>NC_091823.1:37764187-38101687 GCF_038994185.2 Dermacentor albipictus
TGTATGTATGTATGTATGTATGTATGTATGTATGTATGTATGTATGTATGTATGTATGTATGTATGTATGTACAGCCACGTAGCTGGACAGAACCAAGATAATGTTATTTGCCATCGCTTGGAGATACTCGGGTTGTTGTTTTCTTCATTCTACCTAGTTACATAATTAATGCTAATTAATTTATTAGCTTCTCAAATATTAAAATTAGATGAAAAGAGTCAATGAGAAAATTGTAGAGCGACATTAAAAACTCCCGATACAGGTTTCTGTTGGCCAGTTCGTGCTACATAAAAGTGTGTTCCCGAGCGTGAAAGAAGCCCGCGAATAGCACGCAAAGTGCCTCGAGCGGCCAGTCACGCGGCAATTTTGGTGATCGAGTAATCACACATTTGCAATAGCTTAAAAAGCACAAGCAGCTGTCGTACCGAAAACGAAATGACTCAGTTCACATGCAACATAATAAATCAATTAAATGGAGGAATCGTGCTTACGTCACCCAGTAGCTGGAAGCCAGCGCTCTGCGGCTCCGCGGTCCTCGTTGTCGCATCGCTCTGGCTGCCCGGTGCTGGGTGACGTATAAAGGCTGATCAACACGACGGACCAAATTGCTCTTTTGGACCGCGGTCCGCCCATCACGTGGTAGGATGTCACCAGTTCGTGCGTACCGCCGTTGGCCCGCGCAAGTCCGCGGCCCTCGCGGTCCAACAAATCGCCGAGGCTTTTCCCGCTTCCGTTTCAGCGGCGGACCGCATGCAAACCGCAGCGATTTTGGCTTAGCCAACGAATGTTGTCCGGCAACAGAGTGTCTTGAGCCTAATCCAATCTAGTTTTTGGCTCAGCAAAAGCCAGTCAAGCCAGTCGTTTGATGTCCACCGTTCCGCCTACACGTGGTGCAGCAGATATATTTTTTAAACACCGTGTCCTCTTGGAGTGACGAGGAGTTTTTTTCGTTTTGTATACCTCGTTGAGCAGTTCCCGGCTTTGTGGGACTCGAGCCGGAATGATAACAATGATAACACTCTGGCCGAGAGTGTAGCTGGTTGGTCTGCTCTTGCGTCTGCTATGGCGGTCCGCCGTGTGGACGTGCTCTGCGCCGGACCGGACCGCGGCGGGCCGTGACGTCGCATCACGTCACCGATCGGCCCGCAGACTTGGTCCGTCGTGTGGATCGGCCTTAAGCGGAACGTCCTCCCCGAGGCGCGTGGCTTTGCGCTCGCTGCCGGCTCCCAGATTCGGTTTTACGCTACCTGATAGCCGAAATTCGCTTCGCCCCAGTTCCGCGGGTAATCGCATTTTTTTCCAGATCCATGAGCTTATACGGAGAGCTCGCTTCAATTTCCGGATTACGATGAGCCCACTGAAATCAAAAGCTAAAAATTTATTCATTAGATTTTTGTCACTTATTGACTAATTACCACGTATTTATGGTCCCCCCATTGTAGGCACTGCTCACGACAGTTCTCCGAAAGAACCGTGCTTTCATTTCAGAGCGGGTTTGAAAATGTTAAAATATTACTTAAAATTTTCGTAGTAAAGCCCGGTATAGTTTGTTGTACATACTATTGCATCCTCATCTTACATCTACCTCTCTCCTTCCCTCTCTACCTTCCTTACACCGGTGAGGATTAGAGACGCACTGTTCAGGATGAGCTCTGCCCTTTTCTCTTCGTTAAGATTGTCTCCTTATCCTCCCTATTTTGTAGACGAAATATAAGCATAGCTAGTCTAAAGGACAATGCATAAGAGAGGAAAAATATTGAGACCGCTATATAGGGGTAACGTTGGTGCTCTGAGGTCGGTGAAAGCTACGATGCCAAGTGCTTGACGAGCTAAATTGGTCGCATAAGTGTTGGCTTCAGGAGTGGAAACAGCAGATGGGAAGACCGGCTTCGGTTGTGACAATGTGACAATGGAGGTCATCGAATCGACAGATATCAATCAATCAAAGGATTTCATTTCCAACACAATGGTTGGGGTCACCCCAGGTGAAAAGCGGCACAATGCAGCTTGAAATATGCCGATCTCAGTTGCGAGAAGTGATTGCCGCAGAATCTTATAGCCAGTGAATCGAAAGAGAGATAGAGAGATGCATGATTCTAAAGACATAGAGGTTTAGCCGAAGACAAACATCCGGTAGGCTACCCAACACTAGATAAATGGTACGGGGGAGATAAAAAATAAAAATAAAACTGAAGTGAAATATTCATCTATGAAAGAATAGGTAAAACGTGCACTCTGTAGTGGGCACAGCTGTGTATTTTGCGTTTGTCTTTTCGTTCTGCTAAACCAAAAAAGAAAAACAGTAGTATTCCGTGCCTCAATTTTCTCTACAAGAGGAAAACAGAAAGAAGAAAGAAACGTATACAGAAACGATCGACGTTGATTGTCAATGTATGTATATGGCCGAACACTGCTAGAAAGCTAGTCGCTTTATTGAAGCAATGATATTCTTGACGGCATATATTTGCTGTAGCGAGAATATTTAGCCAGCATTTGTCTTTCATGGGGTGATTTTTTAAAAGGATGAATTTTTTGTCTTTCACGGGGGAAATTTTTTTAAAAGGATGGATCCGTTCACCAGCATACTTGTAAGGGTTATATAGGTCGACAACAAGTGCGCCTCGAGGAGACATTATAGTTGGTGATCGACGAGGACGGCGGCCGGCAACTCGGTTGCTGAAGACACGCCCTTTTCATCGACGCCATGTATAGGTGGTTAAAGTACAACCGCAGTGCACGAGAACTTCGAAAGACAAAAAAAATCTGTTCACTTCAAAGCGAAATAGGATTCTTGTTGAACAGCAAAAGAACTGGACGTAAAGCCCACATTTGCGCAGCGTTCCGTCTGAAGTCTCAGGGCAGGATAGCCTCGCATAGTAAATCCAGAGTCTTCCGGATCTGCGGAGCTCCAGACTCAAACACTGCTTTGAGAAGGGCTTATGCGGGGGCTGCTTTCAATGCGAGTTCTCGGTCTCTTGACGGAGACAAATCTCTCGTGGCGGAAAAGAGTATTTGTCTCGAACAAGGCTTACAGGGATAAGCCGTATGCATTCCAACACCCAAGATGGACTCTACTTTCCCGATAGAGATCTGCAATGGTGAAAAGAGCATAGAATTTTGCTCCTTTGGAGAATACAAATAAATAACGACTTTTTTGTGTGTGACGTACGCGATTAGCGAACCCAATGCAATTAGGCACTTTCTCCTATGTTACGATAGCGTTACGTTTCCTCTGCCAAGCTATGAGCGCGCGTTCAAGCTCCCAGAAAACTATCGCGCGTAAAATATAAACTGCAGAGTGTGTTTTGCGCTTACTGCTTCGCCGAAACTCGGCTTGATGCGTGAAATTTGACTGAAAGATCAGGCAGATTCGTTCCGCCTGCTTCCGGTGCTAAGTAATGTCACAATTTAGTGGCATATATAGGCTGCACAGTGCCGCCTCGAGAACGGGGCCCGCCCGCACTCGGCTAACCGAATACAGTATCTGGTAACGTTGGGCTCACCATCGATCATCATCTCTCTCGGCGCATATGCGGCCCCGCTGTCGTGCAAGTACATCAGTTCGACGCATCTGCGCCTACGTGGATTGTTGTGTGTGGCACGTTGCGCGGCACTGTGGGCAAAATGTATTATACGTCAATCGTGCGTTTGATCGGTCCTGCTTCACGCTCCCGACAGGAAGAGCCAAGCTATTTCCACGAGGCCAACTGACTGCACTGCAAGAGCAGTTCTTGACCAGCAACTTTCCACAAAGCATGAAGAGGCTACAATCTCATTGTATTCTACCGTGACGAACACGGGAGAAGGGGGGGGGGGGAGCACTATTGGAGATCAACAAAGAAGCTTGTGAAGGAGTTAAGGACTGCGCAGCTAGCGATGGAACGAAAAAATAATAGGCGTAAAAATAAGAAACGGGAAGACAGCAGCGTGGACTAGAGAGCAGATGAGGTAGCCGATATTATAGTTGAATTTTTAGAGGAAGAAACGCAGTTGACAAGTGGAACGTGGGGCAGATTACCGGTGGTCCTTTAGAGTTACTGAATGGGTGCTAAAAGAAGCGAAGCGCAGTCGAGGACATCAGGGAACTAGGTGGTGCAATCAAATTAGGAAATTTAGGGGCGTTATACAGAGCCAGGGGGAGCAGGACGCGGGCAGCTGGAGGTCGCTGCGAGAGGCCTTCGGCCTCCAGTAGAGATGATTATGATGATGATGTTGTTGTTGTTGTTGACGGCGACAACGATAATGATAATGAACAGGCCTAAAAATTCACACTTTCTAAGTAGAAAAAAAAACGTCCAGGACCCCAGATCTGCATGTGCAGTAACGTCAGCCAGATCTATACGACACTTGTAATTAAGAAGTAAAACGTGCGGCAGCATGTTACACCCCTGTAACACGTGAAGGAAAAAAACGCGCTTTAAACTTGCTGATGCATTAAGTTACACGATCGGAGAGGTCAGACTTCTTGCAAAACATAACGAGCCGCAGTGCGGATTAGACATGTGGCAAGCCGTTGTCAGCACGAGACGTTCATTTGAGGGATCGCCAGCCGTTTTCGCGCAGGTGCGAGTAAGAGCAGGCGCGAGAGAGAAAATCTGAAGGCTTTTGATCCCTGAATATACGACTCCGTCTAGGCACTACGGAGGAAGTTTCTTAATGCCCGTTGTATTCGTTTGTCCCCAGACATGCCGGCATTGCGGAGTGCGGTCGAGTTTATTTACGCTCAGCCACTGGCTGACCGCGCGGTGAGGCAGTGGGCACGGACGCCCCATTTGGTGATCGCTGTGTCTGAAGGGGCAATGTTCTGACCGGTTTTATGTAAGTCGCGGGTCGCTTTTTTCATCGCGACGACAGGCAGACAGACAGACAATGAACTTTTATTGAGGTCCTGAGGGACTAGCCGGTGGAGACCCGTTGGGGCCCCCGGCTCGCCGCTGCTGGAAGGCACATGTAACCGGCATAGGAATGCCGGTTACATATGCAAATGAAACAAATGACATCCAAATGAAATCCACATTTGAGGCGCCCACGAAGAACAAATTAACCACTTCTGCATGACGTAACTCCTGCCGGATGGCATTCGTAGAGAAACCACTGAGTTTCCTTCGGACTCGAAAAGAACTCCTGTAGTGCTGCAACTCCTCGCTTTTGGCTTCTGCTTTCGTAACGTTCGAGTCAATGCTGTACGATGAGCCCCGATGAAATCGAACACCGACTTCTGAGTCCACTTGCACAAAGATTAGCGGTGCCGCAGTCTCACGCAAAATAACTGTTTACGCTCACGGTCGAGGAGATTGCGCGGAAACATAGAGAAAGACCCTGCGTAATCCAACTTATTTGCCCTCTGGATGAAAATTACCGCTTCATAGCTCTGAAAGCGCGGCGATTGATTGGGCTTTTGCGCACTCTACGTCGTGCTGTAGCTATAGTGTAACTATAGATTCGAACGGGATAATGCATTGCGTCCTTCCCCCCTCCAGACACAAAAGATTTCGCATTTTGTAGCTAAGGTTTCAATCCTGTATTTCGTACTGCTTTCGGAATATTTGTTCAAGCCTTACTTTCCTTCTCCCCAGGGCAATGTTCCTCCTGAAAGGTATAGTTGCTGTTACTAAAATCAACTAAAACTCCCGTTAAGAATATCGTGTGTTGGTATTAAATCTCCGGTGTTTACGTTCGAAAACGACGATATGATTATGAGGCACGCCATGGTGGGGGACTCCGGAAACTTGGTCCACCTGGGGTTCTTTAACGTGCACCTAAATCTAAGTACACGGGTGTTTTCGCATTTCAATTGAGTCCAAATGCATATATATATGCGATGCGATAAATGCGATATATATATATATATATATATATATATATATATATATATATATATATATATATATATATATATATCGTACGGGCATCGTTCGGGCCTCTGGAAAGCGTTACTGGATGGACCAACGTGTTTAGTTATTGAGTTATATTGTCTTTGTGACGAGAATTGTGCCCGAGGAAAGCAGCAAGACGACGGAGGCGATGATAGTACGACAGCGACGACATGACGGCTGATTTCTTAAAGTGAATAGCTTTCTTTGGCTCTTTCGGCCGCTTTCGTGATTGGTCGGTGGGCGGTTGTCGGATTAGGCAAAGAAAACGTTCCTTTTCTGTCTCTCTCTCTCTCTCTCTCTATCGTTCGTTCGTTCGTTCGTCCGACCGTCCGTCCGTCTGTCCGTCTGTCCGTCCGTCCGTCCGTCCGCTTCCCAACGCGTTAGCAGGTCCGCGTCTTGTTACCGGGAAGGCACGTAATCGCCATGGCGCAAAATTTGTTGAAGAAAGTGGATGATTTCATAGAATTTAATGAATCACACCAGGGAAGCTTTGCTTCACATAGGTTCCTGTATTGGATGTGCATAATATTTTTTTATTAAAGAGGCCTAAAAAAATGCGAAACAGGGATATATGCTCCCACCACGAAGTCCCTGGGATCAGCGAAAGAATGTTTAGTATTAAAAACACTAGCGCTTTTACAGCAACTCGGGTTTCATTCGGTTAGGGAAGGGTTCAAGAATTGTGTTTTGCGATAGAGGGCAGTTGTGGAAGCTTGTCGAGTGTACTACAGAGCGCATTTTTTTGCACGCTAAAAAGAGGACAATTACCCAAAAGGCGAGAAATTGCTTTTTTTTTTTTGCGCCCATAGACTTTACAGTTGGTGCTCCTGGTCATTTAGTCCAAGGACACGCACATATAGGCATGTATAGAATAACATTTTCCGCCACATTGGCAATTGCGTGTTTAGTATAGTTATATGGAGAACATGAAATAGAAAAGTATGCCTCTTGGTCATAAAGACTTTTACAACTTCCAAGTAATATTACGTACAAGACGCAAGGAGCTTCTTGCATTTTGCCCGGTAGCTGGAACGAACGAACGAACTACCAAGACGCACCAGTGGCAACTAAAGTTTCTTTTTTGATTATTGCTCTTCCTTTTATCAGACAAACTAAAGTAAAACAGAAAAGAGTATGCTTCAGCGATTCCTAGAAAAGCACTCTCAGCGAAAATCGTCGTCTTGTCAATAACAAACACTGTTTCGCGATACAGGCAACTTTCATCTTTATTCGCTGCAGTATTTTTGGTTATGCACTTCGAAATAGCGCACAGACAACGTGACATTCAGAGCCGGTGTGGTGCACATTACATCGCACAATTTTGAAAGCTCAAAAGCTGCACGACAGCTCAATCGCTAGCGCGTACGGCTTTGTGAGCAACAGGCCAGGCGCTTCGAAGCTATTCAACATTGTTTCATGTTCGACGGCAGCTCTTAAATGCTCTTTCCGAAACACAAGTGCAGCTGACAACCAGTGTTTCTCTTACCATGTTCATTCAAACGAGGTATCGTGAACTATAGAAGTATGCAATCTGTATCCATTCTATAGAAGTATGCAATGCTGTAAAGTTTTATATCTACAGAGACATGAGCAATATGGGACTAACGCGAAATCCGTTCCACAACTTTGCCATTTTCCCCACTATAGGTTACTGCTATTTGTCTTAAGGCATTGTTGCTAAAATTGTTGCTAGAAATGTGACACAAACACTGCAAGCAAGACATATTCGAGAGATTTTCCAGGATTTTAGTAGAGAATGAGCAGTTTTGGCTAGAAAGAGCACATTTGAGTTTGCGACGTAGAAACCAAGCTATAACCAAGGCACTTTCAAGCCGCAGGTGTCGGGTCCGACTCAACCTTTCTGCGAAGAAATGACAAGCCTGCCGACATGAGAGATGGTGAGCACAGTGCCCACGCACGCTCGCCGAGATGACAGGAGCAGTGGCAACTACTTTCTTTTTTGCGAAACTTCTTACATTATTCACAGAGTACGTAAAAGAAAAGAAAGGGAAAAGAACCCTCTGGAGATGTTAGGACGTTAGAAGCCATGGTTACCCTTCCCAAATGCGAGCCAAATATACCGAAGAAAGGGTTAGAAGTGAGCTAAAAAACAAAACAAAAACCCAGACCTGCTAAGCAGAGGCCGAAACACTGACCAACTGGTCGCCCGCGCGAACAAAGCTATGCGTCTTCATACTCTATATACGTCAGCACTGAAAGCGGATGTATCTTTCACGCATAGCAGAGCTCACGTCCATTGTATTTTCTTTGTTTCGCTATACTGCGGCGGCCATCTGCACCCCGCACAAGCTGCACATGCCCACGTCTGTACTTTAGGTTTTCTGCAGAGTCCCTGCAGTCCACAACCAGAGCACTTTGTTTTGCCTGCAGTGCAGTGTGACGTGGTCACCTGAGGTCTCAGCTGGTTTGCGTGGGCGGTTTATTTTTGTTAGCAACGTTCTTATGGCCTCCTAACTGTCGGTCGTCATTCTGCGCCACAGGTTCCTTTTGTCCTTTTTTACGACAGTGCTGCTCATAAATTGTTTAGGTAGTGGCACATGGAAGTGCATATATATATATGTGTGGATATCTATATATATATATATGTGGACGTATATATACTGCGGAAGCTTGCAAGGTGGACGAAACTTCATGAAAGGGGAGAATTCTCATCCATCCGTATGTAACACGAAGCTACAAGAGACCCATGCGGGTTTCTTGGAAAGAAAGTTTCACAGTTGAGGACAAATACCGGAAGAATCCCGGACCGGGACAAACTCTTCAACTCTGAAGCTGTCTTTCTGAGAAACTCGTAAGTCTTTCGTTTGTAGCAATAGACGTGTCACTTCTGGGTCAGTCACTTCATGTTGCACTTTTAAAGCAATCTGTTCTTTGTAAACCCTAGCATGTCAGGCCTACAGCCAGGCTAACATCTCCAGCATATCATTAAAGCTTGTATCTCTCTCTTTCGTACACTGCTGACCATGGCGGTGGGCTGCTCCTTGCTGCTGCTGCTTTTTGTTGTTGTTTTGACGAATAGCTCACACACAGTTCAGTACCCATATAATGAATCGGCTTGTATAGGCAGCCCCATCTGTACTAATCCTACACACATGCCTGTTGCCGGCTCTGTTCTGTGGAGAATCACGCTGGGAAACGACAAACGGCGCCGAGCTGTCTCCAGTGCAAACAATGCACTCCTTCAAAGCCAAAATTATTTTATATATTTTTTTAAAGAGAAGCTTTTCGTGCCTTCTCTCTCGGGGTTTACCGCGTCTGCTCAGTCCGCCACTTGCAGAGTAAAATGAGCCAGCCCCGGAGACAGTGCGACAGAAAACAAGTCGGGCTGATAATGCAGAAGCAAACTGGGCGGATCCCAGAGACAGTGTAATCCGCTTTCGCCGGGTTCACTTGGGGATCAGGTTGCTGGAATTCGGGCGTCTTGCTGATTTACCGGGCAGGCACGTAATAGCTTTGCTGCAAAATGCGTTGCAAAAGATGGTCAGCTATATAGCATCCGAGTAACCCGTTCACGAAAGCTTCGCTTCACATAAGTTCCAAGTTGTGCGTTGGATCTGCGGTACTGTTGCTAGTGATGAGAGATAGAATTAAACGCGATGTGAGGCCTCACATAAGCTATTTTCCTTGCGCCTCATGTTTTTTCTTTTTTCTGTCTTTGGCCATGCAGGTTTAGTAACAATAATATTCTGATATCTGATTACTATATAGCCTAATCTAACATGTATTCATGCGCAATCAGAAAAAAAATGGAACCTGTAGTTTTCTTCGGTTCGCTATCGAGTGGTGCTATCAATTTATGGCAATGGGGTCTGGTCTGCTATAATCAGGTTGTTCCACTCCCGAAGACAGGGTCCATTTGCCGAAATGTTGGCTCCAGCGATACCTCCCTTTCTGCTGGCGTTGATTCATTCAAAACTCCGCCTTCCTACATACGTACCTGTTTCTTTCATCCTCGGGTTTGTTTGACAGCATTCCTCTTATAAAGTGGCGCGTGTTCTCTACGATGAGAACGTCAATTTAAAGAACTGCGTTCTTTCTCAGAGACAGCGACAGCTACCTGCGGCTCTTCCAAGTGCGTCGATGTTCGATCCGCGAAGGGCCTGTGAGGTTCCAGCCAATTCCGACAGATGGCGACGTTATTCGCTCGCGCCGGACAATTGAGGCGCCCCAGCTGCCCCGGCGCCCCACAGCTTTCGGCTGAGTACAGAAGGGATGGCCGGCACGCCACACACCCCACGCTGTCGCCGAAGACCACGCTCAGAGGCACGCCTAACACCTGCTGACGCCTCTCGTAGCCGAGTGGAATTAGTAAAGCATCCGGAACCTAATTACTCGCCTGCATAATAAATACGCGAGAAACTCGGGCCTGCCACTTCAAGGACCGCCAGGGGTGGACACTTATCCGGTGGGATAATTACGAAAGTCTGTAGCTTGCTCACGCATTTTCTCGCGAGGTATTAAATGAGTTGGAATTAATTTCGCAAAGTCACGTTGAGCTGAACTGTTGAGCAGAATATAAAGCAGTTTCGTTCATTCCTTCATCTTTTCTTTCTTCCTTTTTGATAGGGACTTACCAAGAAATGCTCACTGGGTCTAACACTAATAGGATTCAGGGGTGGCATTAACTTCCGCTTTATTTCTTTTTTCTATTCTTCATTTATTATTACCGATCGATCCGAGTGTTCCATCCCGAACATAATGGTAGCGCGACTGCGTTCGATCCAATGATGGAACGCGAAAATGAAAGATGAAATGCATCGTTACAAAGTGCGACCCCAGCTCTTCTTGCACAAGACGTTTAGCGTCGAGCTCGAGAGCGATGTCAAGTCCTCAGGGCTCTCCTAAGGGAAGTACTAAAGTTAAAATAACTTTTTTTCTCTTCTCTTTCTTTCTTCTTCTTTTATTTTATTTAAATGGCATCGCTGCCTCTGTAAACCCTCCCGGGCTTTCCTGACCATAGCTGCTGCATGCTGCTGCTGGCTTGACAAGTAGCTCAAATAAAAGAAACAAGAAGACAAGCTGCAGTATGTGTGCACGATGATGTGATCGAATCTCGGTCCCCCAGGACACTAGCCGTCCGATGCTCTATCCATTAGACCACAATGGCATTACATTTCTAATTTTTTGTTTTTAATACGTGAAAAGAAAAAGAAAAAAAGAAAAAGAAAACTGCGCACTTACTCAAAAGTCGTCAGATAAACAAACACACGCCTCCTATAAGTGCTGTCAGCCGATCTGAAGAAAGCTCCTACGTAGCATACACACTCCATGCGTAAACTACGGTATGGCGAAAGCAGGATCCAGTATACACTGCGAACTTCCGACATGTCGACCGACTAGCCTATATCTCCTAAGTCTGTACAAACCCAGCAGCACGAACATGTCATACGGAGGACTACCGGTACTCCTATTCAACAAGACATCTATAGCTGAGTAGGGCGGGATGTCTGTGTCCCGCTCTTTATTTTTAGTGTCGCTCGCTGGAGATTGTCCCGAAAAAAAAATACGGCAACTTTACACACTATAAAACAGTAATCTGAGGTTTTGGCACATTGACGTAATCGGTAGGTTTTTCCTTTTTTCACTACGCGGGACCAAGTAACCCCCTTGAATTTAAACCAGCTTGAACAGGAAGAGTTTCTTAGTGTAATTTATCGAAAAAAGGGTTTTTCACTCCCCCTTAGGCCACAGTCACTCGTATATCGCGCCACCGTCGACTAGCTCTATTCGGATGATTGTTGCGTGCACCAGACCGCGTAGTACGGCTGTGCGTGAGCACACATGCGTACGCTGCAGCTTCGTTTATGCCAAGTACGCAGTAATTAAACGGTCAAATTTTTTAGCATTCAATTAACCGCTTCGAGAAAGCTGTGCCTCACATAGATTCCGAGACAAGTGTTGGATCTGCATAACGTTTTTTTTCTTCTTTCCTTTCAATAATGGTGGATATTAGAAACATGCTCGCATTCAGTTTGATGCGTCCGAACACGACGCAGTTCACGTGACAGAACTACCGGCACACTTCCGCCGAATCTTTTCGCAATAAACAACAGCGCCTAAGTGCAAAGCCTAGGAAGCGGTAGAAGGAATATATATCAGGGACACGGCGCACATTTCACTGCAACGCATCTAATCCCGTATCACGAGGCAAGAGCATCCGAGATGTGAAAATGCCGAAGTGCGTATGCTTCGCATTTCTATCGGGAATACGGGCGATCGGGAGAATACGGGAGAACGGGAGAACGGAATACGGAATACGGGAGAACACTGTTCTCGTTCGGTCAGCCTTCTGAGCGCCAGCCTTCTGAGTTCGCGAGCCTGCCAGCCGTTCGAAACTGCTGCCTCGGTCTGCTGTTCGGTCTGCTGCCTCGCCCTGTGACAAGCCCCGTGGACTCGTTCGGTTCTCCGGCCCGGTGTGCCCAAGCTGGATCTTGTTTGGTGGTTTGGCTGAGTTTTGGGTGGATTAGACCTAGTTATCTCACTTATCTAATTTTTGTAAGACTTAATTCGTGATTGCATCAGCTCTGATGTCTAAAAACTCTCCTGGGCAAGGGCCCAGCCCTTGGTCAGCCTCCCTTTCTCCTGACGATTTGCCTTTGCAATCTTTCTTCCGCAGCGGTGTAAGCAGCATCCCTGTCGCGCTGGTGCCCTCGAACGGAGGATTCATCCGGCTGAACAACCCACAAGCTGTTCAGGCCGAGCTCCAAGCCATGACGCATCATTACCAGATGATAAGCGATGTCCGACAATTTGGAAGAGGTGGGATAGTTTGTAGGTCATCAGATTCGACCTGTGTTGCAGACCTCTTAAAGTGTAAGACTTTCGCATCTGTCCCGGTGAGTGCGTTCATTCCTCCTCATCTGGCATGCACTAAAGGCATTGTCCGGGGCGTAGACTCTCGATTGAGCCCAACTGAGACTCTGGAGAAGCTGTCTGATGCTGGTGTTATAGCTGTATACCGATGTAACCGACTCGTAAACGGGGAAAAAGTTGCCACAGAATCGGTTATTGCTACGTTTGCTGGCATGTCCTGCCCATCTGAACTAAAAGTGTGGCCGCTAATTTTTAGAGTGGAACCTCTAGCTTCCCGTCCACTTCAGTGTCGGAACTGTTGGCGTTTTGGCCATAGTGCAGGAGGCTGCAAATCAAATGGACGCTGTCGCGCCTGTGGTGACAATCATTCCCCCAATGAATGCACAGCTGAAACCGAGACGTGCTGCCTATGTGGAGGAAACCATGCGGCTGACTATGGAAGCTGCTCGGCTAGAGCTAACGAAATACAAGTACTAGAGATAATTGACAGGCGACGATGTTCGCGGCGAGAAGCTATTGCAGTCGTCAAGGAAAGAGCCTTTGGATACGCTGGCGTCACTGCAAAGCATTCTACTTTCCATGAGGATAACTTGCCTAAACTTATTGAATCAGCAGTAGAAAAAGCAATGACAAAGGCTATGCAACATATTGTCACAAGTGTTACCGAATGTATTTCACAAGTGTTTACCGCGCAGATGACACAGCTGTTGCAAACAGCTGCCACACCAATCACCAAATCGATTGTTTGTGCTGCAGAACAGGTAGCCAGTTCAGTTCTAGTGCCGAGTACCATATCGGACCCAACATTTGTAGGATCCGATCCTTGTTCTTCGCATCAGTCAGACTCGCAGGTCGACATGGAAACGGGTCATGACATCAGGCCGCAAAAGCGAACTGGTTCTCCAGTAACTAATTCTTGTCCTTATACCAAAAACAAAAAGGGTAATCCTATTTCTCATTCTGGCATCCAAGAAAGTTCATCGCGACGGTAGTCGCTGGATATCAATTAGATCATCACCATAGCTTTTTTAAAAGTACTACAGTGGAACTGTCGTTCCTTGTTCTCTGCTTCAACAGACTTAAATTACTTAACAACTGAACTTAATCCTGACGTCATAATCTTACAAGAAACCTGGCTTACCCCTGAGAAAAATTTTCATTTTAAAGATTTTCGATCTTTTCGATTAGATCGCCTTTCACTAGGAGGTGGTTTAATGATTTTGTTATCATCTAAATTCTGTCATAGGGCGAAAATAGCTTTCAGGTTAATGTCTCCAGAATGTGAAATTTTGGCAGTGCACCTTAGCATCCCAGGCTACCGCTCATTCTCTATTATAGATGCTTATTTCCCTACGGGCGTACACAGTACATACCAATTGGATAGTGCGCTTGCCAGCTGCAAAAATGAAGTCGTCCTTACTGGTGACTTCAACTCGCATCACGTGTCATGGGGATACAAAACAGATGCATGTGGGACACGTCTATGGGACTGGACCATAGATAAAAATCTTTCATGCCTTAATGTCAGACGACCTACTTTTATCCGTGGGCAATCTCGCTCAGTGTTAGATTTGACGTTTTCTAGCACAAGCGTCGCCGTGACATCTTGGACTACGATTGATTTCGGCACAAGCAGTGATCATCTTCCGGTATACTTTGAAATTGCATGCCCTTTAACATCAGTTGAACGACAAAGCAGAATATTTGTGAATAACAAAAAATTTAAAGACTGCTTGCGCTCCACCATTGCATCATTACCTAATAGTAATAACGAAGAAATTGGCTTGAACATTTGTTCAGCGTTACAGATTTCCCGACAAAAGTCTGAATTTGTAATTCAGACCGCTAAGCATTCCCCATCTAGTCCTTGGTGGAACAGTGAGTGCACAGGAGTTTATCGACGCAGGAAAGCTGCTTGGAAAAAACTTCTACATAATCAGAGCCCACAAAATTGGAAAGATTATCAGTTTATTTCTGCAACTTTCAAACGTGCTATTAAACACGCAAAAGATGAGTACGATAAAAACCATTTCGATTACCTATCTAAATCCAAAAACAAACGTGCTTTATTTAATTACCTTCGGTTTCGAAACAGACTCCCAATGAGCGTTAATGTAGACTCAATCGTCTATACCTCGCAGGAAATGCAGGAGTCCTTAGAGCTATTGGCTAAAGGATTGGAGAGCCGGTTCGCAACGCGCCTTCAAGCTTCTGTTTTTACTCCTGTATTATCGGACTACAAAGAGATCTCCTATTCGGAAGTAGCACAAGTTATGTTGCAGTTGCCAACTACAGCGCCTGGCCCGGACGGAATAACAAATGCAATGTTAAAGATTTTCTTTCAAGAAGCGCCACGTGAGCTTCTGAACTTGGTAAACTACTCTGTTAGCAATGCATGGATTCCACAAGAATGGAAGATCGCCAAAATCATTCCGTTACTTAAAAAGCAAGGGGCAGGGTACACCATCGACAACATCAGACCAATTGCGTTGACATCAAACATAGTGAAGCTCATTGAAAGAGTGCTTCTCGGACACATATTGGAGTTTATTGTCGGAAATCAATTGTTGAGTCCTTGCCAAATTGGATTTCGATCTGGCTATTCGATATGGCACGCGCATGTAGACCTTGAAAGTCGAATTAACATCGCCAGACAGAAAAAGCAGTACGCAGCTTTAGTTACATTAGATATATGTAAAGCCTATGACAGCATTGAACACACAATTTTAACAGATCGGTTACAGAGCCATTGTTTTCCAGGCTATATTGTAGCATGGGTGCATGAATTTTTAAAAGCCAGGGAATTCTATTGTTTTAGAAGCGGCTATTCTTCTAGAAAACATAAGCAAACAAGAGGTGTGCCTCAGGGATCGGTACTCTCACCAGTATTATTCAATATTTTAATGAGCACAATCCCCGTTCACCCAGGAGTCAGTACCTACGTTTATGCTGACGACATTGCCTTTTTTGGTATGGCTAGTGACATATACTCTCTTTACGAAATTTTGCAGTCGTATCTAAGGGAACTGGAACACTGGCTGGATAGCTTACACTTAAACCTGAATGCTAATAAATGTGCTATACTTGTTTTTCCAGTTAAAGACCCAGTATACATATCGCTGAACTGCCATCTCGAAGATATTCCACAAGTAGAGTCACTAAAGTACCTTGGAGTTATTTACAACGGAAATCTTAACTGGCGGCCACATATTGAATATATTGCGACAAAAGGAGCTCGTACAATGGGCATTTTGCGCAAGTTAAGCAATCGAAGAACAGGTATGCGCAGAAAATCCCTCTTGATGGTATATAAAATGTACGTTCGTCCGGTGTTAGAATTTGGATGTGTTTTATTCTCAGGTGTTCCATCATACAAGCTTCGGCCGCTAGTTTTGTTAGAACGAGAGGCACTACGTCTGTGCTTAGGCCTTCCAAAATACGTTGCAAATGCCGTATTATACATGGAAGCACGAATCCCACCCATATTATGCCGATTTCACCTTCTGACTGTTCAGACCTTCTTAAGACTATATGAATCACCATTAAACCGTCCTCAAATTATTTTTATCTCCGATCCAGAATTATTTTTTCCTGTTCATTGGCCCAGGTTTCATAGACCACAGATTATATTTGTGCAAACATTACTTGACCCACTAAATTTACAAATTCGTGATGTGCTTCCTAATAATACGCATTCAAATTACCCAGAGATCAGGTTCGACGACATTTTCCCGAACCACGCGAAACTACTCCCTTACGGCATCTTAAACGCCATGTTGCAAGACCACCTAAGCACCCTAGACACAAACATCATCATTGCAACAGATGCCTCACAGTGCGAGGAAAAAGCTGGCATTGGAATATTTTGTCCTGCGCTCGACTGGTCTTTTTCTCTAAGATTGCCTGATTTTGTGCCTATTTTTCTGGCCGAGTTGTTAGCAGTAATCCTAGCTTTACGTAAATTAGACCCAATGATTACAACGGCTGCTATTCTTACTGACTCCCTTTCTGTTTGCTCTTGCCTTACCGCTACTAAGGAGTCACCCATGCTAAAACTCTTCCACTTACTAGTTCCTGCCCATGTGCTACGTATTCATTTGATTTGGGTGCCTGGTCATAAAGGTTTGTTTTTTAATGAAACTGCCGATTCACTGGCACATGCATCACTAGCCGGCCCTATTCTTCCTATTCTACCAGTGACAGCACAGATCACGGCGGCAAGATTTCGGATGAGATCAATTAAATCAGCCTTATCAAACCCACATTTGACAGCTTCTCCAGAGTATAAACACCTGGCATTTCCCTGGCATAGCGATTCTTGTTATACAAAGATGCTTGAGGTCTGCCTCACCAAATTACGCTGCCGCATTCCCTCCCTAAATTTCTATTTACACAGGTCGGGTTTGGTTCCCTCTCCCCTTTGTTCTTTTTGTGAGGAGGAGGAGACGATACAGCACTATCTTCTATCTTGTCGCCGCTTTGCTGCGTTAAGAAAAAGATTGTTGGAGATGCCATTTAGAAGAATTGGCCTGGATTTGACAGAACCTGCAATTCTTTCGTTCGGGGCGTCCACTTTGGGTTTCAGCCACAGGGATGCATGCTTCGCTGTCCAAACATTCCTTACAGAATCTAAACGAATGCCCTGCTAAATTCTATTTTTTATTATTACTTTTAAATTAATTATTCCCCATTCAACAGCACCTTCCTGATTTTATTTTAGCCGGTTATTCAACCCTATTCAATGCTATTCCCATAGATAATAGGAAATTTATGCTATAAAATATTTTGGAATAATCCATCCATTTCTTGGCCAATCCCCCATCGTGGGTAGGAGCCACACGTGCCACAGGCTACAACAACAACAACAACAACGGGCGATCTGGATCGAAAGCGCGGTCATCCCGGAGCTTGATCTCGGAAAAGTTTCAAGTGTGTAACGCTCAGACGAGCGATGAAGCTTCGATTGTTGTTCCCCGTTATTTGCCTCCGCATAGCGACGGGTGTCGGCGATACTGAGGTGATAATTGATGAAAGTGTTGTTGAGCCGCGTGTCCGGAGCAAGGGGTCCTTATAGCAAAACACAAGCGCTCGACTGACACACGCACTGTCTGCTCATCCCAGATGCCCGTGTACGCACCGTGAAGGACGAGTTCCCGTTTTCGTTTTCGGCGGCTCATGTCGAGATGGGGCGGAAACTCATGACGGAACGCTCGATCGATTGATTGCCCTTGATTTGCGCCTTTATAGCTGCACCATCGATGTCTCGTTGTTAACCCAGCGCACGCGAGAACTGTACTTTCATTACGATATCAATATATGAACATTCAATAGGAATTATTGAATATATCAGTATATATGTAGGTATATGTATGGTATATGCTACGCCATGCTATGTATGACATGCAGTGCTGGTTATACTGCCACATCATTCTATTAATAAGGTTCCTTATACCACGTCTTACATTCCTGACAGAATCATTTGTCAGAATTTTGAGAATGGCAGCCCACAAATAAATGTCATGAAACAAAACACTGACAACGCATGCCTTTTATCTTAAATCTTCGAAGAGTATGAGAAGTGTGAAACAATAACAATGCTGAAGCCTGAAAATGATGTCTAACTTTATTGGCGCTGCTGTGCGCTATCCTGGATAGGCCAGGAAAGAGTTTCGAAACATACTCGATACAGGGAAGTGGTGGTAAGGTCGTTAGAAAGACGTTGGCTTTAGTTAATCAACATAAATAAAACTGCTAGATGAGAGAATTCAAGCAGAGGACCCCTAGCAAAACAACTCGTTTTTACTTAGCTTACGTTTACTTCAGTTCATACTGCCATTACAGCTACGAGGCCTACACTTGGTGTAATATTTTAACACGTTTCATTGGCATTCAATTATTGCCCTTATGGCAAAACTAGGCTATTTTTTCGTGTATGCGCATAGCTTATATGCTGGAAAAGGAGCTGCCTCAGGGACATACAAAATCTGTTATTTCAGTAACGTTGACTCGACACAAATTTTCGTCGCTAAGTCATTCGAGATGATCATCTCAAATAGTGTGAGATGAGCTTGGTCATCTTGAGATCATCCGGGAGACTAAATCAGAGAGCCTTGCCATAAGGGAGAGTTACGATCGACTGGGTATGGTAAGTGGAGGTGTTTCTATACTGTATTCGAAATATTGTCTCCCTTCATATTTTCTTCAGCTGCTTTCGCCACATGCGTCTAACTGCGTTGTGCTAATATTCCAAAGCTGGGGGCGTACTTTGTAAGGATTCTTTTGTTCCGATTCTATTCATTGCTATTATTCGCGCCGTCTGGTCGAGGCCTCAGCGAGAGAGGGGGCGTGGCTTCGTTTCAATCATTTGCGAAGGGCAGAAAGAATGGAAAATAAAAAGGAATTCTTAAAAAATAAGGTCACGTTGTCTCGTGCGCATTTCTAGAGAATGTTTAGAAGGTCTAGCCGATGCGAAGCTAAGTGCCCTCCTCCGAAGCACATATCGTTCATTGATATTTCCCGCTCTGATAAGGGGGTTTCCGACCTCGCCACCTATTAACTTGTCTGCCGCAAGTGAGAAAACGGGAGAAAGTGAGACAACCGAAGGAAAACCTTTCTTCTATTTGGAATATATTTTGACGCGCGATGACATCCTCTCATTTATTTCAATGAAAGAGAACACGAATGTGCTATTATGGGCCATTATGAAGTATGATACTTTATCACCAAAATTTATCTGGTGCTCTTTTACAGACAGAGAGAAGACAACGCTAGTATAGTGGGTAGCGCCTGCACTATAACGTATTATTATTATTATGTGTACATCCATTTGCTTTTTGACAATAGCCGTTTGTCGCCGAATTGTCAATGTTATATATCAATTTGACTATCGGCGTAAGGCGTGCCATGCCAACATTGGTACTATTTCTTCTTTCTTTCTTTCTTTCTTTCTTTCTTTCTTTCTTTCTTTCTTTCTTTCTTTCTTTCTTTCTTTCTTTCTTTCTTTCTTTCTTTCTTTCTTTCTTTCTTTCTTTCTTTCTTTCTTTCTTTCTTTCTTTCTTTCTTTATTTATATATTTATCTATCTATCTATTTATCTATTTATTTATTATTTTTGATGTAGTTGTATTTCATGCTAAATGTCCATACATAAAAGTGAGAAAATGTAGAAATATCCCTGTCTCTCTTAAATTACGTACAAAGGTTAAAAAATTCCTCCGTAAGCAAGCAAGTGCACTGACCCGCACTGCACTTGCGGCCTTCAGTGCAAGCAGTATCGAATTACGAGGCCGAAGCAACAGAAACCCCTTATTTACTGCGGCGGCTCTTATTTCTTATCAGCTAATTCACGCATGTTCGCCGAGAGGCGTACAAACTTGGCGCTGAATAAATTCTGGCGCCAACTACGTTTTACGTTATGCAGCCCCTCTTGGTCTGCGCGTAACCGATGGTACTTGTGCACTAAAATGAATTTTCAAACCCATGGTGGCATATACTTTTTTTTCATTTGTTTTCTTGTTCGAAATGTACCGTATATTACGGACGGCAGTACGCGGACTGCATATGTTCTCAGGCTGAATTTCTATTCGGTGTGGCCTAGCTACGGGCGCGAAATGCCCTTACGAAAATTAACTTAGATGTTTGTAGATTACCTATAGACTTCTAGTACACCACTATGAGTGGTGAGGACTGTTGCGTGTACATTCCTTTCCTTTCACGTTCTCTTCCCGCTCCCTTTCTTAAGCTTGAAGTCGCGGTTTCGATCCTGGACTCGGCGGCCGCATTTCGGTGGGATCGAAATGCGAAACCGCTCGTGTAGCTACTATGTTTAGGCACAAGTTAAAGGACCCCAGCTGTTCAAAATCAATCTGGTGTCCCCCAACTACTGCGTGCCTCGTAACCATACGGTGGTATGGGCCCATAAAATCCTTCATTTACATTTTTTTGTGCGATTAGCATTCTTAGATTACTTCCTATACACTTCGCGGTTTGTGTTGTGTTTCTATCTTCTTTACTGCGGCGATGTCTCTAATTAAAAGAAACGATTGAAAAGCTTCTGTATTGGCTGGTATCAAGGCTGGCCCCCGAGCACAGCAGCCCGATGCTGTACCCGATCGGCCACCATCACAGGCTTGGGTAACGGTGGATGAATTCTCAGCGTTAGCCCGCATCTACGCGCCACTGAAATTATCTCGGAGGCCAGGAAGTAGGAGGGGAACCTTGCGTGCGTGCCGCTAGATGGTGCAGCGCGTTGGGGGAATTGGGGTGGGGGGGAAGCGCAAGAGATGTGCTCGGCTGCAGCGCATGGCTCGCACATGACGCGTGTGGGCGGTGGCTCTTCAATTTTTCTCTATTGGCGGACCCTACACCTCTCACCGTTCTTACAATACGCACGGGTTTCATGATAACATAACCTGAAACGAATACTTACCCATCCGTTCAATGGTGCATCTCCCATCACCAAATTACACCTGCACCACCGCTTGAATGCTAATCGCCTTTACGACGATAAACGTCCCCCAAGGAAGGGTTTTACTTCAATGTTTCGTTTCTGCTTCCTCCTCCTCCTCCTCCTCCTACAGTATAGGGTAGCAAATCAGGCGCGACCTGGTTCATCTACTTGCCTCTCTCGTTTTCTTTCTAAAATTGCCTTTTGGCGATGCAAATCCTATTTCACTCTGTATCTTTTCCCTTAAATACGTTTCTTCGAGTGATATTGCCCTTTAACTTCCTAACAGTCTTGAGTGCAGCTTATAAGCATACGCAATAAATGGTTCACTTCTATTATCCTTCTATTTTTGTATGATATACACTGGCAAAAATTCGCGTATACAGAGTGATTACCTGTCAAGAAAAGAAAAAGAAAACTCTTATTAAGCTATTGTGCTTTCAATATAATGGCTGAGATGATAAATATTTTTATTCTATTCTTTTTCTTTTCTTTTACATTTCGAAAACAACCTCGGACTGTTTCCTGGGCTAGAAGCCGTGGTCTATATCTTCACAGAGGCCGAAAAAACCCAATGGTCCACATACTAATGAGCTTGATATTGCGTCAGTATACTAAATTACATAATTATTCGCTAACAATGTCTGTAACAGTAATATATCATGTTTGTTGGATGGATCGCATCATGCATGGTCTTTTTATTGACATGTTAAAAGGAGAGGTTGGCGCACAAATTTGGCGCCGAGTACTCCTTGGCTCTTGGACAGGTGGTACAGTTGCGTGCATAGTTTTGTATGCTTCCGCACGTAGCTTTGTAGAGCAAGAGCATAATACACTTAATGGACGCACAGCGACGTTACTACATAGCAGTCTAAAACAACATCACCACATTAAAAATAACATTTCAAAGCTAGAATGCGAAGAGCAACAACATTCCTTAATATAACAGTACGAGGAACGCTATCATCAGCAAAAATTATTTTCATTTTTTGACATACAGTAATAGCACTCATCAATGCTGCTATCTTCAGTAATTTTTTATGCTACAGAAACGCACTTTTATGTGATCTTTGTTGGCCATGAGTCCGTATTTAAGTTACGTGATCCACGGTCTACTGTTATTGAAACCAATTTAAATCGGCATTTTGCTTCTCGAATCAAAATGCGGACATTCAAAAAGAAGGAGATATCTGTTTCCGTCAACAAAGCCACAACCCCCTTGCGGAATTTCAGAGCGGTAAATTTTGCCTAATCATTGTGCCGTGTAGACGGTGCCAAGCCAATTTTTTCCGATTATGGTGATTGCTCCAGTTATATTTCCTTTGCTGCTAATCAGGTGCTCCCCTTTCAGTGGACCATGCTGTAGTTTTGCGCTGTAGCTTTTCTTTCATTATTTATTCTCACACCCTATTTTCTGCTTTGGCCCAAGTGGTCAGTGCTGATTTTTCGGTTGATGCCACGGAACTTTCGCTATACTTTTGGTCTCCAGAATTTCGCTGTGCCATCCTTTATGTTAGCACTTGGCAAATAAATTTCAACGTACGAACGTCGACAAATGTCATGTTAGACAGCACTCATCCTGGTCAAGCCGCCTTGTTCACAGATAATTTTTTATTTGTCTGCGCTCCTGACATCGCGTTATTTATGTCAGTTAAAGCATTTCGATTGAACTGAATTGAACAATATGATACTGTCTATAACCAAAAGTTTTTAGCTGTAGTTATGTGTTACTTATTCAATTTGATGTTACGTAATGTTACTCTAGCTTGCAACTCTTATGAACGGTTAGGAATAGGACCGGTCGTTCAGTATCTGCATAAAGTCACCACATATTGGTCAATAAAATGCTAAATGTTGAGAAATACGTCTGCAGACGCTCTGTTAAAGTTAACAGAAAAGAAAACATTTATAGATGCTCCTTAGCTGCAGAAATAAATGTTTCAGTAATATATGGTTCATGTTAGTGTCCTCATTACGGTATTGGTGGTGCAGCTGCGTTTATTTCTCTAATTAGAGCATTCTTTCTTTACTTAAATGTAATATTGATAATGTGGCGTTGTTGCCACCATGTGAATAATAGTATCGGTTGCTGTCTTTGCAAGACCTTCGGGAGCAGTTCTTCGTGAACTTATAGTCGATGGTGTTGTTACACCCTTGCTACGACGATCTGCTAGTCAAAAAAGCAGCTGTGCGGAAATACGGCAAACTCTACGATGTCGAGGCCTTTCGTTCGTTTGGCCCTTAATAAAGTCTCACTTTTATAAGTGTCGCTGTTGTGCTAAGATGTGATAGTGGCAGGGGTCCCTTCGATTGCTAACACCAAATTTTTTCCCACGTACAAACTTTATTTAGGCAATTGTGATCTTGTGCAAGGTACTGAAGAAGACGTGTTCCGTTAAACCAGATTGCCTTCTTAGTATTACTAGAAGTGTGGACAATATAACAAAAGTTATGGTAGCTTATTGAAGCCCGGTCAGCAGAAGAGAGCACCAATATTTCACAACTAAGGATTTGCTTTGCTTTTTGAGGAGTTCTTGCAGTTACGAAAGGCAAACGCGTAAGCAAGAACATTGGGAGATTATTGTGTCAGCAGTTTATTCAAGGAAGGATCCCAAGATCAATACTTCCAGCGAGATTAATTGCAGCTAAGACGCGTAAATATGGCATTGATGAATATGCATTAGCTCTTCTCCCGGGAAGAAAAAAGAGGGAAATATATCTGAGGCTTAACCAGACAGCAATATCCGTCTTGACAGCTGTTAATCTCCATTCCACACCTCATACACGTTTTAAAAAGCTTTTCTCCCATTTTTAGATTCTTGTTTGTGCATACGCGTAAGGCGCTTTTTGTTTATAAACCAATATGTTCTCGCTCGCTCAGACTTTTCTAACTTCCAGTACACCCATGGCGCTCTAATTATCATCAACATATGAGCTGTGCGCAACTCTGTAGAGTAATGACAGAAGCTAACATCGCGCAAGAAAGCGCTGGGGACGTGCAATCATCGCTGTAAATGACTTGTAAGTAGACGCCCGCAAAACACTTTACAGTGAATAAAATGTGCGTTCATTCCTTCGTTCTGATGGTCATATGCTACAAGAACAGCACTAGAGGCGCGCTGGTTATTCAGGTTAAGCTTTAGTGAGACTAGCATTCTTAGGATACTCCACGTACTTTCCGGTATCTATCTATGTTCTTGCCGATATCTAAAAGCCTTCCGCTGACGCCAACTTGTGTCACTCGACATGTACGACTAGGTATGTGCCGCTCTTCAACGAACCTCCTGGACGCCTCGGAAGATAGTGCTGCGTGTGACCGCTGCGGCAGTGAGAAAACTATCAAACACGCTCTTTGCTCTTATCCCCGATACAGCGCACACAGGTGGTCACTCGCGACCGGGCTGGTCCGTCTTGACGACCTACTGTTTTCGAAGCAGACAGCCCTGGAACGCCGGCTTATACAGTGGCCACACCACAAGTCGGTCAGTGCACTCTTGAAGTTTTTGCGCTCGAGTAGCCTATTAGAGAGACTACAGCTCTCACGGACGTTCGCCATCTCCTCTAATTTTTTTTTCGTGTCCTTGCTTTATCTCTGCGCTATTCTTTCTGTCTTTCATTTCCCCGTGCCCTTCCCCCACTGCAGGGTAGCAAACCGGAATCTCTTCCTGTTAACCTTCTTGCCTTTCCCCCACTCCATTACTCTCTATCTCCCTCTCTCTTTGACGCCAGCTATAGAGTCACTGCATATGTAGCACCGCGCAATGCCGCTCTTCAGGACGCGATATCTTTATCTTTTAAATTTCCTTTCAAATTTCTTCAGGCTGGGCAGCATTGAGCCCCTGTAATACATATTCAGACATGAAGTAAGGGAGTTAACCGAGGCGCCCAATTTTTATTAATCATATCATAAGAAGCCAACAGTGTCAAACAGTGTCAGCGTTTGTTGGCTTCTTATGATATTTAGACATGCGTCACAAGTAGACTTCGCGGCGGCGGCGCCAGATGGTGCTGCGTGTCCAGAGGAAAACGCGAGTGAAGAGCCTGGCTTCAGTACACAAACGGGTGGTGAAAAATAATCGAGAGACCTCCACTACGGTGTCTCGCGTGTAGCCCCAATGTTGCCTTTGGACGTTAAATGTCATAAATCAGTCAATGAAGTACAGACTAGTGGCTTTCTTTTTTCACCCTCGTGCTCGTTTGCATAAGTCATATGTTCATGTTTCGCGTATATTGGCAACTGTCGGGGCCGAACTTGCTAACGTGGAAGCTTGGGCTAGCTCATGAGTCGTATCTTAATAAGAATTAAAAAGAAGTTTCCACGCGTAACTTGTTGAAAGTCAGTGAAACACAATGGCAACATAGTTAGGCGGTTCGCTAACGACATTCGCACATTGAGCTCACGTGCTTTACACAACAACAAAAAGAGAAGCAAAAAGAAGGCTTTTGACTCGGTCAGTCGCCTTCACGTTTTGCATGGGCTCACAACTTTCAGAGTGCATAGCCGAGTTCTCCAATGAGTCGCTAACTTCTTGAAAGACAGAAATATATATATATATATATATATATATATATATATATATATATATATACACAAATGACAGGCAAAGTGACGCATGCACCATAAACGAAGGAGTTCGGCAAGGAAGTGTATTAAGTCTACTTCTCTTCAATGCAACAATAGCAACAAGCTTACCCGCAGTACTTCCAGCTGACATAAACATGTCTATGTATGCTGATGACATATGCATATGGGCATTGCACGAGTCTCAAGAAGTTGTCACGCATCGGCTGCAAGAAGCTTTGAACGCAATAGATGATGATTTAAGAGAACGGGGCATGAATATATCTTATGCCAGATCAGCGGCTCTGCCTTTCAGAAGAAAAGAAGTTAGAAATTTTGGTCTTTCAAAAGACGGTCATGCGATCGAGCTGGTTCGGAAACACCATTTTCTCGGCGTGATTTTAGACCACCAGCTTCGATGGACTCATCATTTGACCGCCCTGGAGGGCCGAATCAGTTGTGGTATAAATGCTCTCCGCAGAATCACAGGCACGAAGTGGGGTGGAACAACTGCATCCCTGCTTCACATCCACTCAGCCCTTGTGCGTCAGAGAATTGCTTACTCCGCCCCTATATTGCGCAAATTATCTGTGACGTCCCTCCATCGGCTACAGCTGTTGCAGGCTCGGAGTTTACGAGTGTGCCTAGGAGTCCCGCAAGCTACGTCCAGTCACCTCACTATTGCAGAAGCGTGGGAACCGCATTTCACGTTGATTGGCAGCCTGGAAACATGCCGACATCTCTTCAGAATTTCTACTCAGCATTCTGCACACCCCCTTCTCTCTCTGATAGAGAACCGTCCGGGTGCAATTAGTGGCAATTCACCAAGCCGCCCATTTTATCAAAAGATATGAGACACTAACAAAGTGTGTAATTTGCACGGACTCCTTATCGGCTTTAGCTTGTCCTGAAAATATTGATTACAGCCAACCAGACGCACGGATAACATACGCAGTACTAAACAGTTTAACTCAGGCTAATGAAAGGAAACATGAAGTTATATTACAGTGGGTCCCGCGTCATGCTGGTATAGCAGGCAACAAACTAGCGGACTAATTGGCAAAATCGGCCCATAAAGATGCAGAAATTCAACTCAACGGATATTGAGAGTACTAAAGAAGGACTCGCGTATGTCAATATGGTTGAATGAAAACACTAAGGAATCAATCCTTTACCAAGTGGACCCTCAACTCAATTACCCAGCTGGATGTACAACTTTCTAGAAGTACCGAGACACTAATTCATCGACTGCGCCTTAGGACAGCATGCACGAAATGTTTGCTATATCGCATCAAACGGGCTCCTTCTCCGGCTTACGTCCTGTGGCCACGACAATGAAGATGTTCGCCATCTACTCCTCGAATGCCCCATATACGAGATGCAAAGACGGCAGCTCGGACAAGAACTACACTACATTGATCCTCACCGGCCTTTCTCACTTGCAAAAATGCTGGGCTCATGGCCATCGAAAATAGCACAACGAAAAGCATTGAACGCACTTGAAAATTTTTATGAAGAAACAGGCATCCTTAACAAATACTAGGTATTGCACTGAATAATCACACGATGTTACTATAACGTTCTTCTATTATTTGTAATTATTAGTGCTTGTATACTACGTGTTAGAAATTTTTTTGTGCGTGAGTTATTTTAACACTGTGTAATTCCTCTTCTGTTTACATGCTCATCGAAGTTTACATCATGACCGTTTTAAATTAAATTATATTAATTTATGGGGTTTTACGTGCCAAAACCACTTTCCGATTATGAGGCACGACGTAGGGGAGGACTCCAGAAATTTTGACCACCTGGGGTTCTTTAACGTGCCCCTAAATCTAAGTACACGGGTGTTTTCGCATTTGTGTGTGTTTGTGACTTTGTTTACGATGTGGTGCAACTCGCATTTGACTTTTACACTGTTATGTTCATGGGCGTATAGGACTGTGTTGCGGATTTCTGACTGTATGAAGTGATTTTTTTTTCCTTTCATACATATTTTTTATATTGTTGTTCCGCTATGAGAAAAAGAGTAGCCGTCACCATCATAAGGTGACTACGTCTGTTTCTTTTATTTTCGCTTCAATAAAAATATTTTGGAAGACAGAACACCCTTCAGAAAGATTGCAGAGTGTATAGATTGCCAAAATGTTTGTTTAGGGAAGTTCGAGTAATTAGGCGAACCAGTCCTAATGATACAATATAGACTGGTAGATTGTTTTCTGAACACATTTAGTACATTGTTCACGTTTCGTTGGCACAAAACAGTTGATTATGAGGGGCTGAAATGTATGGCCAGCGTCCCCTTTTGTATTTAGTATTCTAACTACGCTGCCGATTGCGTCATTATGACATCGCGGATATTGAAGTCTGATCACAGATATGGGCCCTAGCTTTTCATGCAGTGAATGCTCGCTATAGCGGGAAGTTCAGCTTTAGTTTACACAAGTACCAATTTAGTCATTAATAATAAGTAAACAATTACCTAATATGAATTAAGCGCTCGCAAAATGTGTGACTCGACGTAGGGAGATCCGCTGCGGGGACTGCAATCTAGCATTGCCAACAAACTTTTGCTTTTGCGCCCTTTTTCGAGACCAAAGTTACGCCCAGAGCAAGGTTGACTTTGTTTTAATCCTTCCTTTGCTTGTATGATGTGTAATACCATTTAAACATATAAAGAAGGCAGAGGTAAAAACTACTGTGATGCAGCTCGAAAGCCCCGGTTGTCCCTTTAACAAAAGTAGCATGGTGTAACCAGTAAATCCCGTAGATTGGTAACATAAAATACCTTACAGATCTGTTAAAGGAGAAAGTAACAACTTCCCCAAAGACATTGGATTTCCAACTGAAGTAGAAAACACAGCCACCACGTATCTTTCAAGATCACTTATTCTAGTATTTCTTTCCAGTGCAACATCAACAACACAAAATCCTCGACGTAGAATGTCTTCAAAGTCTGTTCGCCTTTCGTAGATAGTCTTTGAAGCACTGAGCTAGGCCTTCCAGTGCATCATCAGTATTACACTACTCTCCTGAATTACCGCGAGCGTACGATTGCGCTCAGTGTGAGCTACGACGCTAAAGCGCGTGGGAAGGCCATCTCGCGTTGCATAACTCATACTTAGTGCAATAGTACTTGCAACATTCACCCAATGGGCTCACACCACTTGCGAGAGTGAGAACGCTCTGCGCTGGCCGGGTGATACAGCAGGGATTGCGCCATAACGCATTTAGGCAAAAAAAAAAAAAAAGTGCCGGAAAGCAGCCGGATTTTATTGCTCGCACTCACTGTCGGTAGAGCTTGGCACTTAGGACAGCTTCGGGAGTGGCTAACACGATTACGCCGCAACGGGGAGCTGGGGTAGCAAGCAGCACGCATATTCGCCTCCACGATGAACTATATAAGTCACCCAAATAAAAAGTGCTTAACGGTGCAATCTCTAACCAAGCAGCCTCCAGTGACATTCAAGTTCACTTCTGAGATGTAGAGAAAGAAAAAAAAGTTGCGCTTCCCCCGTCACTAACGCGTAACATGTGTAATGCACGTGCGGTGTCTATACGTGCGTGGGAAGAAACTACAGAGAAGCGAGCAAGAGCGGTACGTGCGATTTTCGCCAGAATCGTGGCTGAAACTGCGCGAAAAGGCTCCATGCGGAAATAGCGTGGTCTGGTTTTTGTTCCAAATGTATGTGTCACCTTTTTATGTTGGAAGTTTTCGTCGGTACGGTATAGCGGGTTTGCAATTGCCACGTTCTTGCGTTACGCGTGTGGTATCTGGTTTTGTTCCATTTCGCGTTAGCCACAAGTGTTGCGCAACATATCTTCGAGGCCATAACTGAAAACAATATTGAGGCACGCGATACATGCGTAAGGTACATCGTTGTCGGGCGATAGCTGGCTTCGCGAGACCGTTCTGAACACGTCGTATTAAAACCGTTTTTCGTATTTTTCTCTGGATTGCCACCATCTTGAAAATGTGAACTCTTGATCTGTCTCACTAATACTGCCTTGAAGAACACAAGTCCTCTTGTCGAAACATTGTCCCCTGCTTTCACCTTGTTCTCGTTTTGCTCATAGTACTGTTATTATGATACATATTACATATGTTATTATCACGTATGTACTTTATCTGCTAAACAACCCGAGAAGAGAGCAGCAGACGAGGCTTTTGGACGCTGTAACCACAGAATCGCTGTTCAGACTAATAATGATCACAAGTTATATGAACAAAATTAGACGAAGGATCCACTGTAACATGCATACTACTCGTGCATTGAGCCAACGTTTCAACGAAGTGACTTGTCTTCCTCAGGACCTCTTGCTGCGACGTTGACTGCAACAAAAGATTTTGCTTTCTTTCTTTTTTTTGCCCATTATTGATTTTTATAAGAGGAAGCTTTACCACGCGAGCTCAATACATAGAAAACTATAAATAGTTTTGCCAGTCTCGTTTTGCTCCACTGTCACGTGCGCACCCACCATGCGAAATGAGCAAACAAGTGTTTGAGGACACGAAGCAACAACGCGTTGAAATTGTATTTTTTTTGTCGCTATTCAAAGCGATATATCGATAACCTTTAGCTACGGATTTATTTCGTATTACCTAAACCTTGAACGCGTTACAAGCATTGAAGATAGTGGCCTATACGGAGTTAGTGGAAACGTGAAGCGAGCAAAGGAAATAGGAGGAGGGAATGTTTCTGACCAACCTCAGAAGATTGACTACGCCCCGTGCGAAGAGACAGGAACAGCTTGCGAGCAGCTGGAACACTCCCTCTCCTTCTCTCTACCGCCACCTCTCCTTCTCTCGTAGTTTTTACCAGGAGGCTCAAAGTATCCTCGAAATTAAATCATGTCTACTCGACTGACTTAAACAGCCTAATGTCGGGACGTGCAAGCTGTGGAAAGCAATCGAAATAAATACTTAAAGAAAACAAGAGTGAAAGAAAGAAAGAAAGAAAGAAAGAAAGAAAGAAAGAAAGAAAGAAAGAAGTAAAGAAAGAAAGAAAGAAAGAAAGAAAGAAAGAAAGAAAGAAAGAAAGAAAGAAAGAAAGAAAGAAAGAAAGAAAGAAAGAAAGAAAGAAAGAAAGAAAGAAAGAAAGGAGAACAAAGCAATGGGTTAATGTGTTGGCCAATTGACTTATTACGAGTATCACCAATTGATCTGCTGCTGGTCTCTGTTGAAAGCAAAGCAGTTGAAGGTACTACAGAATGATGCAGGTTGAAATAGCACGCTTCGTACAGCATTACTAACAATTCACTATGCGACATGCAGAGCAGTCACTTCAGCTATATAAAAAGGCATAAAGCGCTCAATGTGTTCAAGAACCGCAAAGACGCTTACTTACGGCCAACCATCAGCGCTGCACAGTCCGCGCTGCAGCAGGGTAAATACAAACTGTGTTCGTGCACTCGGGAATTACCACTGTACTTTGGCGTACCTGCACAGCTTGCTTCTTCAGATCACTCACTTTCAGTGCAGCCACGATGGTGTCACCCGCAGTCCACTCGAGTTCTATCCGCGTCACTCCTGGTAATTAGTTTTTCGCGGCCCTTGAGGCCGCGCGCTAATGAAATATTTTCTCCCGAGTGGACCGGGCGTGCCCGCGATTCTGAGTGGCCAGACCACCTGACATATCGGCCCACTCTCGCGGAAGACTGGCTCGACGGTAAACACCGCTGCGGCCAGCTTCTGCCTCCTGTTAGGTCTCAGTGAAGTTAGGTTGATACTCGTTTTCGTTTCTGTCACTCCGAGTTTCCTCTTCTTTAGTGCGCGTCTTCTGCGTTCCTCATAACGGCTTTTTCATGGCATACTCACAGCACATGTAGCAGTTATGTTGGTTTCGCTATGGAGCTAGATGTAGACATCCTGCGTGAACCTCCCTCCACTCGCTTTTTTTATTGTTATTACTGAAGAAAAATAGATGTAGATCCTGCAGATGTAGATCTTGGAGATGTAGTCACCCTGCAGAGGTTACGACAAGGCATTTGCACTTAACAGTAATATAAAAGATAATATAAAAAGAAAGGTCACAAATCAAGAAAGTAAGGTTCGTTGAAAGCTAAGAAGAGTAAACGTCCCTTAGATGTACAGTCTCTGTACACTTTAAGGGATGGGGCAAAGATGCAGCCGTGATGCAAGCGAAGTCACGGTCCCTACCAGTGCATATAGGATAACAATGGAAGGCCACTTGAGTACTAGGAATAAAATCAAAGGATCCACCTGGTAATCGATCGCTGTCAAGTAGTTTCTATACGACAAATTTCCCTAGTGCATCAAAGAAATCAGCTTTGCCTGCGGTAAGCTTCGCGAGGTGTGCTTCAGCTCCGATTCGGAAGTGCAAGTCCTACTCGTTCGGATGGCTGAAGACGTTGCCGCCGCCCAAGACCTCCTGGATGCCGCCCAAAGGGGGAAGAAGACAGAAGGGGATCTCCCACCTCCTCCGCTTCCCTTGACCCCATCCCGGGCAAACAATAAAGTTGTTCTCTCACTCTCTTTCGTATGGCTGCCTATGCTCAATAGCTTCATTTATTATTCGGCCATCTTTTACCGCTGGCATTCTGTGCTCAAGCTGCCGAAAACAGTAGTATATATATATATATATATATATATATATATATATATATATATATATATATATATATATATATATATATATATATATATATATATATATATATATATATATACACACATTGGTACTAAGCTTAGTCAAAATACACTGTCTTCTATGGTGACATAAGAGTTAAAAAACATTTCTTTACCAAGCTTTTACTTCAATTTATCATTTTTAAGTTGGAGAAGTTACTTCATCGGAAGTGCTGCCGTCTACTCACAGCGGCGGTGTCAATGCTGCCATATAAGTTTACGTCCTCATTTTGTTTTTCCTTACGAACGCTTACTTTGAAATACTAGTTAAACGTTTTACTTTGACTCAGTATTTGCCTTCAGTGACCTCTTAAATAATGTTCTGGTACCTGTTAATCCCACACAATGATAAACATGCCACAGAGTGTCGCTAGACTACTTTTAATCCTTGCTGCAGGACATAAAACACTCAAGCACAAGCACTGTGAATGACAGCGGGTGCCCTCATGTAACTTGAGCTTCGACCAGGGCACACTGGCAACCTAAGAACTATAGCGCAACGTACCATTCGAAGCTACTTACATGCACTAAATTACCATAACGCTCGAGAAAAAGGAGATACCGATATCATTTCTATTTTCACAAGCTGAAGTTTAAATAGGATAACGGAATGAGGAGGAAGGAGGAGTGAAAAGGCACGATACACGTTTTAGCAGGTTAACAAGCACAGAAACGATTAATTTCATGGTTGCCGTGAATTCGATTTTCTTTTAATATTTACTGGCAACTCTTGCTGCTCGTACAAGATAAATTACACGCATGAAGTAGTACAATACACATTCTACCACCTTATGTACTCTTTCTTCATGCAACCACTTCTCATTGTGACGCTGGATGCGATGTTATATTTAGAGTTAGCACCCTTTGTCGCCTTCCTATCGATGTCGTCTCGGAGGTCGTGCGAAAGTCTTTAGTGAAATATTGACCTGAGGCTATCGACGAAAAGAAGGGAGCGACACGTGGCCGTGAAGATTCGCTTTGCACTTTGATGATGTAGATCGGTTGCCTAGGAAACTGCGAGTGCAAGCACCCTGTCGCGGGACCTGCTTTTGCTCTATTTGTCCTTCGGATAAGGTAGAAGCAAGAAGCGCTAGACGCGTGGTTACAACAAAATATTCGCCCGTGGCCTCGATGACCCCCCTCCCCCCCCACACACACACTCCCCCCGCTAAATCCGTCCCTTATGAGAAACCCGGAGACTGAAAAACATTTTTGTTCATGCATGCTATGCCCAAGGCGTTGGTCTGACAAGCGTTCCTTCGAACACCGACATAGGAAGCGATACGTGGGGCACGTATCCCGTTATCTCGGTGTTTGCGTGGAGGGACAACGTAGGCAACATTCTTGACAAAATCAAATTCCTAGATAGGACCACAGGAAATGCTGGCCAGCGACTCTGTGATATGGTTCACGGCGCTTTTCCAAGCAGAGACGTATGCGTCAAGCTATCTTGGAACACGCAAAAAACCTTTATCTGCGCCTATACATAAGGGCTATTGTTATTAGCTACCGTACTTCTCTTTGTTGTTCTGTGGGTTTAGAAGGAAGAAAGGTGAGAGGGGAAGGTGGTTGTGAAGCGAGGAAACCTCCTTTCCCATACCTTCTAAATTCCCTGCTGTCGTAGGCAAACTTGTTGAACAGAACTGAAAACAATTTACTAGTTAAGAATCTGCGACAGCAACGAGTACATTTGTATGCTGATTAAAAAAAAAAAACAGACATCACTACGTAAAAACAGCCTTTCTTTATTTTTTAAGCGTCTATCCATCTAACAAATGATTGCACAAGTTTGCTTTCCTTTTGTACCTAGTCAAACAAAAATGTCACAGGAAGATTTCTTTCTTTCTTTTTTACGTTCGATAGCAACCTATTCTTTACTAAGGTTGAGGAGGTCTCTTCTATCAATATGTTATATGCACCTTCGAACAAGTTATATATATATATATATATATATATATATATATATATATATATATGAAACTTTTTCTCGTGACAGAAGTTACACTGCATGTATGCACTGCTTCGAGCCGCTTTTTCTGAAACCGCGTATCTGTCTTGTGTTTCATAAGCAAGACAATAAAATAATTAACGATCGAAGACGTAAAAGCGTGCATAGAAATGTAGGAGGCAAGCGACTTCATTCGCCAAATGCGTCCTAGACGGCGCCGCATTGCTCCATGGCAGCAAAACAGAGGATTCACTTAAGCGCGTCGCACCTGCTCCTTGCCAAGTTCGTCAACGAGCGCGCGACGCGGCGATTGATTATGAACAACAACAAGCAGTAAAACAATGACTCCATATTCAGGAAGGTTCTTAACTCGTTAATGCGATAGCGTTAAGGGCCCCGCGTAGCAGAAAATTCGGCATCGGTGACCCGCGTTCAACATCCAGCGCAAAGAGAATTCCGAACCACGCATACCCAACCACGCAGACCCATCATGCGGTGCAAGGAAATTACTTAATTGAACTTCTCAAGGTAAAATACGTAGAAAGCGCGTAAATTACAACTTACACTCAACCTATATATAGACGTGATAGCGTCGGATTGTAACTTGAATATACGCGAAAACGTAATTCGTTTACGCCAAAACCAAAAAGAAAGAAAGCCACAAGCCTCTTTTCTAGTGCTTTTACCATTCATAGAGCGGCCATGAGCGGCCATCTCAGCCATAAAGCGGCGTGCCCGGTTCCCTGCAACATCTCCTAATGGCGCTCGCCTCCGCCGCATCGCCAAAGCGCCAGAAAAACACAAACACGCACACACAAACACACACACACACACACACGCACACGCACACACACACACACACACACACACACACGCGCACACACACACACACACACACACACACGCACACACGCACACGCACACGCACGCAAACACCAACACACACACACGCACACACACACACGCACACACACACGCGCACACACACACACACACACACACACGCAAACACGAACACACACACACACACACGCACACACGCACACACACACACACACACGCACACACACACACAAACACACACACAAACACACACACACACACACGCACACGCACACGCACACACACACACACACGCACACGCGCACGCGCACACACACACACACACACACACACACACACACGCAAACACGAACACACACACACACACACACACACGCACACACGCACACACGCACACGCACACACACACACACACACGCACGCACACACACAAACACTAAAGTGGGGCCAACTGCAACCCTTCGCCTATGCCTCCTCTCCTAGGAACTGAAACAGCGCCCCTATGGTGTCCAGAAGGAGACGACAAACGCGAGAGCCACAAGCATGGCCCGGGTCGACTGGCGCGTGCTCGCTAGCACACGAGCTGCGTCTTCGTCTTCGGCGTCCCTCGTCCCAGGGCAACGCTGTCGTTGCCTCGGCGCGCGTGCTGCATCGCGAGTAGACATTCAAGATGGTGCTTGCTCGACCTTCTAAAAGCATAGTGCGTCACGTTTGAAACCTTCCGATTTCTCAGCGTCACCGAGGTTATCCGGATGTCCATTTCCAGCGCAGTGGCGCCATAGAGAAAGAAAAAAAAGTTGTAGCGCTGCGTTTAAAAGCGCCAACGCTGAGCGCGTCTGCGTGCAAACGCACTCGCGGTCGACCCTGCTTGCTTGCAGGGACCTTTTTTGCCAGTACAAACGTTTAGCTGACTTACATATTCTAGGCATCACATTTATGACACGGCGCACCCGTTAAATAGCGAACAAGTGGCAACCGCACCATCGACACAAACCTCTGAGTGTAAAGCCCCTGAAAACGAAATAGGATTCTTATTTAGGGGTTTTATGTCATGCATCTAAACAATAAAAAAAGGACGAGCACTTCTGTAAGTTGACTGATTGCACACCGTATATTTTTACGCTTTCGAGGGGGGAGGAGGGGGGGTACACGACAGAAATCACGCCACTTGCGTCTGCATACAGTCCATTGTCGTACTCAACGTTACCTTTTCGCATTTTTCCTTCTCTCGAGCCTCTCCGACTGCACCGCTCCGAACCGCACCACCCTGCTGTTCCCTAGAGGGATAATTGCACAAGCCCATCTTCCGGACTAGGGGAACCCATAGAGTTTCCTACAAGAATTTATAGGGTAACCGACCCTGCAGGGAAGATGGAAGACTACATCTGAAGCGGCAAAAATCACTGTGAAATAGAGCAAATAAACCTTTTCACCACCACCACCACCGGCCGAGGGCCTTGCTCGACGGGCGTCGCAGCTCGACTAACTTGATTAACAATCCACAAAACGCACGAGAAAGGAGCTGCCTGCACGCTGACACGAATGGCGCTACTTTAGTTCCGCATCAAGGCCCACGTAAGAGGCCTCGTTTCTAGCAGAAAGCTCGCCTTCGTAAACAGCGTTCGCCCCCAGCGTTTCCCGGTAAACATTACGGTTACGTAAGCTGCAGTTGCAGGGAAGCGCGAAAAACACTCGGAAATCTTCGAATGCTATCGTCTTGCTCTCTTAAAGGCGCCGCTTAAGAGGAAGCTTTAGCTCGGTTGCTCCTATCTAAATACATGTAAAATGAGAATTCGTTTTTCTCGGCAGCAACTCAACCAAATTTGACGAGGTTTGTTGCATTTGAAAGAAAACCGTAAAATCTAGTGACTGTTGGTTTCGAATTTCTGATTTAGGTTGTCAATTTTTTAATAAAAATTGGCGACAATCAAAGTTTTTCAGAAAACGAAACTATAAAGTTTACAACTCTGTAACTCGACAATGAACAATGATATCGTAATTCCGCGAATTGCATGTAATAGTGCATATAAAGCGGAGAAAATTGATATGTCACACATGAACTAAAAAAATTTAGTAATAAGGAAGTACAGCTTTTGCAGAAGCCTTGTACACGACGTAACAAATTCACGTAAGATATAATATTACCTATTCAATTGGTCCGCTTTTAATGATCTAATGGGTGCCGTTTACAGAACCGGGATATCTGTTCTTGATGCAGAGCTACTAATTGATAAACTTCGTGCTTCTTATATTTTCAAATTTTCAAATTTTTATAAATCGTTTAACAATATTCAGGCCCTAAATTGAAATTACGCTCCCAACAGTCACTGGAATTTAACTTTCTCTCTCAAATAGAGTAAATTTCATTAAAATCAGTCCAGGGGTAACCTCAGAAAAACGTTTTTGCGTTTTACATGTATTTGAATAGGCCGCGTCGGAGTTAGGCTCGAGCTAAAGCTTCCTCTTAAGCGCCCTCCAAATTTTGCAACTCTTTTGTGCCACAGTTTCATAATGAGCGGCTTTAGTAGATCTTTCTTTAATTTTTTGTGTTGCTTTTCTGTATACCGGAGCGATACGTGCGCAAAAGTGTAGAACAAAATTTTAGGGGGCCCTAATGTTTGACTTAGGTGTCCCTTACATTCGCACCTGGGAGTTGGCGTTCTTTAGGTTAAGCGAGTGAACTTCTTTCCTCTGGCAAGATATACGGGCGATGAGCGAAGGAGAGCGAGGAGGAAGCGCAGCGCACGCCACCCGGCGGGGCATAGCCCTCTAGGGAGCGGTGCACGAAGCGGCACAGCGGGACTCGACTCTCTCTTCTAGCGCGGAGGAGCGAGTGAGTCGTGATCCGTGGTCGTGATGGTGTCTAGGTGGGCATAGAGTTTCCTCCTATGTAGGATGGGGGGGGGGGGGGGGGGGGGGGGGGGGCACTGTGGCGGGCGGGAGCCGGTGAGGCACGCAGAGGAGCGATGAAAGTTGTAGGTGGCGCTACATGCAGCTGGTGTACAGCTTTCGCGGCATTGTAAAAGGGAGGCGCACGGTAGCTAGCAAGCGCGTCGCGTTCACTTGGCGTCGTGTTTAAATGTTTAATGTAATAAACACGCATTAGCGAATGGAAATCCCTGCCGTCCTACATGACCGCGTTATCCGATCCTTCAATATTTCCCTCGGCGCCCCGGGGCTATCTACAAAATGAAAAACATTGATAACACGTATGTGCCTCTCTTCATTTTATTTACATTCGTGGCACGCTATATGTATGCAGTGCTTTTTGCAATATATTTATGATCAGGGTTTTAATGGCTATTTAACAAAATGTTCTATAGTGGTCTTCAATGTATTTGGTTGATTTTTTTAACTATGCTATTCTGCACACCTTGGTTCAAATCAACTTGCTGTTTGTTTTTTCTTGTTTTGTTCTTAGTATTATTTGTCTTCAATCTGTATTGTATATAAATGACATTTAGATACTCACCCGAAATCACCCCCCCCCCCACACACACACACATTTTATGCCCACTAGGGCCTTTAGAGTACTGAAATAAATAAATAAATATGCGCGGTGCAAACATCACGACGCTTTTGCGGCTCAGAGATGCATTATTAAAAAGGATGACACTTTTTCGGAGAGCAGAGAATGGAAAGATGCATTATTAGCAACACCGGAACGCGCAGCAGACGTTTAGCCACGCGTTTCAAAAATGAGGGAAATAACATTTGAAGGCCGCTCTGAACGAGCGCTTGTGTTTACTAAAATGCTTGGTGTTTGCTCAAGCGAAAGTGGACCGTGAACACAAAGAACCCGAAACGCCGACTTCCAAATTATGTCATTAGATATTAGATCATTAGATGTATCCCTTGGGCGCAGAGAAAATCGCACACGCAAACAGACAAAAACAACGCTGAGGCTGCGTGCGATAAACCGGGGAATAAGAACACCGCCTCGTTCAGTACACTCTCCGCGTCCGCAGGTGCAAGCAACATGCCCTTTAAGAAGCTTTAGCTTTGTAAAACAAAATTAGATACATATGTGGGCGCCTTCGCGAGCCTCAACATGCACTAAATATTTTAAATTAAGTCTCTTTATGTGCCAGAACTACGATCTGATCCTGAGGCGCCGTAGCGGGGGACTCCGGAAATTTTGCCCACCTGGGGTTTTTTAACGTGCCCCTAAATCTAGGTACACGGGTTTTTTCGCATTTGGCCCCCATCGTAATGCGGCCGCCTTGGCCGGGATTCGTACCCGTAACCTCATGCTTAGCAGCCCAACACCATAGCCACTAAGCAGCGGCGACGGGTGTACTGAATATTTTCCATCACTGCTTTTGTTGTACAGATCCACAAGACGAGAGGAAACACTTTATTACATAAAGAAATCTATATGCACCGATGGGACCGAGCTTAGCAGTAGGCTCTACTTCACTCTACTTAACTTCAAACGGTTCTGGCGCTCCCTTTGAAGAGCCATATCTTTGTCCAAAGATTTTGTGAAAAAGTGTAGCCTAGTTAACACCACAAAATGGATAATTTTTGCAGTGAGCTCTTCGCGATGGAGTTAGCATCACACTTGGTGGAGTGATGATGCTCAAGAACCGCATAAAAGCATGGACACTAAAAGTATGAAGCTTCTCTGTTGAAAAAAATAACGTGATTGCATCCTCTAGCACTTTAATGAGCGTGGCTAACATGGCCACATGTAACAATGAACGGGGCAGGGTACAATAGGCCGTTCGCAAACGACACACGCTGTTGTCAACTCTCTGTCAGCACGTTTGATGTTTCGCGACCATGCATATTTAGGCGGTCACTTCTAATTAATTTTAATTATTCCAGACACTTGAGTAACTCAACTTGTAACGAAACTTATGCTCTGATATCATATCTGTAGTGAAACCCATGAATTCCGTACCGCACTTTTTCTGTCAATTTTTTTCTGATTAAATTTGCATTTCGTCCCCGGTCATCTCAGGAGGGGAACCGGAAGTGCTGCGCAAGAAAACTCAATAAATTAAATAGAATAAGAGTGTGACCTATGCTCGTGCCACTAAAGAATAAATAAGAAATCACACGAAGTGAAACAGGAGATCACGTATTACGTAACCTATATTGAGCTCTGATCTGAGCATCTGGGCTCTGATCCTTAAGCACCGTAAGATTACGGTCTTCGGACGACGTAAACAAACGCGCCCTGATGCTCTTCCCTCTAGCTGTAAAAACTTAACAGGGGTGGCTAACTCAAGTTCTTAGCATATGTCTTCCTGGTCACATGTTGTGCTTACATAGTCTTAAGTTTGAATGCGCAGCAATGCTCCCTCAATATAGAAAATATATACAGTTGAGTCAGGTTAAACAAATTTCGGTTAAATGGAATTCTCGTTTAACTTGAATGCACCCGTCGTGGGGGGCGTAGTGGCTTTGGCGTTGCTCTGCTAAGCCTGAAGGCGCCGTATATATAATCGCGTTCGCGGTGTCCGCATTTCGGTGGGGGCGAAATTCAAGAACGCTGGTGTACCGTGCATTGAGTACACGTTAAAGAACTCCAGGTGGTCAAAGTTAATCTGCAATCTGCCACTACGACGTTCCTCACATTCATATCGCTGTTTTAGCAGGTCCTACACGTCAGATCCTACACTACCATAATGTAAACACGCAGAACGCCTGCTAAACACGCAGTACACGTGGCGCTAACGCCAAAGAAGCGAAGTTGATTATGTCTCCTGACGTTACAGGGAGCTCTTACAGGTCTTTCTAACTATACACGGGCGTATTCAGCACAGTTTTAGCCACAGTGGCGATGTAGTCTTTGACGCCACAAACACAGCGTGGCCAGTAAAAATTCGTGAGTGGGGAACGCAAGCAATTTTTAACATTCATTTTCAGGAAAACTAAATGACTTGCACTCATATTGTTTAGCGCAGGTAATCAGCGTGCAAAAGAGAACGTATATTCAGAATTTCATTAAGATCAGTTGCCCTTTAACCATTTTCTAGCATGTTAGCGTGTGCGATCGGTTGTGCGTCCTGATGCAAACATTAAGATAGCGACTGTAAAGGGTTATCTTTCTCGTATTGATAATGAGCGCCATTGCAATAACTATTCACACCGAAGTGACAAATGATGTCTCAGATGAGGACAACAATGCCAGGGCAATCACCTGCGCAGTTCCCAGCTAGTGTGTGCTGCCCTATACAGACAACGGGCAAAGCATGGAGTGAACAAGCTGCAGTCAGCATGAAAACTACACTAAGTCCTTGATGAAATTCCGATTCTAAACTCACATGTATCTCGTGCAATCTAAGCTGCGAAAAGTGAAGATGAGGAAAAATATGGGATATATTTTCACCATAGTAATATTGAAAGCAATCGAGGATATTCAAACAAGGCATTTAATAAATGAAGATCACACAGGTGCAGTCCAGGCAGCCACAACGAATGAATGGCCTTTAACGAAGTACTTATTTTGTGCAGGTACGTTCTATTCATGTCGTTACTTAACTAATCATTACTTAGGCTGCCGGAATACTCCCTACTGTGTGCGCAATATGAGTGAAAAGGCTCCTACGACCGTTAAAGAACTTGCCAAGGGTTTGGTAGACTTGACTAGTAGACTTGATCAGAAATATGATGAAATGAAACACGACCTAATGAGCTTGATAAGAACTGAGCTGGACCCTGTAAAACAAGCAATGAACTTCATCAGCGAAAGCTTTGGGGCATTTCGAGTGGAAATGCAAATACTAAAGAGCGAAATAACCAAAGTTAAGGACGACCATAGGGAAATAGAAAACAACTTGCGTCTTGCAAAGGAACTCGGGGACGTTAAGAAAGAATTAACTGACATGCAGCAATACAGTCGTAAGACCAACCTGGAAATAAAAGGAATACTTTTAGCCCGAGACGAAGATCTAACTTCGACAATGAAAGCAATTTCAACTTGCACTGGCTCTGACATTGCCGAGTCTGACATCGAAGTAATTCGATGTCAAAGTCTGATGTCAAAGTCTGTCAAAGTTTGATGTCTTTGTCGAAGGACAAAGAGAAACCCAACGTCATAGTAAAATTCCACTCTCGCAAAGTGAAGGACCGGGTTCTGAGAGCGGCAAAAAAGCGCAGGATGAACACGTCCTCCTTGGGATTCAAAGATAGTTCGCCAGTGTTCGTGAATGAACACTTTTGTCCAGCAAATAAGATACTTCTGGCAATAGGATTGAATGCAAAACGTGAAAAAAAAATTGGAAGTTCGCCTGGGTGTCAGACGGCAAAATGTTAATGCGCTAGACAGAAAATTGGAGGGTTCTGTCGTGACATGCACAGTGGACGTCGATAGAGTACAGTAACCGATCGAGATGATTAATAACGCAGAGGTTGAAAGGGCGTAGCACAAACATAAAAACATATCAATGTTCCATTGCAGTATCCGCAGCATAAAGAAAAATTTCGACTAGCTACTAATTTATTTGTCACAACAATCATTTCAATACGATATAATCGCAATAACAGAAACATGGCTAAAGGAAGATGAGTACGTAAATATACCTGGATATGTGATGTTGTAACAGCCGAGAGCGCATGCGACACGTGGCAGTGGAGTAGCCATGTTTATCAGGAACGAGCTCAGTTTCCAGCGTCTAAATGATATGTCGAGCACTCAACATTCTGCATAAACTCTATTTGCGACAACTGAACGTGGTGTCATAGCTGGTGTAGTATATTGCCCCACAAGCTCAAGCGTAGATGACTTCATATCCGTCATGGAAAGTGCACTGATTCAATGTGTAACCTCGCATTCCCAGATAATAATCAGTGGTGACTTCAATATAGATCTGCTAAAGGATCAGTGCCATGACTACTTGTTCCTCCCACAATCATTTAATCTTAGAAATGTTATAATCGAACAAACATGTTTCTCTGAAAATTCTGCCACACTTATTGATCACATGCTATGCAGTCTTGATACTAACGTAGAAGCTGGTGTTGATGATTTTGCAATTGCTGATGAGCACCCGACTTTTCTTTCCATGCCACAGTCGTACTTAAATCATACTCGTAAAACAGAAAAGTTGCTCCCGAGATATCACACACGCGTTAATTATTCGCAAGTACGCACCCTCTTGCAACACACTATGTTCGAAACGCTGTATAACGATGACGTGCAAGTAGAATGTGATAACATTATTTGCAGTATCACGAATGCAATAAAGCAGTCATCGTATACGTGCACACGACGTAGCTATGATCACGCCTTACAATAAGCTGAAGTGAGGGACTGAATATTATATAATATTTATGAGGACTGAAATGAATATTACAAGGCTCAATTTAAGTACTTCAGAAATCATTCAGTTAGCCTAATGCGTAAATTTTTAAAGTCATATTATGCACGTCTCCTTGCCCATTACAATGCAAAACATGGCAAATAGCCAGAGAAGTGACAGGGCTCGATAACTAAAAAAATTCTCCCAGACAACGTCACAAATAGCCTTACAAATGATTTTAATGATTACTTTGCTACGGTTGACGAAAACATTAATGAAACAATTTAGGGCTGCATGGCCTATGTGGAAAAAAGGGAAAACAGATTTAGCTTTCAGGCCATAACAGAAGAGCTAGTGACGTCTGCTACAAAAAATGTACAGTTGAACAAAGCCACAGGAATTGATCGTATACAAGCTAGCGTACTAAAAGACAATCCAGATATTTTGAGTGCTCCACTTTATCATCTATTTGACCATTCACTAAATGCGAATTCCTATTCATATGTATTAGAAACGTACCAATATACAAAACGGGCAACCATAATATTCCCAGCAGCTACATACCGATATCCGTATTCAGTATAGTAAACAATATCTTTGAAAATTATCGCTCAACGGCTGAATGACTTCCTTAGCAAGAACAACATAATTTGCCCGGAACAGCATGGTTTCGTCCCAGGGAAATCCACATCAACAGCTGTGTCTACATTATCTCAAATACTGAACTCTGCTCTCAACCACCAAAAGATTGTTATTGGAATTTTTATCGACTAAGAAAGGCGTTTGATACCATTTGTCACTCGGCACTACTGAAAAAACAGAAGTGCTATGGTATTATCGATGGCGCTCATTACTTCTTTTCCAGTTACCTGCCATCACGAAAGCAGACAGTACTAATTGATGGTTTTCTATGCGAGTCAAGGAATGTCACATGTGGTGTACCACAAGGATCCGTACTGGGTCACATTTTATTCGCTCTATACGTTAATGATTTCCCGCGAATTCTACAAGCATCTAAAGCATTATTGTATGCGGACGATACTGTAATTTTATTCACAGGTAGTTCACTTGAAACCTTGAAATATACTGTATCCAATGAACTACGAGCTGTTTCGATGCGGTTTCTTGAAAATCAACTATTACTAAATGCCGATAAAAAACGCTATTTTTTATTCAAGAATGAAAACTCTTGAAACATTTCAATTAGCATATCATTAAACAATCGAACCATTGAATGTGTTCCGACTATTAAGTATCTAGGCATCATATTTGACAGTAAACTTAACTGGAGAGACCAAATCAATACCGTTTGCAAAAATTTGTCATGTAACTGCTACACTCTCATACTAGCACGTCAATACTTTGATTTGACATTCCTACGAACATTATAGTTTAGCATATTTCACTGCCACCTTAGCTATTGTTGCGAGTCGTGGGGTCAAACGTACATAACATGCCTTACTCCGTTAATCCGATTACAAAAACGAGCTGTTCGTGCGATTACTTTCTCCTCGATGCGTCATCCCTCTAGTCCTCTATTTCAGAGGCTGCGTATACTGCCGTTTACTGACATACGGGACTAAAAGATTTGCTGCTTAGTAAATAAAATAATAAACACAAACACACCTCTGCCGCGTACCGTTTTCACGTTTCCGTCGTTAAACACATGGCATGCACGCAACGGTAATCTTAATCTCCCTTTATGTTCGAATTAGTACGGTGCCATATTAATTTATTTCTCTGGTGTTCAGCTTTTGAACGATTTGCCTCTTGAAATAAAACTCGCAGGAAATTTTGACATTACATGCAAATGCCACTTCTTATCTTACCAAGCACATTCTTGAGTTATGTTTTTGATTGTTCCTTCATAGCGCAGGTCTGTGATTATATATAGTATTTACCGCTTATGTATGATAGCTTCGCTATTTTCTTTGTATAAGACTGCTAATTATTGCAATACATTTTTTTGTATTGGACCCATTCCTCTCCCCACGTGTAGGGTAGCAAACTGGACTCAGTCTGGTTAACCTCCCTGCCTTTCCGTCTTCCCTTCTCTCTCTCTCTCTCTCTCTCTCTGTATTGGACCCATCACTAGCCGCATTAGGCTATGGGACCAAATATCTTTGTACGCACTTTTCATATTATTGTGTAATAAAATTCCATTTTGATTTGATTTGATTTGATCATGAAAAGTTTCATGTTCCTTGCTCGCAGGAAAGTTTAACTACAGCGGAAACTGTCCTTCTTTTTTTATTTCCCTGCGAGTTTTAATAGAACGATGCTATGCAGAGCATTTACCCGGAAAAGATCACTAGTATCCGCAAAATGGCTGTGTCGCAGCAAGTGGCGATACTTTCAAAACAAAGGTCAGCAGTGGAGGCAATGCGATAGCAGTGAGGGCAGAGATGGAGCGGGAGGTCGAAGCCAGAGGGTGTTTAGGTCTAACGAACGAAAGGCTCTTCTTGAGTGATCACTTGCAGAAACGGCGATGAGAGGCCATCAAGCCGCGGCGCATTTTCCAACTCCACGATGGCTTAGATGGCTCATAAAAGACGCGGGTATCGTTGACTGCGAACACATAATGAATTGCAAGCGCTCCTCCTTTTGAAGGCCGCTTCCGACACGTTCCGAAGGACAGACATCAAAGTCAAGGTCTTTGGGGCACGCAACATGACTGTAACTCCATCACTGTCATCGTTTCCGTTTCATCATCGATAAAGAAGAAGGGGGGTTGCATTTTAAAAATAGCTTCGTCGCTCCTGCAGTTTTACTGATTTTATTCGTTGCGAAACTGATGAAATGCATTCCTGACAAAGCCTTGTCAGTCGGAAACGTTCATGTGCAGGACATAAAATTATAAAAGTAAAAAATAAAGAAACTCTACAAACGCGATGAAACATGTTCATCGGCGGATTGTATTGAAAGATGTTATCTACGCCGATGTTATGTAATCGGGGGACAGAGGAGGCTGTGTCTTTTTTTGATATTCTTTGACTCCGTCTCTTGAGCGCCGAGATAATAAAAGAGGACTTGAAGAAATGGCCAAGTAAGTATCAAAGAGAAGTACGTCGCAGAGAGAAACGTCGCGTTGAACTACGTTGAGTGCTCGCCGAATAAATTACTCTCGTTGTCTCCTGAACCACAATATCTTGTACCAGAGAAAAAGAAAGTAGTTAGCAGACAAAGAGGCAAGAGCAAATAAAAGACGCGCGCGTCCTGAAGAGGAAGCCGACGGAAGAAATTTTAGAGGTGAACAGATGCGGTTCTTGGCAAAAAGAAAGAAAAAGAAAGGAGGAGGGACTAAATAAATTGCTTTTTGCCCTTCTCTTGAGAGCTCTACGAGTGACTTCACGTGTGATCAGTGCATCTCTTGAAGACCCCGGCTTGTGACAGGCTTCGGGACTTCAGCCTCTACTTCGATGCGATTCGCGTCATCGATGAGAGTTGAATGATCAGCCTGGAAGGTGTTCGCTACCTTTTTTATATATAAATAAGGAGACGTTGGTGCCAACAGATGGCTCCGGCTGCTCCTTTTCCCCTGAGTGACAAAAAAATGTATCACACGGTATCAAAAAGACGTTTAAAAGAGATTGTCAAATGAGCAATTGTACAAGTAACACAAACTACAGCTATACAATATCAATGCCCAAACTGTCACACAAGAGAAAAGTTCGTGATAGAATAACGCAATATAAATGTGACATGCGCTACAAGCTAAATACAGGTACGCAAAACGTCGCATGAGAGCAAAAAAGTGGATACAGTGTGGCCATATATAAGTTGAATGTACATTGCTAGTTTCGCCAGACAAACATGCAGAAGAATTGCTTTTCCTAGTATTTATCCGCAATGTACGAGTTACCTCCAAAACCCTAAGAGCTTCCAGCGCAGATTCTGATGAGTAGTCGTTTCACACTGTGCCAGCCGATTCATAAGGCTCATTGGCCGGCGCTCGACCTGCTGGCGAAGTGTATTAAACAGGAGACACAGAATTTCTTTCGAGAGGCGTGTCGTGCTTAAGCGTTATATATAGAGGGATTACCGCAATTACAGAAAGAGGCTTGTAAATATTTAAATGTAACGGTTGACAATGCTTTGAACCGGTCACTACACATCGATAATGTATGTGCGTCTACTCGACGTAAACTGAGCCTGCAAAAATACAGGCTTAAACATTCGGTTTCATCCTTGAAACTTTTAGCGTTGAACACGCCGGTAAGGTCGAAAGTGCTATGCCTGTGTGGTCTGGGACCGGTTCGCTAAAAAGGACATGAATGAACTAGAGCCCATTAATAAACTACCCATCCACGTCATGTTTGATTGTCGTGGACGCCATGACTCCCCATCTCATTTATCGAAGGAACATGCTGGCATATTGCAACATGGAACATATTGACACCCTTGCAGCTCGAAAGGCTGCCTGGCTAAAATTCATTTTTTTTGTCTCTGAAATTGTGGCTTACAATTTGATCTTTCACCCTACCTCCAGCCGCTATCAGTTAAACCAAGTGGCCATCATCACCCCGAATACACAGTTCCCATTTTCGCATGCGCAAATAGCTTGAAATTGTATTTCCCTCAAAAACAACGGCTGAATGGAACGCCCTGTCTGTCAATGCATGCCTGTCCGATAATGTACCACATCCCACGAAAAAAAAATTTCTTGCACCGAACATTTCTTTTTCTGTGTGCGGTCCCGTGTATAAAACGCTGAATTGCGCCTATGCTCGCGTTTGTGTGAACTTTGGTACAGATTGATTATTTCATAGGTTCCTTATGCTGCAAGTGAGTGGTTCCTGATATTTTCTTCTTTCCTTGAAAAGTTCTATTTTGCTTTTACTGCAATGTACATTGTCCCTTCTACTGTACATTGTATAGATTTTTGCTTCTCTCTCTCTCTTTCTCTCTCTCTCTGTTTCTCTTTAGCATTTCATTGTATTAGGCATGAAAACTGTATAAACAATAATTTTCGTCTGCCTAGGCCGCATGTTGGCCTTCAGTATTCTGTAAATAAATAAATAAATAAATAAATAAATAAATAAATAAATAAATAAATAAATAAATAAATAAATAAATAAATAAATAAATAAATAAATAAGATGTTTGTTCGACTCAGTTGCTCTTGATGGAAAAAAAATCCGTATTCATACTCATGTCAGACTTGCATCAGTGCAAGTAGCTATTGCGTACCACGCTTAGATTTCGAGGTGCATAAAACGCAATTCAGTGCGGAGCGTAGCAAGTTTTCATAATTCTCTTAGGAAAGAAGAGTGCAGATTGCGTGAGAAGCATGATATACATATCTGGAGACGACAGCATGGAATAATGTTGTAATCACGACTGTCCCGTTCTTTTTTCAAAGCCTACACATCTTCGTGGAGGTGTGACCACAGCCTAAAACAGCTACCAAACCATTGTTTGACGTATAGTATTCCTTTAATCATTTAGGCGTGAGCCTCTACATTATCCATCATCCTGAAAATACTTCACGCGTTAGTGACTTTATTCGAATTCTTCAATGTTAGCTAGGCACGTAGCTTGCAGTTTGAGTTTCAATATAGGTACTTCTGTATTTCGTCCATATGAACGCAGTATGAAGCCTATTTCTACAGTATAACAGGGGAGTGTCACATAGAGCAACGGACTGCTACATTGGATTGGAAATCAAATCGATGGCGGACTTTCTGCGGTTCGTTTTTCTCACCTGCGCACACACACTTTAGAACGGGGAATTCAAAGAGAATTTTCATTCGCTTAAAAAAAACCTAATAAATACACCAAACAATTGTTGCTTTCGGAATCAGGTGCGCGGACATGTGGGAGAAACGAACGAGCGTCTAAAAACTAATATAGTCCACACAATCACGCAAATGTTTCTAAAAACAGAAACCCTCAGAGAGAAAGAAATTGCCAGTCTTTCTCGAAGGCCAAGTATTGAAAGCGATAGCAAGGCTTAAGTTTGCGCTGTAGAGCGTCTCAGAACACAGACGTGATGAGCGTGTCGACGGTGTTGCAGACGCCGCCAGTCGATGGTAGACGAAACGAGACCAAAGTAAAGCCACCAACGTGAATCGCAATATTCCATGACAGAATACTTCTGCAGAGTGATTCTCAAATAAGTATCGTAAGACTCATATGTATTATACTGCTTGCAGTGAACTTGTGAATGTCTCCAGCTCGCCAGGGCCCTCAGAATGATTCGACCTCGTCGTTATTCTTGTTGACATATTTACTCACTTTTATTGACCCTGGAACAAGTCAAATAGTAAGTTAAGTTTTACTAGTAAATCAAGTTTTTCCGACAGTAAAGCGACCATTCTTACTGGGAGCGCAAGCCCGGAAATCCAGTAGGCTTACAAGCAAATGACAGTTGACGGCGCCCTGTGTATAGCACTACAACAGCTTATCATGACGTCATCAATTTTTACAGCACCTGCTGTGGTCTGGTTAACTGTTTATCTGCAAATATGGACTGCATTTAAATGGACATGAGCCCACTAAAACTTACTAAAAGTTCCGAAAGCTTTTCCTGCGCTATAGAAAGGCCTCAACAAGTGAAAGTACGCTCAGATTGATCACGTCACAGCGACATACGGCGCTGGAGTTCCGGAGCGGAGTATTTAAAAAATAAAGGAAGTGTTCTTTTCACTTTCCGCAGTATAAATATTTTTTTCTTTGCTAGAGCACCGAGAGCAAAACGTTTTGAAATGATACTTTGACATTCCGACCTGCTTCAGTGTTCAACGTGCCTTTTTAAACGAACCTGTCGTACCAGCTAATTCTGTTTTGAGGTTTGAATCAAACTTTGGCAAATCAAATATATCAGCATAGCGAATTCCTGAATCGCCAATCACATTACTTCATAACATATGCTGGGCTATATGAGGAAAGGAAGAGATGTGCTTACTATATGCTCAAATAATAAAAAAAAAATCCTGGGTACGTGCCTGTTGTGCGGTGTCCTTAAAGAGATGAGCCGGACATAATATTGAAGTCAACTGCACAGCGGGTGTTTGACAGCTTTTTTCAGGTTCACAAGTGTCCGGCGTTGGTGTATCGGCTATTCCAAGACGGAAAAAATAGGCATAACTTTTCTTGTAAGGATAAGGCAATAAGCGAAAAAGTATTCTTCGTTTTCAATATAAAGGCCAGTAGCAGATGAATCGTGACCTCCCCTCCACCTCGCCTGCAAGGGCATACGTAGATGCAGCGAGACAGTAAAATGGTAAAATGCTGAAGAGATTGCAATGAGTGCAGATATAGAGTGACTTCAGCGGAGAGAACGGCGATATAATCTATTAGAATCTACCAGAATATAATAAACGCACTTACAAAATGTACGAGGGGAGGTCCCAAAGCTCCAGGCTGCGATGGGCCCTCCCGCACACAAATTAAGGTGTAAACAGGTTCAAGCAAATGCAGAAAACAGATAAGTTGATTAACAAGCCAACTGGAGCAAAATTTCATTTCGGCTAAATTGTTTCACACATGAGTAGTCCTTACTCTGAAGCATTCATTTCGAAGCTGCAGGGCTGGTAACTGCACAACTTACTTACACAGTGCCTAAGCAGTGGCATATACATATACCTAAATATATGCGGAAATTTTCCGCATACGTTTAGGTATATGTATATATGCCAGTGCAGTTTATTCACTCTCGGTGACTCGGTCTTCGACGTAGCACAAGATGGATATACCCCGTGTCTCGTCCCCCTTCCGGGTAAGAGAAGCGACCAGTTCCGCCGTTCTTTTGCCCCCTAGTGCTGTTCGAGGTCATCGAAACGTCTCTTATACCCAGCAGCGTTCACGGTCGCCCGCGTGCGTGAGATTCCGGAACTACGAGGTTAGAAACATTTAGAAATATGTCTTGTCTATATTGTGCTGCCTATCGCGATCAGCAAAACCCGCCAATCGTGAATAAATCAAGGGAGCTTTTAGGCATGGAAGATTGACAAAAATGACGCTGGCTTTCTAGTGAGAACCCTAGACAAATATAAAGTAGACGAATGCCTAACGTCTGCAGTATTCACCATATGTAGTATTCATCCGCCAGATATGCATGCCAAGATGATGTTGTTCTTAAAAAGAAAAAAAATTGACGATATTTCTCCTTCGTAAGCCTACCTACTGATGCTTATAGCTATCTCACGAACTTGTTCGGGGAACTTAATGCGTGAATAGATGTTTGCACTTACATACATCACATGCATGTGGGGGGCGAATTTCCAAAAATTTAAGGCTGGATCTCGTATGTCTCCTAATTGGGAAACAGATTTAATGCAGTGTCGGTGGTCAAATAACGAAAGAAAAAGGAAATCTGTTTATTAGTAAACAAGTAAGCAACTGTACAAGTTAAAAAATAACGCGAAGGTTACACCAGGGCCGTTCAATACTTTCCTTCCGGTCAGGAAACTTGCTTGAAAGTTTCCTATAACGACAGAAGGCGCCGCGAAAACCGCTGGCGTACAAGTAGAAAAGGATCAATCTGCCGAACTGGTATGCCGGGGGCTCCTCGGTTATGCAAATGTTTCTCCAGCAAAGGCGCGTCTCCTACATTTATTTCAGCATGTTTGCAGGCTGAGCACGCACAGGAACCATGGATAAAAAAATTTAGCCTGAGATACATTTGTGCATGAAATTATACGCTACAGCGTTATGTGGTGAACGTGGCCGGGCAAGTCACATTGCTCGCACAAGAAGTTTCGGCCAGCCCTGTCATGCGATAGCAGTCGTAGCGTCCTTCGTCCTGATTGTTTGTTTTTCTTATGGTTAGAGTAGTTCGCGTTCGGGACTCAGATTTCTTTTCTAATTCGAGGAAGTAAAAATTAGGCGTTATATTTGAGGCGAAAAATGGCGGAGAATGCAGCTTTTTGTTGTCTGGCGGCCAAAAATTTGGGATCGTATTAGTAACCTTTACAAACTATTAACACGAGCAATGGTCTCATTTTGGGCAAGAACCTTTTGTTTAAACGAGTGAAATCTCTCACAGAGGCATGTAGTGGCTAAGAGAGCTGCTCACAAATCACGTGACGAACTTGTCTCGTGAAATTCTTATTGTCAGGCAATATAATTACAAATAAAAGAAGCCACACTAACAAAACAACTAATAGAGATGGGTCATGTGACTTCTTCCTTATTTTGTTTCCTGCCCTTTCTTAAGAAAACAAGAACGTACAAAAACTGCTAATTGAAATGCTACGAAGGAGGTTTGATGCTTTTCGTTATTTCACAAGCCCTCGCTGACACACAATCAACCACAAAAGTTTAAGGAGCATGGCATTTCAGAAAACGTTGAATTTCCGAGCAGCCTGTAACAGTAGCCAGTCAAACCGTACATCACGATATTGTTCGCATATACTTGCAGTGGCTGGAAATTCAAACACCAGGCAGCGTTGTGAGGCTGCCGACATATGCAGCTTTTTCTCGGATGCCGTGGTGCGTAAAATATTGTGACTAACTGTAAATTGTCGTAATATGCATTAGGGGCATTTAGGGTTCCATGTTGTCAGACTTCTCAGGTTTGTCGGGCCTATCGGACTTGTGAGGCCTCTCTTCGTTGTCTGCCGTTGTTGCACTGATTCTCCACATAAGCATTTGAAACACTTATTAAAAATACCAAATAGACAAATCATCCACCCTTTGAACGTAACTTAGTTGGGTAAGCATTGCCTCAACGCCACAGCTACCATCTGCAATGCAAAGCAACGTCGGCGCTGCGTTAATTCGCTTGCTAGCACATCGCCACCTTTTACGTGCTTGTGTCGTGCGGCAATGCGAGGTAATAAGCCATCGTCGTATGCACGTAAACGGGGCTATACCACGCAGGCAGGCGCTGAATATATCATATATATACGTGGGCTGGATTTTTCAAGAGCGGTAATTTTAAGCGACAACGAAGCACACACCTTATTATGTGTTAATAATGATAATAATAATCTGGTATACACCTCTACCACTCGCACATAAAAGGTGGGTAGCGTTCGTTGGTTTTATAAGATCTGCATTCATTATTATCCCTTATGGAAGGACAAATATCGCGGAGAGAACGGGCTTAAACCGATTTTCATAAATTGAGTTCGGCCTTCGAAAATCAAGGATTATCGGGTTTCACCCAAAAACGAAGGGGCCTAATTATAGCATGTCACCCAGCTCCCGCATATAGACGCGAAGGCCAGGTGCCTTTCAGGAGTCAAAGCAGCGCGTAAAGGGCATGACTTACGTATGACTTTGTTTTTTTATTTTTGCTTTGAATCGGAAGAATTAATTTCGTATATTTATTTATTCATGGTGTTTAACCTTCTAAAATAGGGCTGTATGAGAGACCGCCTTCGGGGAGGCTTTCGGAACTCGCGACCTTGTGCTTATCACGAGAACGGCGTGGCCACCTGCCGGGTAAAGAACATTAACTGTAGCAGTAAATCAGATGAAGCTTACGACTGGAAGGAAATAAACCATAGTTGACTCATTTTCCTGAGCTGGCACCTCAGGCGTGCTATCAATATTCAATATATATATTGTTATCGCGCCTGAGGTGCCAGCTCAGGAAAATGAGTCAACTACGGTGTATTTCCTTCCAGTCGTAAGCCGTATATATATATATATATATATATATATATATATATATATATATATATATATATATATATATATATATATATATATATATATATATATATATATATATATATATATATATATATATATATATATATATATATATATATGAAATCTGACAACATAGACAACATACGGGAAATTACTTGTGCTTAATAAATGAAATAAAGGAACGCTAAACTAATGCAAATTAAAGTGGATGAAAAACAACTTGACGCAGGTGGGAACCGAACCCACAACCTTCGCATCGTTTGTTGGCTTCTTATGATATGACTAATAAAAATCGGGCCCCTCGGTCAATCTGCAATCCCCTTTCTTCTCGTATATATGTATATATATATATATATATATATATATATATATATATATATATATATATATATATATAATTTAAAGCCTCATTGAAAATGAATTATGGTTTGTGCTCGCTACGACTCCTCTAGTAGGAAAGCCTGTGTGCTTAACGGAAGGGCAGAGTGGTTTCCGTCACAAACACTCATCAGACCGTAAATGCAAACAGGTATCATGTCAATGAACGATACCATGTCAGCGGACGAGGCTCTTCTCTCCTCTTTGACAAGCAACCCAGAAGACCTAATCAAATACTTCCGAATATAGTATCTGGTCTGAGTTTAGGTATAACTCGCATTGCAGCGACACATTTGTTTTCACTGTGCACACGCCTGCATGGACATATCCTGCAGCAAAAATGTTTTTCACACATGCAAACGTGCTTCAATTAAAAAAAAATGAAGCCGAGAGTTAGTCGCAGTGAAGTAACTCGCATTCACGTATCTTGTCACTAGGGAAACAAAACCTTTTTTTTGTGTGTGTGTTTGGGTACCCCCTGGAACCGGTCCGACACACAACAAACATTAGGCAATTGTCACTGACACGAAACGCCGCTGTCACTGCAAATAAATATATGTGCGGTGCTCAAAAATTGAGTCGCAATTAAACCGTTGATAAAAATGCAGGGGAACCCACACAGAAACAAGGCAACGCATTGGTGTAGTTTCAAAACGGTTTGCGTTTCAATTTTTTAGCGTTGTACAGAAACGCAGAGGCCAATTTGATGTTGTGCCGACGTTGTTCACACGGCACTAACAGCAGTCGACCATCGCGTCCGTATCGATGTACGCACGAAACGCCGGTGGAGACCCTCCGGTGCCCTCTCGTATCATAGAGTCTCATACTAATATAACTAGAGGGAAATCGGGCTCTGCGATCGTTCAACTTTCATGGGAATCATGGGAAGCAAAGGTTATGGTTTGGTATTCTGGCGATTGGCGAACTAGTCGACGGGGCTTTTTTTTTGCAATTTTGGTTTCGCTCCAAGCGCAGTTACTGTACCTGCAGAGAGGCAGTGGGGCGCAAAGCTCTCTGCCTTTGTTCTGTTGCTCGAAGTGGCTATAGCGCGCTGGGCTAGCGGCTGGGCGGATGTTCGTGTCGTGGTGTGGTGACGAAACCCTGATGAGAAAGCGATGGCATCGTAAACGTTGAGAGAACGTGTTTTGACTGTTTTGACCTTGGTTTGTTAAGTGCGTTGGGTTGGCGCAGTAGCTTTACCTACTTTATCAAACTTCGGAAGAGCAAAAAGAATGTACTACTGATACAAGTACGATACTACGTACATGTTCTATGCTTAGAACCTTTAAACCACGTAGGAAACGTGGCATGCCTACTAATAAGATTAAGCGGAGCTTTTATTAAAATGCGTCGCGATTCTGCTTCTATTGATGCTTTCTTGTGGTATGGCTGAGCGGGCCGGCTTTTACCAGTCCACCGGTTATATGCGCTACGCATTTGATAACCTGCCCAGCTAGATTGTTTTCTCTTAATGTCAAATAGAGTATCGTCTTTCCACGTTTGCTCTCTGCTCCACACTGCTCTGCTCCTGTCTCTTATCGTTGCACCTAACATATTTCGTTTAGTCGCTCTATATATTTGCAGTATCGCGTTCATAGCGAGAAGGCGTCCTAGCAGATAACACTTGTAGCATTTCTCTCAAAAGGCGCAACACTTTCTCATAACACAAAAGTTTTATTTCCACAAATATCTGACGAGTATTTTCATATAAGCACATGCATGGTTGTTATTGCTGTTGTGAAAATAAATAAATAATTATTCAGTGGTGCTAAATCGGGAACAGAATTGCAGAACGATGCATACCCTGGTGTGCCCTGGTAGTGAAGAGTGTTTCGATCCCAAAATCTTACAAAGTTTATGTAATGTGTTGTGCATTATATAATATACTGCAAAAATAAGATTATTCCTTACGCGAAAATATTTTAATGTAGCTTCGTTTTACTAGTCTAAAGACCGAAGTCAATCCAAAATGTACTTCCCATCATTTCCATGTAGATTGAGGAAACGTACGCTCAAGAGAGCCCCCGTTAACCCTAGCGCCGCATCTCCGTCTAGGGTATTCATTTCGAAACTCTTTTGTCTCCAATGCCCTTCTGTCCGCGCTAGCGCCACGGTGCGTCGACTGCAGGTGCTGTATGAAACGCTCCAATGGCGATACGGGGTAGTTGCATCATCAGAAAAAAAAAAGGTCATGAAGGACAGCGATTCTGCTCAAACATGCACAGTAGCGCAAGTTTTCTTCAGGTGTTGTGCAACAACAAAGTCTAGGTGAATGTCGTATTTTGTGGTGACTGATATAACTTCTTGCTTCACGCGCCGTGCTGATTCCAACGCACTTAGAGCGCGTAACGGAAAAATAAGTAGGCGAGAAATTCGCGGCGCTATCGCATAATCGTGGAAAGCGCACGCTGTCTGAGCATACGTCTCGAGCGCCATATCGAGGCATGGCTTCTGGCAGGTGTTTTAAATTGCAAAAATCGTGTCCCAAGGCCATTTCGTTCGTTTCGTTCTACGAGCTTGGCGGCTCGCTTAAGGATAAAGCTTTGTATGTTTTTATATCCCCCCAGGACTGCGTGCATTATAGCTGAACGTGGCTTTGCAAGCTGTACGATATGCGAAAATGCGACGCCGCAGATAGCATTTTTACCTTGTTCTCAATCTTTTTTTTTTAATGACATGTACGAAATATTCCGATCCGTCTCAAACAATGCCTGAATGCATGGTTGTGTTTGGAAACGCAGCACTAAATTTGAATAGGTTTGAGTTCAAGAAATGTCAGCGGCGACTTAGCAGTAGGTGCGACTGACATGCGTTAGCATTACGTCGCACGTATTTGAGGTCCCGTATCCATGATTTGAACCAGGTTCCCGAAGTTGAAAAGTGTTGTTCAGGAGCTCACATGACACACGTCCTGTCTTTCTTTCTCTCTCTCTCTCTCTATGCAAATAGCATTGTCTACCTTGACAGGTTCTTCTTACCTATATTGCTGACAAGAGGCGTGGAGAAAGTTTCGGGGGGGGGGGGGGGCAGAGTTAACACAATGAAAGTAGATAACTGGATGAGGAGGGCGGTTCCGGACACTGCGATTGGCCCGCTTCCTTTCGCCTAGCGTGCGGTGGCTGGTCAAAAATCGCGCCGGTGTGCAACGGCGGGTTGAATATGCTGTTAAAAGAAATCACTTTTTGTATCACCTCGAATCACTTTTCGGCTCCACTTTTTGTATCATGCTTTCACTGCAGCCTCGTCTTCCACTTTCCTCTTCGTGCTCTCTCGTTTCATCTCCCGCTGCGCTACGCGTTGACTTTCATCTTTCGCTATGCTCATTCGCTCGGTTACGAGGTACGACGCCGAGGCAAGCCGACGCTCAACGCAGGAGCGGGCGCCTAACAGCTGCGCTATGCAACAGGGAAGCTACATGATGGAGTTCTCATACCCTTCGGAACTTCTAGGGATCTATTTTTCCGCTGCCCTAAATCTACCCGAATCTTTGCAAAGGCTATGTCCAGTGCTTTTGCTTCGTTATACCCGAACCTTTTAGAGTTTTTCGCTATATCCGAGCTTAATACTTCTATAGCCCGCGTTATATCCAATGCATATTTTTTCATACTGCGCCAGCTCTACCGGCACAAGCGTATGGCTGCGCGTTCGGACGGTGGAACTGTGTTGTGTGGCTTGCTGTTAGGGACTTTTCATCACAGACGCCAGCTGCACGTTCTCCCTGGTCATATGGCAGCTTAGAGGCTTCGACGCAAGCTGCGTTACTGGCCCTTCTTTGACTGGCATTTAACACTCGCAGCACTGCCGCACGCCGGTCGTCGGTTTTCACCGTCGTCGTCCGACAACTTTCGAAGAGAATGAAGAGAATGTAAAAACAGATCAATGCAAAATTATTCATAACAGAAGGGCTCCGAATTGAACTTGTTGGTACATTGAAATTTTTCGGAGGAATGCTAAACGACAGGACAAAGCCTAATTTAAGTCTTGCACACGGGACTCATAGACCACTCCGGTAGAAGAAGGAGAGACTGGACTAGCGCCATCAGGCATATAGGCTCGACAATGATAGCCGCGACATCGACGCAGTCATGTTTAATAAATGGCAATTCTTTGTGGGCCTTCTGTTCCTACAATTTGGTGACCCGGACATGATACCACATGACAACCGTATACGTCTACCAAGTTCCTTCTCGACACCGTGGAACCGGCCGCCGTAAAACGACATCTCGAAGAAAACGGAACGACTTCCTACGCCACACGGAAACTTCCCAATTTCTGGTCCTCGGACTGTGGACTCTGGTTCGTCCACATCGGGGCGCATTTTCGCCGTCACCGAGTCACATCTCAGGTGGCCAAGTGGGACAACGTCGTGGGTGCGCTTAACCCGACCACTGCAGCTTTGGTCCGCGACATTTTGCTAGCTCCTCCCCCCCATGATCAGTACGATGCCTTTAGGCGGGAGTTACTACGGCGCACCACCAACTCTGAGTCGCGACGGATTCAACAGCTCCTCTCACGGAAGGAACTTAGTCGCAGAAAACCGACTTAGCTGCTTCGCCGCATGACACAATTCCTGGTAACCAGCCAATCATCAACATACTCGAAAAACCTTCGGGAGCTATTTTTCCAGCGTCTACCGAACCATGCAATGCAACTAAATTGCATGGTTCGGTAGACGCTGGAAAAATAGCTCCCGAAGGTTTTTTTCCAGCGTCTACCAAACCAATTTCATACGTGAGATATATCGTGTACAGGCAGATCCGCCTGAGTGGTTGGGTATTCTTGATGAATTAGTGAATTTCAAGAAATTTTAGCTTGTCACGTTGTTGCAAGTAGGCCAACGTGTTTTTATGTATGTATGTCATTTTGTGAATTAAGAAAAAAAATCGAACCATGCACGCGTGATTTTATGTGCCTTACCTACTACAGCGTCTGTCGAGGCCTTAGCGACAATGGCAGACCAAATTATGAATTCTTTCCATCCTGTGATATCCACTGTTGACCGTTGCAATGCACCCGTTGTGACACAACCCCAGTTACGGCAGCACTTTGACGAACCCGACAGTTCGAGCACACACTTTGCTGCGCAAATAGAGGAGCTAGCTAACCAGTTGGCTGCTTTACGCTTTCGGGCGAATAACCATTAGCGGCGGCATCGCTCGCATGACCATAACGTGTCACGCCCTCCGCCTCCCTTTATTTGTTGGTATAACGCCAGATATGGCACTCCCGCAGGGCAGTGTTACCCGCCTTGCAACTTTGCGGGAAACGGTCGGGCCAGTCACTGATGGCGGCTAGTGCTACTGGCTCTACATCAAGACGCATATCATACTGACCGCAAATGAAGACGGGACCAGCGTAAGAGAACACAAAAACGACCCTGACGGTTCTCTTCCACTGTCCCCGTCTTTATTTGCAGTCAATGTGTTATGCAGTAAACGCCAACTAGGACAAAGTGAAGTTCTGATTCTTCTACATCAAGCAGACTTCTTCTACGTTACCGACCGTGTCACGAAAGTTCGTACTCTTGTAGGCACCGGGGCGGAAAGTTGTGTCATTCCCCCTACTTTTCAAGACCGCAGAAGACACCGCCATGACCCGTCTTTTGTCACTGCCGTCAACGGTTCCAGCATTAAAACGTATGGTCAGAAATCTGTCACTCTTGACTTTAGTCTGCGACGCCCTTTTCAATGGCTATTCACCGTCTCTGACGTCCGCGAGCTGATCATCGGCGCTGATTTTCTGCGGAAGTTTAACCTTCTAGTCGACCTTTGCCACTGCCGACTTCTTGACTCCTCAACAAACCTGTCCGTACAAGGTATTACCACGTCTGCACCACCTTTGCGTCTCGTACAAGCAGACACCCAGGTACGGAAACCATGGTCTACCATACTGCTGGAATTTCCAGAGCTGTTCGAACCACCCTCGCCAGATTGTCCAATAGTGCAGAACGTCACGCACCATTCCTTCCCATCATCAAGAATCTCCTTCTCTCTCTCTCTCTCACGCACCACATTGTGTGGTCTTTCTTGGTTTCTTCGTTTAGCGCTCCTTCCAAAAGCTATTTATAACACGGTGACTCTGACAGAAGAACGCCAACCAAGCCTCCAGCAAGAGTGGGAATAGATATTGCCTTCCTGCTGTTTTACAAGTATAGACACTGCTTAGATACCATTCCCAACGCGTGCAGGCTTGCATGGCAAGGGAGGTGGTTTGGTTTTCAGAACGAGTGGCCTGTGCGAACCATTCCTTCGGCGAGCGCTATTCACGCATATGCATCTGTTCGCTACGTGTTTTTCTTCGTGTCATCTCTCTAGCACCCTGTCCTGCGCCTTCGGCGTGTGCGATCGCCAACCAAGTGCTTATTGGTTATTATCCCTGCGTTTTCTCTTCTTTCGTCCTCTTTTATTCTTCTGTCTCCTTAATACGCGTTTGAGAGATATTCGCTGACCGGTCATGAAACTTCCCAAACTGCGCTTGTTCTTTCTTAATTAGTAAGGAGACCACCGACAGAGTAAGAAAGAACAACAGCGAGCACATCGCAGTTCGAAAAAATTAACGGGAAAGGTTGCGCAAGTAATGCGTGATAAGCGCTGTTCATACGGGGACACAAATTTCCACACGTTAACGCAAGAACAGACAGAGGACGAGAGAGAGAGAAAGGAAAGGTGAAAGGTGAAGAGGTCAACCTTGAAAGAAAATTTGGTTTCCTTTCCTACACGGGGGATCTAGGAGGGGGATGTATAACGATAAGGAGAAAGTTAAGAGAAAAACCCAAAGCACTGGCACTAAATACATGTGCCTGCCAAGGCGGAGCTAAATGGCAGTGCACCACGACGGCACAACGCACAGTACGAAGGAAAAAAAATTAAATTCTGGGGTTTATTTACGCGCAAAAACCCTGATCTGATTATGAAGCGCGCCGTAGTGGAGAACTCTGTGTCAATTTTGCAGCTTTAGAGTTCTTTGACGTGCAACTAGATCTACGTGCACGAGGGTTTGCGCATTTCATCCCCATCTAAATGTGGCACCGCGACCGGCATCGAACCTGCAACCGCGATCTCAGCTGCACAACGCAAATATATACTAAGCTACCAAGGTGGGTGCAGTGCAAGGAGGAACGAAATCAAAAGCAACAGGTCGAAGAGGGAAGGATAAGAAAACCAGAATAAGAAGAAAATAAGGAAATGAAGAAAACACGAAAAGAAGATGTAGGCGAGGAAGTACGAAATGTGGAAAATAAAGCAAAGAAGAGAAAACTAAAAACCACTGCATAAAGGATCGTGAGGAGGCGAGGTGCCCGAGAGAGCCTGTCTTATATGCGGTGCATGACAAATAGAGACACGCTCGCGTTACTCTCATGCACGCTGCCATGAATTTTCAAGATATAACATATACGATCTCGTTCGTAGGCGGTGGTTTCTTGAGAGCGACGGCTTCAAACTTTTGCGAGGAGCAGACGCAGACAAGAAACAGCGTAGGCTGCCTCGGCACGCTACGTAGAACATCTAACCCACCGCGGCAGGCATGCAAATATGTCTCATGTAGGCCCACTATTGCGTGGCATAACTCGATGTGACGCGTCGTAACGCCGTTATGGTTATTTCTGCCCATATCGCAACTTCGCAACCGCAGCGTGCGTTCCTGTAACACTAACCCCGTGAGCTTGGTAACCTAAACAGCGCTTTTAACGTCCTTTTTGCTTTGCTTGCTGAAAGATTCTCCAAAGAAAGATATGTCTGACAGCGAACATCACATAATTATTAATGTAAGGATCACATTACTTTTGGTATAATGCGAACCTGTGTGCACTTTGTTCAGCTGCTCTGTTGGAGTGGCATATGATAAGCTCAACGTGAAAAGATGTATATTCGTATGGTGACTCTGCCACTATGAAGCTGACGCCCACGCTCGTTCCCCCGGTAATTCGAAAATCCACGACGTGATGGCGCGATGAACTGAGCCACACGCGGAAATTTTAGCCTCGTCGGAGATCGTGATGCACCTTTGATAGACTAGTGACCCAATTTTTCCATAACCCAGCCTACCTGGCGAGGGAATGTCACTTTTTAGGTAAAACTGACAATGTCATGATGACACCCGAACCATTCCGGCACTTTCCCAAAGCAATTTATAAGTGTATCGGCTGATTAATAAACATGGGGATGCTTAATCAACACAAACGGAGAAAGACATGAAAGCTCGCAATTCGACTCCTGAAATGGGCAGCACCGCCATTCGCTTGAACAAAAGAGCTGATCTTGGAAGGTAGAACACACTTCAATTTGGTCGACGAATTTATTCTGTAAATTTAATCTATGTAGCGATATATCGGGCACCGGTCGTCGCAAATGACAAGTTTAGTATTGCGAGGGCGGTGCCTAATGTGCGTTTGTTGGGTGGGATTGTAGTATTCGGAGCAAGATAATGCAAAAGAAGGTTTTCGTTTTATTCTTTTTTTCCGTTGTCATACAGCACGAAGGGTGCGATAATGTATTATTTCTTTTGCCGAGCGACGACGCTAGACCTGCCTCTTTCGGTGCAAACAGTCATATGACAACTTTGGCAGACGCAGGCAGATAAGGTATCTTATTTAAATACATGCTAAATGTTTAAAGGTGTTCAGCCGTAAACAAACGAGAATCAAGCGCGGTAAGAGCTGGCATTTCATATACTTTAGCAATGATAGGACTGCCGTGTTCAGAATAATTCCAGTGGATGACATTTGGTGGCTGGTATGACGAAGCGGGTTCACCAATTTTGAGAAAGCTTTACACTAGCTAACTCAAATTACGGTGCTAATCGTATATTTACATTTTAACGAAGAGCAGAGAGTAGGTAAGAGAGGCTACGTGAAGGAGGGAAAGAGTGGTGGGACGCCACACATTAGGAGCCAATAGGAATACGGGTGGTGGAGCTTCGGCGCTCTCGGCTGGCAGACCCTGAAGGGAGAGAGGGGAATCGCGCTGTGGCGCGCTGCGGCAGATGTGGCCAATTTCCTGTGGCGTTTGACAGATTCGGACATGTCTTGTGAAGGCGCGTGTCTTTGAGTACAAGTAAAATTGGAAGCAGTGCCATGAGCCAACGATATATATGGAAGGTCGTGCTTAGGAACGTCACCGTAAGAATGCCGAGGCGATGCGACGGCGACAATAGGTGGACTCATAGGAAGCCCGTAAAGGTTCGTTTTGGCTGCAGCCGCTGAAGGGAAGCGCCGATAGCGTGCTGCAGAGTCGGCCGAGGAACGCCAACGTCGGTCAGCGGAGGAAGCTGAAGCGAAGTGCGCTAAGCGCCAGGGAGGATCCTGCTGCGCGTTATGCAGAAGCCGAGGTTAAACGTGATAAGCGTCTCGTAGATGCCGAATTACTACGAGCAAAAAGGTGAGGGAAAGCTCCGTAAAACGGCAAGAGGAGGCGGCTCAACGTGGAGCGAAAAAGGCCGCAGAGGCAGAATGCCAACGTCTTCTGCCCATTGTAGCAACGAATGCCTTCAAACGAGACTAGCGAAGGGTTAATGCTAAGGAATATTTCGTCGGGTCGACCATTTTTTTCAACCACATATTTTTAAAATGTGTGTCCTGTCCTTCCATCCGTCCTTGTTTCTTAGCCGCATATACTCTGCCCGCTGCAGCTATTTCCAGCTGTAAACCCATCTATGCCCGCAGTGAGAGTCCACGTAGAATGTCATTCTTATCGAAATTTCCATCTCCATTGTGCTGGTAATCAAAAAAAATTTAATTATGGGGTTTTACTTGCCAAAACCACTTTCTGATTATGAGGCACGCCGTAGTGGAGGACTCCGGTAATTTCGACCACCTGGGGTTCTTTAACGTGCACCTAAATCTAAGTACACGGGTGTTTTCGCATTTCGCCCCCGTCGAAATGCGGCCGCCGTGGCCGGGATTCGATCCCGCGACCTCGTGCTCAGCAGCCTAACACCATAGCCACTGAGCAACCGCGGCGGGTCTGGTAATCCAGCGTAACTACGTTTTCTAGCTCATTTTTGCTTAGGTATTAAGAAGTTTTATTGAAAGCGTTGCTAGTTGTGTTCGAATTTTAAACTTTATTTTTCTGAAGAGCATGATGAAATAAAATCAGTTACAGCTATGTGACTCACCTAAATGCGTTTTTCACATTGTTCTTTTGTTTTTCAGTTCACATTTGAAAGCGAATAAAGGTTTGGATGTAGGGTTGATGAAAATGAACAAACACCGAAAAACTTTGTTCTTATATTACCAAAAATACCGAAATTTTCTGAGCCTTCATACGTCACTTTAGAAGCGTGCTTGCAACCCAGGCTTGCAGTGCATGCTCTCACTACTACGGTGATTTGACCATCTTTTCCCTAACTCCTACTTCTAAAAACTTCCAAACGAAAACATTTTCAGAGCTGTCAGTAGGAGAAATCTCAGAAGTGCAGTCAATGTTAAAGCAGTGAAAAAGCAAGCGGTTTTCGTTACCACATTTAGTCTAAAAGACACATGTTTTCCCTTCTAAAGTGTTATACTTTGGGTATTAAGATATTTTTATTTTTTCTTTCCAGATTACACCAAGTGACCTTATAAGACTATGTAATGTCTGGGGGGAAACAAAGCTCCTCATCTGCGGCTGTGAGCAGGAAAACATTGACATCAGGGACGACACTTCCCTAGAAAAGGCACTGCTGATGTGCCTATGCCTTTATGGTACGTAATATGTAACATATCCAGCGGCATAGGTCCAATTTTTATGCAACCAACTTGAAGCCAAGAACAAGCAAAGAAATATAATGGGCGCAAACAAGATTGAAGGATTTGTTCCCTGCATTGCGCATTTAAATCAAACTCATATAAAGACTTACGCTTTTTCAGCGATGTGAAAATGCTATAACTCTGTAAGCTGTGTTTTTGAGCATCAACGTTTCATTGTACCATATTTTTGGGGGAATGAATATTACGAATAAAATGTTCACTCACAGGAATAAATATGTATGTAACACTTCATTCGCTGCCCAGAATATTCGTCGTTCTTAGAGAAAGAGGTCAGTCAAAAAAAATTTCATGAGGTATTTTGGAGCAACAATCGCAGAAAGTGTGCAATAGCATGATGATATTAAGGCGGGAAATTCTGCCCTGACGTCCCTATCCTGCACAAGGCTTGCTATGTCCGAACGAGCGGCGCCGCACAACACGGTTGAGAGGGCATTGGTCCTTTTGTGCAAGGAGATACCGAGTGTCTTGTTTACGTTTTACATTCCCTGGCGTCGTTGAAATGTGCCAGGGCTTTGCAAAGCCCCTTCTCAGTGGATTAGTCTCAGTGTCACCAGCGGGAGCGTCTTGCGCAATCTCTCTGCAGCATACTCAGCTTCAACTTCACCGGCATGCTGCCGCTGTCATGGCGTCTTGGTCAGTCACAGTCTGCGCCAGCGAAGTGGAAGTTAAAGAAGAAGGACTGCGAAGAGCTTAGTGAGAAAAGCTCGCTTTATAGAAGCGACCCAAGCGCCCAAGCCGACAAGAGCCGGTGCTCCTTTGTTGCTTCTAACGCATGCAGAGAAGCGGCGAGGGGCGATAGGGTGTGCTCCTTACTCCATTCCCTTGGGCCCCTCGGGACCTTCTCTAAGCGTGGAAATTGGTCACGCCATAGTAAGCGCGGGAACAGGGGTCCTTAACACGTTTGCTAAGCGTGAAGAGGGGTTGCTGATCACTGCTAGCAAACGTGATCGGTAAGCCTGGAGAAATATCGCGCTTAGATTAAGCGTGTAAAAAGAACTGCAAACGCATGACTGGACAAGCGTGGACTTTTTTAGAGTGTTATAGATGGAGGAAGCGTATACCAAGTAATTCGTGCTAAGCTGTCAGAAAGTGCTACGTCACTGACGTATAAGACAAAAGCCACATCCTTGGCAATCATGCCACACCAGCGAAATGACTATACGTAATTTGTTCTTTCTAGTGGGTTTCGTGAGCTCAATTTCATATAAATTTTACAAGCATTAACCTGTTTATATCTGGGCATGGGGCTCCACAAGGAATGTTGTAAAACGTGTTTAGGAGTTACAGATGTACGTTCTTGCAAGAACTTACACCAAACGTGTCTACTGGTCCCGGCCTTCTAATTTTATGCTCGGGAGAACAAAAATATGAAAAAAAAGAATGCTGGAGCATTACTAAGTGCTTGCGTACTCTCATTAAAGCACTTCAGACGGCCGAAACTATTCATTGCTATTTCTACACGATTCATCATGCTGTCACGTGAATAAATACCTGGAGGTCCCGATATACAAACACTGCAGGGCATCTTTCAGTGCGTTAACAAAAGGTACTTGCAAACTATAGGCATTGAAGCCAAAAGTCATGGCATCTGTGTGCTTGCCAGGCATCCCACATCATCGACTAATTTACATATAATGAAATACTTCAATGACAATAATTGTACAGGATAACCTGGCGACGAAAATCATTTTAACTTGTGATACTTAGAGCTTAGCAATGCGGTATCGAATTGCTTTGCCTAAATTAAGAGAGTGACTTCAAAAGAATGCTTTCATGCTGTCGCACAAGGCACATGTAGTGGTGTGCTCTTTCATTTATCATCAGCTTAAAGAAAGATTATAGTGCCGTAACGTGCCAGAAACCAGCCATCAATGAGGCACGCCCGTGGGGGACCCCGGCCTAATATTGTTGCGTGTGGAAAAACACAGACAGAAGAGGCTATTTACAGGCTATTTACACTGGAACCAGGCAGCCAAGACGACACTCGCTCGTGCCAAGGGCACCGACCAGCTTCATCATCGTTCTCGCGGCCGCTCGTTTCTTGAGCATCGCTCGATGATATCGTAATAATATGGACACCTGGGGTTCTTTAACGTGCACCTAAATCTGACTTGGACACCATCTAAATGTGGCCACCGTGGCTGGGATATAATCCGCGTCCTCGATTTCAGTAGCGCAATGCTATAGACACTGAGCTACCGCGGTGGTTAGATTTATTTAAAATCTCGAAAGAAACAAACTTGTGAACATGAGCTTCTTGTTAATAATAGCACGTTGCAATTTGTAATGCGCTTAGACCTATTCAGCGAAGAGAGAGAACATGATAGATGAGAGGTACGGAGGTTAACCATGACTGAGCCCGGATGGCTACCCTACAATGGGAAAGGGAAATGAGGATGGAAAGATTAAAAAAAGAGAAAGTCTACTGGGTATATCGTTCGGTCACTCAGTCCCGATCACAGACGCTGACTCAATCCGGTCGCTTTCAAATATGGCAGCAGCGCTTTTGTGGCCTTTTGTAGCTGCGATATGCGAGGCCATGGTCCCAAGATCTTGTTCAAGGTGAACGGCTTTCCATCTAGCTGATTGAGAGCTGTGCAGAGGTCTTGCCTTTCATTTTCATAAGATGGGCAGTAGCACAGTAGGTGTTCTATGGTTTCCTGGACACCGCATGCATTGCACTCGGTGCTATCCACCATTCCAACCAGAAATGCATAAGAATTGGTGAATGCGACGCCCAAACGTAAGCGACACAGCACTGTTTCCTCATTTCGCGGAAGACTTGGTAACAGCCGCAGTTGCATAGAGGGATCGAGAGAATGCAAGCGTTGTTGAGTGAATTCAGGTGTGTGCCACTTCTCCAATGTCAAAGAGTGCGCTAGCTTGCCTAAGTGTTGCGCTGCGTCGGTCCGCGATAAAGGAATTGAAACAAGACTCGCTCCTTCGTGGGCTTTTCTAGCAGTTTCGTCAGCGAGGTCGTTGCCGGAGATACCGCAATGACCAGGCAGCCACTGAAACACGACGTTGTGTCCTTTCGCGATCATGTGATGGTGCATTTCTCGTATCTCTGACACGAGTTGTTCACATGACCCGCGACGAAGAGATGCCAGAAGACATTCAGACAAAGTTTGTCCCGCTCAATAGATGTTATAATTTACACGATTGCTCTTTACTAAGCTAGACACGCCTCCCCCCAGTCCCATTGCAACAAAAGCTCCGATTTCTTTAAGATGACTGCCGACGCTCTGCCGTTGACCTCACCTCAGCGTGAGTGACGAGGTTAAAGAACGGGACACTCACACGAGGCACTCTTAACACCGTGCCTGAAAACACCATTCGTCAATCCTGTGACATTTATTTGCTTTGTTTTGGCTCCTTATCAAGAGTCTTCGCACACGAGAGTTACAGTGACCCAGGAAAAGAAGAAAATGACCGGGACATTCTGAAAAACAAGAAGAAACATGACATTTGCCGCAGTTAGGAGCCCTTGCCTAAGCATGAGGGAACACGGCGATGGTGCGAGGTGCCTTTCACTCAGAATACCTTGCTCTCCGTGACACAAAAGCTTTCTCTCTCTCTCTCTCTCTCTCTCTCAAAAATGCGACAGCTGTCTCGTACCACAGACGTTGTCAGCGCTTTCTTTTGTGTTATCAGCGTGCATCAGTGCAAAAGGGGCCCCTTAACCGCGAGCTGCAGCTTATAATGTCCATCGAGACAGGCACGTCAGCGAAGACGTGTCTATCAGAATGACAAACACTCTCTTTAAGCACTTTCAGCAAGCAATCTTTTGCAAGTGGTCCAGCAAGAAAAATACGAGGCTGAAGCATAATGACTGCGCACGCACTGGCTAGGGGTCAAGGCACTGGCATCACTTGTAAAGATCAGAAAAGCCCCATCGGGCTTAAATGCACAGTTAGGAAAAAAAAGAAGAAGGAGAATGAAAGTGTGACCGTTTATGGAAATGACGGAGCCGCTACGCTAACTGCCCTGTCCACACAAGAAACATTTGCGCTCCGCATTATTCTGGCCGTTCTGTGTCTTTTCTATTACACTGCTGTTTCTTTCAGACGGCTAGAAGGGTCTCGTAAGCAGCTTTTCTTTCACCGCCCATCAGGGAAGTAATTAGTTTTGGCGGGGTGTTTAGGGCGCGCACAGTAATGGTAACATCTTTTGATTCTGGTACGAGTATTACTCTATTTGCTGTGGTTGTGTATGTTTTTACACAGGCTGTACCTTGTGTCTGCTGCTACCAATGTGACAAGAGGCGTGGACTAGGAGAACTGCCCTCCCTCTAATCTTTTCTCCCCGCGACATTTGCGGTTTACTAAAACACAAACGCAAACAAGCAAGCGAGCGCGCGCACACACACACACACACACACACACACACACACACACACACACACACACACACACACACACACACACACACACACACACACACACACACACACACACACACACACACACACACACACACACACACACGCACACACACACACACGCACGCACGCACGCACGCACGCACGCATCACGCACACACGCACGCACACACACAAACACACACACACACACACACACACACACACACACACACACACACACATACACACACGCACATAGCCTGAAGCGGAAGCTTAACCATTTCCAGGCACAGCATCAGGTAATAGATGTAAACTATTCAATGCTTCCTGCGGTATCATCCGCGCACTATTGCTCATGCGTTCATGAACTGCGCTTTCGATATTCGTTACCTCTGTACATTGCAGCATGACGTCCTTTCTTATTAACCTTATATTCCTCCACATTTTGATGATGATGCAACCCTGGTGGTTTGCATCATTACCTCATAAATTATTACTCTTTTTTGTTAAACTCTACCACCGTTCCATGCAGACCTTACCTATGCTTTAACGTTATATGGTGAAATTTCACGGAGTTGTGAACATTTTTGCTGATTCAGTAGACTGTGTTTTATTATTCTGGTTCCACCGGCATTAATCACCCTTTAGACTTTATTAACGCCACCCCACGCATTGAAAGATTAAAATACCAATAGTGAGAGGAAGAAAGGTGGCATAAAAAGGACAAGACATTCCCGATTCTGGAAATATTCCTTCACGTTTACAAAACTCTAATATTCTGGCAAAATTTGGGGGCTGCAGGACATTGTTACTATTTATATGCTTTTCTTCCTCTTACAATCACGCAAGTTTAGTACTTTAATGAATGTCGATGACCTTAAAATAATTATAAGAAAACACGGGTTTTCTGTCTACTATAGCCATGGGCTAGATCCTTGACCACAGCGACTACATTGCGATGGAGACGAAATGTAAACACACTCGTGAACTTTTCTTCGGCTGCATAATAAATACCACTGACTGGTGGAAAAGTTATGCAGATACAACGAGCATGTTAGAGTCTATGTGAAGCGGAGCTTTCGGCAAGTGATTTATGAAACGCAATTACTTTGCACATTTTGTTCCTCTGTCTCTGGCGTAAAGGAAACTGGCTGTGGCATGTGATCTCGAGGGTCCCTGCTATGCACTAAGACACCCTCTTACATTACTTTGCATTTCTTAATTTCTTCTTCTATCCATTGATCTAAATTATTCAATCAGGCGGCCATTACTTCTACGAAATGTTAAATTGCATTATTAACGTAATTAGGCTAATTAACATTTCAATCGATTACTTTACGCCACATATTTCAATCTACGAATTATAGTCGCTGAGTTCGCACGGCGTATCCACTTGGAATGAATTCTCTTGACAGCACCGCTTTCGAGATATTAATTTTCAATGTGTCCGTCGAAGTGCATTGGTGTTCCAGTTACTTTTGTGCTTCAATGCAGAAAACAGCGGCTACTTAAACATAAAACAGCACATACTTCGACAAGTTAGGTTCACACATTGAAGTTACCAATCCTCCTTACTTCCCGGCCACGGCGGCCGCATTTCGATGGGGGCGAAATGCGAAAACACCCGTGTGCTTAGATTTAGGTGCACGTTAAAGAACCCCAGGTGGTCAAAATTTCCGGAGTCCTCCACTACGGCGTGCCTCATAATCAGAAAGTGGTTTTGGCACGTAAAACTATTATTATTAATCCCCCTTACTAGCCCCCCCCCCCTAACCTCGTTAAGCTTGCGAATTATCAAACCAGTCAACAACCTCGTACGGTTAAAGATACGATGAGCCTGCAAATATGTTCGATGCTCTTGAAGTTTTCTATGCTAGTCCGAGATAAGCTCTCTAGCCCCTTGATCTATTAGCGCCCACAGCTTTGAAGCCACTGGCTAGTTGTGAAGCCGTTTTCTCCATTCAGAATAAGTATTTATATCTGTCCCTCTGAAGTTGTGCACATGATGCTCTGTGCATTGTGGTACTAAAAAAAGCTTTTTTGAAAAGATGTTTGCTGTCACCCAGTAGCTAGAACAGTTGCATTGGTGAAAGTGTTTTCATTTATGCCGTCTGAGTGGCTCTCTGTATACTCGTTCCGCACTTGACGTTATTCTACACTTTAAGGAGTCTTTTTGCTGTAGAGCGGCTTTGTTGCGGACTCGGCAGACAGATTGCGCCTATTCAATATGCCTTGCATGGTTGTAGATCATTGTGAAGTGCTTTCGCGCCAAGATCGCAGGCTTTTTTTAAGTCCAGTGCCCCACAAATATCAAACATTGCCTCTCAATGTCAAACAATTCCGTGAAAAGAGCGCCAAGTTGCTGAAACTATAAACTGTGCATTCAATGATGGTACTAGATTCTACCCCAGCAACCAGCCTAATAATTTAGCTGATGTTTGCTGTCTGATGTCTTTGGCGGTCTTCACTATAGCACTGTCGACGAGAATCTAATTTGAGGATGCTTGTCGCTGTATGTATCGGAGTTTTCTGTTCGCATGTTCAAAGATGTCCTCCCAGAGGTTTCCGTCAGTCCTTCTAAAGCTTCCTCCTTTATATTGACACCTGAACTCGTTTATGTTTTACGGGTGAGCGCTTTTACCGTCCACGAAATGTTATCGCTCAGCGCAGGACGCGTCTACATGTATCCGAAGTTTCTAGAATGTTATCGATGCTTCTATCCGCTGTCTGTTGTCGCCGTACCTTGAGTAATTTGATCGCGTGTATGCGCGACGCGAATGGCGTAGAACTTTGTGGAAGGCATGCGGGTCCCAGCGATTACTCTGGAACATTCGACGACTCATCTATAAAAGCCGACGCGCTTGACCCGCTGATAAGATTTTAGACGATCGCCGACCGTGTTCGCCGCTATCGTTGTGCTATAAGTGCAGCCTGTTTTGCGGGCACAGGTTCGCCCAATAAAAGTTAGTTTTGTCGTTCACAGTATTGCCACTGTGTTCTTCAACGTCACCACCACGTGACAATATTTTGCCCCAATACACAGCTTTCTCAAAAGGCACGCGCCTAAATGTAGCGCGGAAATATATTTTGCATGTTCATGAGTCTTCCTAGCGATCTCCTATCAAGTACAGCTTCAAAACTTGGTTTTCCTCAAACCACCTTACAAAATAATACTCAGGTTTATGTTTTCATGAATGGTTACGGCAGCTGCTAAGCCTCTTCCTAGAAATTGTACATATTTGTGGTTTAAAAGTCAACTGACAATATTGGTTCTGAACGTTTATTAACTTTAAGCAGAGAAAGAAAAGGCACTGAAATATAGGCTAGGGTGAACTGTAGCGATGCAAAATCTCAAGTTTCCCGCCGATGACAAACCTAAAGTTGGCCCTGAAAATTAACAATAAATCTGGCACGTGCGCACTATTTTTTTTTGTGAGTGCCCGCTTATATACTGAATAGTCCTTGTTGTGTGGCATGTCTCTAGAATAAGAAGACAAGCTGACCTTCTTTCAGAGAAAAATAGAATAATAAAAAAATATGCGAAATTGTCCTTTTCGTGACGTTGGCTTTCTAACAACGTGGCTATATTTGCGGTGGTGCATCTTTTACAGGCATCTATATTTGTGTGCGGAGGGTGACCTCAAACGACGACCTCACGCGAAGACAAAATGGTTTCTTATGGAGTAAGTAAATCGCTTTTGGGACAGACACTCCAAAAGTATACTGCGGAATCGTAGATAATTGTAGAATTAAGAAAAAGTGTGCTTCAAAGTTGAGGAAGTAATGCCAATAAACTCATCGCACATTAACAACTGATGCTTTAGCCAGCGCGCTTTTTGGAAATGGTAAGAATAACACTTGTCCTTAGTAGTAACTCTCAGCGTCCTCATCCTTAAAGCGGAGCGTGGCTGTCCTAATACGTTGTGGCTTCTAATTCTCGAACATAAAAAAAAAGATGGGACTGCTTGTGTGAGGGAAGCGGCAGTATATGTTCTTCTATATCGCGCCATCTGAATTTACTGACGACTCACTCCACCCAAATGTAAGCAGAGGCAGAGTCGGGCATCGTAAACATTGTTGCCAAGCTATCGCTTCTTTTGCGATGGTGCGACCGTGACAAAAAGAAAGAGGGCAAGCGATGCGAACGCGAAGGAAAGTCGCACAAATAAACGTTAACAATGCGACGCATGTACAACACGTGGACAGCGGGATATCGCATGCTCTGATACAAAGTCGTCCTGGAAGTGCCAGATAGTCGGTGGGAGTCTGCGGTTTTTAATATTTTCTTCACATATGCCGGTGCCAAGCAGCCAGGAAGAATCTGACAGGCGAAGCTGCTTATGATGGCGAGGGGAAACGGCACTCATGATGTGAGCGACGACTCTTGGCTTGGTATGACCGTCGGTGAGCCACCGTTCTCCATCGCCTCCTGTCGGCGTTGGCCCGCACTGCCGACCAATACCAATACCAAAATCAGCGAACGAAACCTGTACATGGGATAAGTGAAATATCCGCATGGGGTATCGCTGGCCTATTTTTGTCCTCTCACGTGGCTCTCTGGGGCCGCAAGCAGGGATTTATTTATGTTCATTTTGCGTCCTCTCGTCGCGAGATTCCGCAAGAAATGTTCGACATCACAAAATGTGTAATCTTGAAGGTTAAGGGTAATGCACAGAAAACCGAACATAGTGCGCGATTATCTTGTTCGCTTGCATGCGCGCTATCTATCTATCTATCTATCTATCTATCTATCTATCTATCTATCTATCTATCTATCTATCTATCTATCTATCTATCTATCTATCTATCTATCTATCTATCTATCTATCTATCTATCTATCTATCTATCTATCTATCTATCTATCTATCTATCTATCTATCTATCTATCTATCTATCTATCTATCTATCTATCTATCTATCTATCTATCTATCTATCTATCTATCTATCTATCTATCTATCTATCTATCTATCTATCTATCTATCTATCTATCTATCTATCTATCTATCTATCTGCCCGCCCGCCCGCCCGCCCGCCCGCCCGTCCGTCCGTCCGTCCGTCCGTATGTATGTATGTATGTATGTATGTATGTATGTATGTATGTATGTATGTATGTATGTATGTATGTATGTATGTATGTATGTATGTATGTATGTATGTATGTATGTATGTATGTATGTATGTATGTATGTATGTATGTATGTATGTATGTATGTATGTATGTATGTATGTATGTATGTATGTATGTATGTATGTATGTATGTATGTATGTATGTATGTATGTATGTATGTATGTATGTATGTATGTATGATTCTTCCTTTCTTTCCTTCTTTCTTTCTTTTTTAGATTTGTGAACGCATTGAATGCGCATAGTGTTCTACACCTATACGCTAGCGACAGCTTGTAACCTTGACTACAGTATAGTTCTTTAATGTGCCTTTAAAGCTAATCGAACAAGCGATTTCCTTTAATTCCATCTTTTTAGGAAAGTGGGCGCCGCTGCCGCGATTTGAAGTTGTGTCCTTGTGTTCAGCCGCAGTACGTTACAGCCACCACAGTGGGCGCACTCTATCACTTCGTGCTGTATTGTGCAAACTTCGAAAAAAGCGCCCGAGAGGGACATTTATCGCAACGTGACACTCGTCGAATGGTAGCGGAAAGCACTGACTACAATGTAGTGGTAAAGCATCACGAAACACAGGCATAGAGAGAGAGAGAGACGCATGAATGCACTCACACATCGCGCTTGTGTGTGCGTCCATATACACTTGTTTCCTTTCAGGAGCCAGAATAATATAGGGGACCAAAAGGCTGTGTTTTTATTACCATTGCAACTACATGAACACTCGAAGCGAGTTTTTCCCATCGTCGTCGCCGTCACCGCGAGGTTCCGCATTATATTAAGGTATACGTATGCTACATGCCATGCCATGCGGCAACTTGGTCATACCAGACCTTACATTATTGACAAAATTATTCCTCAGATGTTGAGAACGGCAGCCCACAAACAAATGTCATGAAAGAAAACAGCGATAGCCCGCATGCCTGTCATCGTAAATCTTCTCAGGCAGAGAGAAATATTAAAAGTGCGAAACAATAACAGAGCTCGAACCTTAAAATGAGGTAATGACGTTCAGGGATCGACCAAGGAAGGAGGCTTGAAACACACCTGATACGGAGAAGTGGGGTAAAGTTGCTAAGAAAGACGTTGGCTCTAATTATTAAACATTAATGAAATTGTCTGATGTTAAGATTCAAACAGAGTACCCCCTCGCAGAACAGCTCGTTTTTACTTAGTCAGCTCACGTTAACTTTCAATTCACACTGCCACTACAGCCAGCTGCGAATCTTACTCGTCGTGTTATACTCTAACATGTTGCTAACAAGTCCATTGCTTCGCCTGTAGCGCGAAACCGCGATATATTTTTTTCTTACAACCATATGACGCTAAGAGACAATGAACCCGAATTTCGTTCCTCGCACAATAAACACTCAGGAGCACTTATTTTCCACATCGACGTCTTTGACCACGTTGTGCGCTCATTACCAAGAAAGTGAGTGGCTTGCCACTTTCTCGCTGTCGCAGATGGTTATCGGCCCCCCGCACGCACGATGATGTTAAACTCTTCAGTAGTTGTGGCGTTTCGGGGTATTCGGACGGGGCAATAAGGGGCTGCCGTATCATGTTGAGAATAAGCAGCGCTGTGGCACCTCGTTACATTGCAGAACCTTGCACAATGGACTGACGCTCACTTACGTTTGGATCAACATCAAAGCCATAACGAACCCGATCGAAGCTTCTGTATAACGAGTTAATTTAGTTCAGGCATAAACCATAGCCATTTGCGCGCGTGCAACTTCGTTGTCAGCTTGACTTTCCAGGTCAACTTCTTAATTAATATATAATATACATACTGCCATCGCAAGAAGGAATTGCAGTATTTATAAATAAAAATATCGTTTTGCCCGGTAGAGGTCTTTGAGACAGGTAAAACGAAGCCGCAAGTTCGAAATTTTTATCTCTATGTAAGGGTTTTTATTGCCTTTTTGTGCCATATATCACTACTTTAAAAAAGAGCGTGCTTGTATTCAGCGTAAAAAAAAGTGTGTTCTGCCGAACTAATAGATTCAAATTTTACATATTGCTCATAAGTGTGACAGTCATAGGGGGGCCGTTTTCTCCGATTACATTTTTATGCTATCGCTCGGAGGGAACCTATGGAGCGCTATTCTTATGGAAAGATTACAGCTCGCCTTTCCAGGTGCTGCACTAATAACAGCCCTCTAAAAGAGTTACCTAGTTTAATGCCCCAAGGCATTCACTCGCATATATAAAAGAACGGCACAGTTCACTAAGTTGTTCATATCGCTTCCCATATTATATCACTCTTACTGATTAGATGCAAAATGTTATTCAGTTATTCTCGAAGACAGCCGGAGGGACATCGAATCATCGGAATTCCGTATGAAACTTCCTTCACATGGTTAGCTCAAGGCTTATAATGCAGGCTGTCCCAACTATCATGCACCAAGATTTAAAAATATGCAAATACCACGCAGCTGGACTGAACCAAGGTAATGTTGTTCGCCGTCACTTGGAGATACTCAGTTTATTTCTTGCATTCTGCCTAATTACATAATTAGCCTAAATGATTGATAAACTTCTCAAGCATTATAATTAGATTAAAAGTTGTCAATGAGAAAATTGTTGAGCAACATGCAAAACTTCCAGTGCGACTGGCTGCTTGAGGCACTCCGTGTGTTTTCACGGGCTTCTTTCATGCTTGGAAAAACGCTTTTAAGTAGCGCATATTGAGCAACAGAAGGCTGTATATGGGGAGTTTCTCATGTTGCTCTACAATTTTTCCATTGACATATTTATCTAATTATAATAATTGAGAAGTTTATTAGTTGCCTAAGACTATCCATCTAATCAGGTGGTAAGCAAAAAAAAATCTGAGTATCTGAGACGGCAAACAACATTAACTTGGTTCTACCCAGCTACGTGGCATTTGCATATCTTTAAGGTTTGGCTCAAGTTAAGGGAAACACCTTGCATAATGTCGTCACCATTTACACTGCTGTATTTTCTTTCCTAAAAGGAGTGCCGCAGTAAATCGCCCCCAAGGCTTATCATACGAGTGCCCGTAGATTATTATTTTCCTGTCCATGTTCCAATGTACAGGAGATGTGGTAGCCTGCGAAACAAGAAACCTTATTTTATTGCGTCAAATCTATTTCTTAGCTTCATTTGAAGGAAAACCAATAAATATCGAACAACTATGTTGAAAGGGAATGCTGAATAGACCGTGAAGTATAATGAAATTTATTTGCTTTCATTTCTTACTTTTTCCTTGCAGATTGAAAACCAAAGAAACAATGTTTCTTTGTGATTGCTGGTCATCTTGTACTTCTACGGTTCTATGTCACTTCTTCACAAAGAACAGTTTGAGTAGATTATTCTCCTGAACCTAGCTGGCTTTCCTGCGAACAACGCAATTGCTCGCTCAAGGGGTGACATTACATACGCCCAATCCCCAGAAGAAAACAGGAGGATAAAATATTTACAAAGAGGAACAAAAAGCTTTCGTCCGTTTTCAGTCAAAGGCAACGCATAAAATTACCCCTCAGCGGAGTTCCAAGGACGTACGAGCTTTCATAACACGCTTATGTTAAGCATGTACCGTCGCTTCGCGTTAACGTGAGCGTTTTTTTTTCTCTTCCAGACAGTTTCGAAAGCATCTTATGCGTGGACGCCCTCAACAACTCCTTGCGTAGACGGCGCTGAGGGAATCGCAGGAATACTTTAATGCGACACACTTGCTTGCCGAGTACTTCGCTTAGAGTGTCGTTGTCGTCTCCGTAATGGGTTGCTTTTCACAAGCAAAACTAGTAGAGAGGCAAATAGGTTCTTCTTGTTAGTCTCTTGTTGCTGGTGATGAACACAGACGTAATAAGGGGTCCCTGATAAAGAAAACATAGGGCACAGTATGCCACAAAAATTCACGGGACGAGGGTGCCACGAAAAATATCAATTTTCGTTTCGTTATGGCATGGCGCATCTAACTTAATGGATCACTCTGTGGATAGCAAATACTACAGTACACGTTGAAACATTAAATTTGAAGCTTTGTACCTCAATTTTATTTATTTATTTATTTATTTATTTATTTATTTATTTATTTATTTATTTATTTATTTATTTATTTATTTATTTATACGCATTGTTTCCGACTGTTCGCGCTGCCCTTTTGCCTGCGCATTCCTTACTTTCGATGCTAAGAAACACATAGAGGCTGGTTGCGTATGCAAAAGCGAATATACGAGAGAATAGAAATAAGTTTTCATTATTATTTTTACATCTTGCTATCTTTTCCTTTGATACTCTAGCCTGGGTAGTTAACTTAGACGTCTGAGACAGCCGACTCTGGAAACGCCAACATTCGCATTTTTCTACGTTTCAAATGTTTTTGTTTGTTAAATGATAAGATCCATGAAATGTATCCTACCGTGAGGGGCCGGCTATCTCAAACACCAATAACAAACTTCAGCTATGTTACATAAATAAATGAAGAAAATGAAGAAAGAAAAGGAAATGAAAAGGATAACCAGACACAAGCAAGCAAAAAGAAGAAAGCACATAGAAGCGTAAAAATGAAATGCCGCTAAACCAGAACATCACTTAACTGGGGAATAGACCGCTCATAATATGGGCAGTCAGAGCGTACTGTACGGGTGACTCACGACCATGGAGTCACAGTGCGTGTTACCAGAACAATGGTTATCTGTATAGTCAGTATACAAGAAAAGTTTAAGAACCTTACACAAAGCGGCAACACATGGTAACAAATATTACGCGTAAGACATTGACAGTGCAGACCCTAAGAAAAAGTAGGAAATATTGATGCAAATTCACATGAGCGTACATGAAGTCAGATTGTGACTAGCTGCTCCTAAAGTTCATCCTTGCTACAGGGCTGGAAAAGGGGGAGGGTTAACCGGGTGAGTTATCATGGCTAAGAAAATGCGCAATGTATTGGTCTCCGTGTCAACTTGCTTTTGATAGGTGAGGTGCTGTAACGCAAAGCTATTCCGAACTGTTTCTATTCCTTTCTTGTAATCAACCCTACATGATTCGCCAAACATTTTTTAAGCTACTCCAACCTGACTGTCTCTCAGATGCCATCGCGACAACCATGAGAACTCCCTGTCTTCCGTGACGCGTACACATGGACTATGCACCATTAGAGTTAACAATAGGAAAATAATGACTTCCAATTCTGCGGCTTTTTCGCTGTTAGCCCTCCGCTATTGGTCAAAAGCTTTGGGGCTGCGCGCACAGCACTTGTCTGTTATGCGACGTCACAAAACCGTGAAAATCCCCACATCAAAGTCACGTATACACATCAAAGGTTTATTAATATGCCGAAACAAATGAACTTTTTCGGAATAACTGAACACTGCCCGGTTCCGAAAGAAGTACTGCCCACCGATCACTCTGGCATTGGCTACTCGGAGCTGCTGAAGAGAATGCTTTTGTTTGCTTATAATAAAATAAAATCGTGTTTTATTATAACGTCCTCGATCCTTTCTGACACGTATACGACATCTCTCCGTGAACTCTTCTTCCCGGAGGATACGTTTTAGTTGCATTTCTAACCTTCCATTGCACGCCGCCGTGATTTTCGACTAGCCACCACAAGCTGAGCAAGGGCAAGCGGGCAAATCATGGACGCCGACACCATCCTTTTCATCTGGTTTTCTAGTTCCAATCTACTAGCTCGGCCCAATCGATGCCCACTCCCCTTCTGCGTGTTCTTAGCCCCTTGTCAGCAAATTAGACACGAAGAAACTGTCAAGTTAGGCAATGCTAGTTGCTCTGAAAGCAAACAAAACTGACCTCCTATTATCGAGGAGTACGTTTGTTTGGGCTGTTCAAACAACACTGTGGGTCACTGCCCGATACTTGCGTCGGCGGTTACGTAAGTTTCACGTCAGGAGATTGAAATAAAGACAGATTGGAATAGTTTTGCGTTATAGTACCCCTGGCGTTGTTAGTTGTACTGCGAAGTGTTTCAGACAATATTGCGGTTGAAAGGTGGCGTTCAAGCGGAGCAATTTCTGCCAACGTTTGCAAGGCTAGGTTCAGCTGCAGCAAGCTACGACCCTTTCCTCCCTCCTCCTCTTTCTACCACTCATATTGTGAGCAGATTCATGATTCAAAGATCTTCGAAAGAACTCATTCTTCATGAAGTTGGTGTTTACTTGGCGTCGTCGTCGTCGTCGTCGTCATTATCATCATCATCATTATCATCATCATCATCGTCGTCGTCGTCGTCATCATCATCACCACCATCATCATCATCTTATATTATGTCCACTGCAGGACGAAGGCCTCTCCGTGCGATCTCCTATTACTCCTGTACTGCGCCAAACGATTTCAACCAGCGCCTGCTTAACGTTGCCGGAATCAGTTTCCATTGGTGGCCTGTCCGGGTCTAGAGATTCTTAGTACCCTCTGCTGTGTTACAGGTATGACCGCCGCCTTGGTCAGATGCTCCGCAGCTGCTGGAACTAAGGGCCATTGGTTGATCAATTGGGAGGGAGTGGCCAAATACTGCCCCAGGGAGGCTAATTCCTGTTCTGGTGAGGGAGTGTCCTTTGTTGAAGCTTAGTGGGACTTCCTAATTTGGTTGTACCTGGATTAGTATAGCCCCACTGGCTCTCGGCATTTTTGCCAGTGTCAGGCGCCCCTCGAAGCCTTGGGCTATTTGTTGTTTAATGTGCCGAATGATTTTCGTCATAGCTTAGTCGTTTCATTGAGATTTTGTGTGCCTTGGTGTGCTGTTCCCTTTTTCAGCTCAATTTAGGCTATTATTATGATAGCTTTCCGGGACGTTTGTCACTTTTTATGCGTGTTGCTTTGAAACTATATATCATCATGAGCAGATACTATTCGCGTGTTTGTCATAAGTCATGCTACGAGCCTGTATTGCGCATGATTTATGTAGAGTTTCTGCTTTATGTCAAGTTTGTTGTAGGTTTGTAGGTTTTTAGCAGTGCGCTTCTTTCCCTGTAAGCAACCGTGAAAGCTTTCAATTATCTTTTTCTGTTGATATTGTTCCGTTGCCTAGTGTTTCTCTATGTGTGTGTTTTAGCTGGGATTTTTTGATAGCGGGCCCTAACTTGTACAATAACTGAAACACAGGCGCAATTGAGATTAAGCAAGTTAACTTGAAGTCCGCACCAGATTTGTCATCGCTTTGCACTCGTATAAGAGCGAAGCTTTCTTTGCCCAGCCTCCCATGCTTCGCGTGATTGCTGCTGTCAGGTTGCTGCTGTCAGGCTGCTGGGTAGTTCTGTATCTCGAAAGGATTTATTTGTGGATGCATCGATATTAATTTCACAAGTGCGCCAAATGCTAGTACCAGCAAACAGGGTTATACGACCCCTGTATGCTGACTGAAAAAGAAGTTCCATTATGCACACCTCTATTCTGTTCAATAAAGAAAAACTTAATTCAGGTACAAAACATGAACTAATGATGTCGGCTCAGTAGTATTGCTAAGCCATGCCAACCACTTAATTATGTATAGCGCTTTACAGACAGCGAATTGTTGGAGTTACCTGATTTGCTTTGATTTAGCCATTCTGTATATTCCATTGGGTGTGTGCCATTTTTGGGCAATCCTCTGCAATGGGCGAATCTGTCACTGTGGCACAAGAAGTACAAAGTCCTCGAATGTAGGAAGGTATGTGTTTCTATGGTGCATCCACCTGCCGTCGCTATTCTTTCTTCGACAAGCATCGTACGTCGCCTTCGTCCTCACGACTCCGCTACGTAGATGTCTCAAGCCGTGCATCCGCAACTGTGCATTCGCGTGCCATTTGCACGCGAACGAGATCTCATAAAACCTCAGGTCATGCACGATTATTCAGCGACGCCTTGCAGCCCTCAGGCTCTGGGCCTTTCTACATGTTCTCCAGCATTACGCTCACAGTGTACGAGCAGAGCGGGATGGTATAGGGCTGGCGGTCGTGACTGGCTAGAGATTGTGCCATTGGAGTCCAGTGAGCGGGGGACCTACGCTGCGTTGTCTCACTCCGGGAGCACTTTGCCAGCTGAGACAGCTGTCAAGTGGCCAACTCGTTTACTCCCCTGGCACACGTTAACGATAACGAACTGCGCCCCTGCACTGCGCAAAAGAAAAGCGCTGAGTGTACGTGACCTTCCGAGCTGCTGACCTTCTGGTCCGCGTCAGCGAAGGATGGCGCGAACAAAGCTAAAGGGCTGTCCTAATTGCGTATAGAAATACGCTAATGCAGAATGTATAGGCTGAGAGGAGACGTGGCCATGCGATTACGGTAGGACCGCCGCGCAAACTGCGCAAATCGTGGACCGTTTGCGAACACGCTTTCTCATGGGGTCCGTTCCTTGCATTCGAGTTTCGGCTCCATGGGACTTGTGTGAATATTTATGGCGAAGACTGCGAAAACTACGCGCTTGCGTATCAACGCAGGATCGTGGTCGTCGTCGTCGTTGTTGTTAAACAATTGTTTACGCTTATGAACGTGTGTCCTTATGAGCGAAACACCATGTACATATTTAAAAGAAGAAGTCCCATCAGTTACTAACCAACAGCTAGTAACTACTCTTTACGAAGTTAACAAGGCATTCCAGTAGGGCAGTTGGTAATGGAAACGGTAGTTGCATTTACTGCCCAATGTGACCTGACAACGGGTTCACTTGTGTGACCGTTTGAACATGTTTGAAGACGTTATCTCACAATGAGCAAAGTGCTTGGACCGTGGTCATGACCTGATAAACAGAGGCGTTCCCTGTGTACCCTGAGCGATTTTTGAGTGCAGGCTAATCTAATACACTGCTTATAAGCGACAGTACCGTTTCGTCTTTTCCTTTCTTTTGATTGTTTAGATATTAAAGATAGGAAGCTAAGTGACGTCAGCTCCGGTTATACCAAAATCCGAAATTGATTTGTTTTATTATTTTGCTTGTTTTGTCATCTCTAGATTGTACTTCTTTCTTAACGAGGTCCTCTCGCTGTCATGTTGCCCTTTCGTATGTTTGAATAGACTTGTGCACACTCCTTCACTTCGGTCTAATTAGTGACCATTCTATAGTTACAGTACTGTGCTTTCATGGCTGGCGACTGCAGATGTGAAAATCTTTGTGCTCTTGTGTTCTTGTGCAGGTCGTGATTTTTGATGTTTCGTTATTTCTTCCTGTTTTTAGTTTTACTTGAGTAACGAATTTGGGATTCTGGGACAGCCGGCTTTGACGTGACCTTCTTCTCGTGTTTTTACATAATAAAAAAAAGGGCGAGGGTGCACAAGGCTAGCGCATGTAGTCAGTTCACAAGCCTTAAGCACTAATGACACCTGTACTCTATCACTTTCTATTTAATCAAGATAGTGAGGTCTGTTTTCTTTACGAGCGGCACTTCCTTTGCCAAGAAATAATTAAAATAGCTTCTGTCCTAAGGGTGTATTAAAAACACGCGTGAGAAAAAAAAAGAAAAAGCGCGGACCACATTACAACACACTTTAGTGATAATTGTTACGCTAAAGCTGCATTGTCGAAGTTAATAAACAGCTAGCAAAGAGGTGTAGTAAAAGGGTGGTAAAGTTGGTAACTGCCCCCGTTACTAATTTTAGCTTTTTTTTTCTAAGAGTCTATAAATACGCGTGGTGCCTGGAAATAAAGATTGTTGTTGGAAGCTATAGCGCCGTGTCTATGTTTACATGAGGTCTTTTCTTGTCCTCGCCTTGTTTGCGCTTCACTGATACTCTAAGAGGGCTACCCAACAAGCTCGCATCGCAACCCTTGTTGCCTAGTCTGTCGAGGACAGGAAAACAGAACTAAATCGAAATGCTACCTTCATAAAGACACCTCGCCTCCGCAGAAGTTCGCAGCTGCAGAGATGTGCGCTCGCTTCGTTGCCTTTCGGAAAGCAAATATACGGACGAACGAAAAAAAAAAATAACGTTGCCAAGTGTTTTATCGAACCACGCGGGTCGAAATACAACATTGTCAAGCTACTTGAGAGCAACGAGACAGACATTATCGGCTCAAAATCATCTTCAGACACAGAATAAACCCCTGGCTCTCTGCACACACGGTTTTAGGCTTGGTAGTAGTTTCAACTCTTACTTTGATTTCTTTTTATCTAGAAAATAGTCTAAGTCAAAACTCTGAGCACTAATTTAGGTCACCATATATACGACCGTCTGCTTGACAACTGTACAAACAACATGACACATTTGCCGCCACCATGAGGTCTTTCTCTCTCTTCCTCTGTTTTTCAGTAAAGAGACCATAATGCAGAAGTTTGATACTATTCCTTAAATGGTTCAAGAATCTGACAACATTTGAAAAAGGTTAAAGAAGAACGAAAAAGAAAATTAGGGACGATGAAAAAAATATCTACGCAGTTTATGTTTGTATGGGTCGCGTTATTGGCGATGCTATAGGAGAGATTCACAAGGCTGTCACCCGCTCTTCCTCAGCGCAGTGCAGGCAGCAGTGTTCGGTGTTTTCTCGTCCTTTTCCTCTCACAATGGGGACTCTGGCGACGGGAGGGCATCAGCTAAGTTCTACATGCAGGCGCTGAGCTGTGCTCCCTAAAGGGCTGCAGAAAATAGCACCTGCTCTTCTTTTCCACAATATTTGTCCCTCTCCCAATACAACGTCTTGGTCTTTTCTCTTCTTCTTCTTTTGGGAGAAATCAACGATGAAACGATCCCTACAGGTGGTGTATACGCCGGTCCCGTGACCAGGCCGCTACAGAAAGGCTCTGCTGTATTTTATGGTGTGAACGATCAGCGCGTGTGTGTGGGTCTCGCCGTTTTTGTCCTGCCGTGCTTTTTGCTCCATTTACATATAACTGCGCATGATTAATAACTCGCCCACTTTCCGATTTTATTACAATCTAGTAATACATTTGCTGTCAGCCTCCACTTGACTTCCCTTAAACACCTTCATGAAAGTCACTGCATGCGCAAAATTCTGCTCGGCGGATTACAAGAAACCACGAGCATATCTACGGGCATGTTGAGGTGCGTGGGCGTGGTCGCTTGATTTTAGAACACCAAGAATAAAGCAGTACCAGTACTGTTTATTCGTTCCGCAACGTGTATCGCCATGGTCCTTGTTCCGCCCAGAGTGTCCGAAAAAACGCCTGCATAGTGCGTAAGAAACAAGACGAAGGCGGAATCTGTTTAACGTGGGTTTAAACGGGAGTTCCTAATGTACTGGAAAGGTTTAGCTCGACCGCAAAGCATGATCACACTCACATAATAACGAGGTTCCGGAAACTTGAGCTGCAGCAACAACACTGGCGACCTATTGCGACGCTGTATCCAACTACAATGCGTTAGTCACATTTTCGCGTTACATGAATGTTCTTGTCGAATAAAAATATAAAAAATACTGCATGTTAACAATCCCGTCGCCGCCAACACTTTACGCCATCAGCTAAGCAGAGTATGGTTAGTTACTGCGATGTAGGTGTCGGCTACACCAGGTGCCTCCACCAACCCGGCCGCTCACATTTCACTTTTAGAAAAATTTGCACCCTTTGGGGCGTATCTTGTCCCACAACGATAATCCTCATCTGTCTTACCCGCGTTTCCTTTCTTTAACGCTGCAAGCCCGGTACTTTCCAGTCACGAACGGCACGCGCCTTATCAGTGTGACGCAGCATTCTCGACAGGAAAGTAGCGAGCACCGAGTTTTTAAGAAAGGAAACGCAAGCAAGGCAGACGACAATTATTGTTGTGGGACAAAGATACACCCCAAAGGGTGCAACCGTTTTAAGAGTGTTATATCTCCGGTGACCCAGTATTCCACAACGTGCCACGCACTTAAGGACGAGGCAAAACTTCCCATTTACTTAGTTACAACAGAACGTTATTGCAAGATCGAATACCTGAGACGCATGTTTTAGAAATCATTAATGGTTTGGAATGCCAAGGGAGCAATGACTTACCTTAGTATTTTACGCAAGTTAGATCTTTTATCTCGTGCTATGGAACTTGTGTAGGGATCAGGCCGGGGCCCAGCTATGGTGACACAACTCACTTTTTTCTATCTTCCACGTCAAAACGTGAACCCACGCACCATTTTGAAACTTGCAGAGTTATGGGGTTTCACAACAATCCATTATCGGACATGCAATCTCGGGAAGGCTATAAGCTCCAAAACGATTTGCCGCAAAATGAGGCACCCACTTCTAAATCCTCTTAGGAACAGATTGGTCGTGCGCCAGACATCTATTTCAAATACCTCTAAATAGACACACGTGAAAGCCACTTTAAAGGTTAACGCACTACACGTCCGGTGTTTTCAACGACAGCTCGGTAAATACACTGCGACGCACGAGCCGGCTTTTTCTGGCGTTGTTTGAATGTCAATAGAAAGAAAGACGCGAAAAGCGCGAACCCCTCCGTCATGTCTGAAACCAGATAAGTGGACATCACGAGCTTAGATCAGATTGAACGTATTTGCTGACTAATCAGTTTTCTCTCTCAGAGGCACTTTAACCGTCTTGCACAAGTGCCCCAGGCACAGACGCTTCAAGCGGCTCTCGAGGGTCCTGAACACGACTCTGCTGCTTCGTTGTTTGCAGAGGTCCGCGGCGAATCGTGGCCCTGAAGAACCTGGCAGAGGACGCAGCCGGCGCTATAGACGCTGTTCCTATTTTTTCCCGCCTCACAAAGCCGCTGGCGCTGCGCGTTCTTAGCACTTAGCGCCGAATCCCCCAACTGTCCCTCCCTCCGCAAACAATATGGCGCTAGCACACAATGAAATGTTGCGACGGTACGGGTTCCCGGCGAGTGACACACTGGCATAGGTCGGCACACTCACTCATGAATACACTCGCTCATATCCCTTTCAAAGAGCTCCGTGAGCGTAGGTGAGGGAAGTATGGTGTTGCTAGACGTTAGTGTGGACGTGAATGAGCACCTGTTGGTGTGAGTAGCCGTGAGTTAGTATTGGTGTGTGCGAGTGTACGCGTGTATATGAGCGCGAGTTAGTGCCGGCGAGTACTGCGAGGGTTGTGAGTACTGTAAACGGTGAGTGAGTGTTCGCTTATAATGGCGATTCATGCGTATTGCTTCGTTCAAGTCAAGCAAGGTTTCGAGCAAGTCGAGCAATCTGGCGGGCTCCCTATACAATCAGTATGCGAGGTACACAAATACAAAGATGAAGAGTTTATACCCCTCCAGAATCTATTGATGGGGTTAACTTAAAAAAAGACGAAAACTGCTGCTAAAGCTTGTTCCCTAAAGATGGATGCGAAGTCTTGACGAAAAACGTAAAATACCAATCGAAAATAAGACATACTAAAGTGATGCCGCACTTTCCTGTGGCTTGTGAGGCGTCAATCGCTATAAGCAAATTTTCTACATTTTCATAGTAATCCGGTAAAATATCATGTAAGCAGAGGACTATTGCATTACGAAAAAATCTCGCCATAACTTCTCCGAAAGAAATTTTGCTTGTAGCAAACAGGAGTTACTGCTAGTATATTCGAACGTTCAAAGGATCCAGAAAAGTGTCGGCAAAATAATGGGAGGTTTGTGAAATAAAAAATTGTACAGGTCCCACGCACTGTTGGAATTGAAGTTGTGCGAAGCATCGGCTCTGTGTAGTGAAATACTTCTAGCCTATTCATTTATATGCCTGCCACGTTGCCAGCGTAACCGCAACCACAACCGCAACCGCACCAAGCTGCACGTTTTAGTGCTCTTCGTTTTTACCGACCTCTATCGCTCTTTCTTTTGCTACCCCGTTGCCCGCGATAGAACTTCCAAATACATCTCTTTTTGTTGGTTTTCGGCGTTCGGCTAAATAATTTGAGGGCCCAGCACTGCTAATTTGTTAGTTTAAATTCAGAAAAGCGTTTCTGCTTAACACACATATTGATCGATAGCTTATTCAAGTACCTATAGACTAAGCTGCTGTTGCGTGGGCTTTCTGAGTAATCAAGCGAAGTGGCCTAAAGAAATTTGTTTCCGCTGTTTCATTTATTTTAGAGTATAGGGAGAAATTAATCACTGTATAGTTGCGTGAAACACATGCTGGAACTCATGCATGTCAGAGCGTGTCCTGCATATATATAAAAGAAAGAAAAAAGTTTTGAGACGCGAGGAAGAAAGAAAAGAAATATTCGAATACGCTTGAGAAAATACCACTGCAAGATTGGCTTGGAGACAAGAAAGGACAAAGGGCTCCTTATAGCAATTGAACTCTGCTATAAAAAAGCTATAACAGTGTCGCTCTTGTCTGTTCATGTTTTGCTTTGTTCAGCATCTTCAGCTGCTGCTTACCGACTTATTATCAGTACAACAAGCATAGCTGTTGTGAAATCTCAACAAAGGTTGTTGTGTCTATGGCGCTTAATAAAATTCCTTTCAGCTATTTTGGACTTCAGCCACTTTATTTAACGTATTAGTGAGGTTTTGTCGTGGAAGCTTACAGTAACCATATAAGGGAAGAAGAAAAATGGAGAAAGAAAGATCCAGACTAGACAGGTCCAAACGTGCGAAGAAAACGAAATTAGCTTTTGTAATCATTCCAACACGGAATTACTGTGGGGCAGAAAAGCGGTCGCATTTATTTCGATTTTATCTATTTTTTATGTATAATAAAGATATGTACTTGTTAGCGCCAAGTGCAACGATATATATACGCCGCACACGTCCTCGCCAAGGTTCAATCCAACTTAAGAGCATTTTCAGTAATGAAAACCCTTGCACCATGGCCGTACGCTTCGATGGCACAGAAAGCCACGAAAGCGCTGTTGAAATACCCCAATTCGACAGGTCTTGGCAACCGTGTGCAGACTCGGTGCGAACTTTCAAATGTGGGCGAAACTGTGCTCTATCTCCTCTCTCTCTCTTTCTCTCATTGGAATTGGGTAAGCAGTGCTGTCGTAAAGACCCAGGTTGTACTTAGAGAAAATGATGCAAATATATGTAGCAACAAGAATAACTCGACTGCAGTGATCATAGACAGTTTTGCTGGAATGACAGCTGTCGCTGGAAGTTCCTCTGCCTAATGTTGTTAAATATACTTGCTATTTTGTGCACTTCTTGCATCCTATGTACAAAACATCACTTTAAGTCCTCGACGCTTTCTCCCTTCCATCCATGCCACTGGTCTCTCTCATCTATCGCCTGAGTTGCGTGTGCGCCGCTTCATCGCGTGGAACCCGCAATCTATTTCGAAATTATCATCATCAACAAGGTGGAGAGCGGGGCTGTCCGATTACTGGTTCATCTTCGTAAGCACTAGGGATGCGGACTGCAATTCTCGAGTGGGTATAATCCATGTCATGCAATGTTTGAGGGAAGGATCAAGCGTAGTAGATTCTCCCGCTATTGTCTGGTCTCCCGCTATTGTCTGTTACTCATATTCGTCTTTTAATTTTGGATTTTCTCGGTCATAGTGCGTGAGTGTCGGAGTTCGAACATGCGCCAGGAGCCTTGCTGGGAGTTTACAAGGGACGTCCCAGCTAACTTAAACTAGCGTTTTAAAACCACCGCCTGATATATCATCGGCACCACTCACACATTCAAGCTTAAACAGCGCTATCGCGCGCATGCGCACAGGCATATACACTTCTCTGTGCGTGCAAATCTGCTCACCATTCCTTCGACAAGCATCAAACATCGCCTTCGTCTTCGTCACATCACTGCGTCGACGCCTGTTAGTGTTTAGTGTTCATCTACCAGATTCGATGTTTGCAATCAGGCGTTACTTGTGAAAAATGTTCTGCATAAACGTAAACGTTTCGCGTGATTACAATTGTGAGCAGTGGGTCGGGTAAGCGCAAACTTGAAGGAATGTTAGAATCTAAGTTAGGGCATTTGGTATTTCATATCAGCCTCTAGCGCACCAAAATACACAAAGACAGTGTAGGCAGACGTAGCGTTCCGTCTACGTATGTCTGCACCTGTCCCTGTGTTTTTTGTGCACTAAAGGCTAGTAAACATAAACATCGCATTAGGCTACGCGCGGCGTATGTGATGCCCGAGATGCCCATTGCACTAAGCTACCCAAGGAATAGACGTACACAGCGAAGCAAACAAATGGCGCATGGAGATGGATTTAAGAAGACCAGTTTGGTCGAAGGCTTTTCGAGGGCCAACCACCGGCGCAGGGGTTTATGTTGATGACAACCATGTATATATTATGAATAGCTAACTTTTGCTGTTGAGGCTACCAGTCCTTCGTGCCTTCATAAGTTTTTTACCCCTTTTCTTTTTTTGATATCGACACCGGAACGTTGAGTACTTACATGCGTTCATAACATGGTAGAATGTAGAGCAAAAACTTTATAAAGTACCAAGAGACAACCTCATCCTATTCTTTAAGGGTGGGCTACGCATATTTTTTCATTACTACAACCTACGTCGTCACTGATGGTGCCGTTACACAGAACGGTGACGCTGTGAATGTTCCTAATTAAGGCCAGGGCTTTTTACGCCTGAGAAATTAGCTACGCGGACGGGGTCATTCATGTGCCTCCACAAAATACGGTTAAGGCCCACGGGAGGGTATAACGGGCTGATAAGCTTTTCGCTATTTTTTTTTTGCTGAATTTTGTGCTTGTACAGCCAGTGCGTATTTGACTCATGAGTGCCAGTGCGAATGAGGACGTTAACGATCGACTCGACATATAGTATATTTTTAGTAGTTTCATTTTCAGTTACCAAACTCACGAGTGGTCGCTCTTATAGACACTGCCATTGTAACATTGAAGTACTCTTTCGCGACGCCACTGTCTTTGAAACTGCTGCTATAGTACCTCTCGTGTAAGGTCAAAACTCGGGTGTGCTTCGCGCGTTTAGAGTCTGGTTCGCCGGTATCATAATAAAGCTCCGTAATCAACGCTTAACCGTTGCGAACGTTTTATCATCGTGCTATCGTGTTGGGTAGTGGGTGAAACGTGCGTAATGTCATTAATGTATCGCTGTATATCTCGCGCATTGTAAGTGCAACTCTTTATTCATTAGGTCAGTCTCCATGGTCATAAATTTATTTCAGTCCTTGTGGCGCGTCATCTCTCCGTAATTAGTAGTAGTAGTTACAGTAGTAGTAGCAGTAGTAGTAGTAGCGGCAGCAGGAGCAGTTAGTATAGCAGTAGTAGTAGTAGTAGTACCAGAGTAGAGTTGAGACATGCTACCAAGACTAGTAGTATTGGTGGCATGTCATCTCTCTCATTTTTTCCTTCAGCAGTAGTAGTAGTAGAGTAGCACAGAGGGGGATATTGACTGTGTACTAGTGATCTAACAGTGTGCATTGTCATGAACTGCTGTCAGCGCTTCGGCGTAGCTTCTGAACGTCGTAGCCCATCAACACCGCATGTCAACAGAGTTGTAACCTGTGTGGTTTACAAATATAAAAGTTGCACGATATTACCCGTTGCAGGATGACAACAAAGTTTCATGTATAATCGTCATATCATTACCCGCTCCAATAAAGCTTCGTTTTAAATGTATTTCAACTTCTACGTGTATACTGAATTTCTTTATTGAACATGCTACTAAGTTAGCGCATGCTCCGCCTCTTTTCCCCTCTTGTCGCCACTTGCTCGTGCTGCCCACTTTAGAAACTATTCACCAACTAGCGCGAAATCACTTTCTTCTTAGAAGACCTTTACTGTTCACTCATCTCTCACCGTAATGGCTTCCCTTGACAGTATTTTTCTAAAGTGGGGGCGACAGGAACAGGCTGAAGTGGTGAGCGAAAGGAGGGGAGGGTATTAAGTATATTGGAACATTTGTTTAAAGCACACACACACACACACACACACACACACACACACACACACACACACACACACACACACACACACACACACACACACACACACACACACACACACACACACACACACACACACACACGCACGCACACCTTGAGCTACAACGGCAGCTTGCAGCAGCAAGTAGGTGGTCGATGCCCGGTCAGTATGCGCCACATAAAGCTCCAGGCGTCTCTGACAGGTGGCGACACCGTTCTGCTTGGGAAGGTCGGTGCACCCGCTGTCACCCGAGGCCTGTCGCAGCTGTTGTGCACACCCCAAGCCTTCGATGAGATGAGAGGGGGGAGGGGGTGTCAAGGACGTCAAAAATATGCGAGCTTGCAATTTGATACCATGCAAATCGGTGCCCACCCTATGACAAAATGAAATTACTGAAACAGCGACAACCTCATTAGAGACGTGCGTAACGCATACAGTACGTAACAATGTAACAGACGTGGAGGCTAAGGACCGCACAGTGAACGACGAGTCAGAAAATTATGGGCATGACGTTGGGAAACGGGAACGTGTTAGCATGGATCAGCGGGAAAACGCTTGCAGCTGGTGTTTTAGTTCGAGCTGAGAGGAAGAAGTTGCACTTGGCAGCTGTTGTAATCCACAAAGCAGGCGGCCGGTGTTTCCACAGAGTGAGATTAAAAGTTTCCGTGAGAAGGGAAACGCAATCGATGATTGGGAAGCGTTAGACAGAGCGGCCAGGTTAGGAAAATCACAGTCATACAACGATGTCGCGTTTCTTGAGAGAGAAGAGGCTCTTTATGAAGAAAGGAGAGATTAGCACTGTCCTTTTCTTGTAAGGAAACCGGCGACGTTTATTGAGGGTAGCTGGCTCCTGGAAAACAGGGTGGCGAGAAGTGGCTAGATGTAGATGTAGATGTAGATCGCCAGACGTTAGGGACACATACCCATTTTGGAGTTTTGGCCGGGAACCTGGCTATCGAGAGGGATGGGTGGCACGCGCACTTCATTCTTCTTGTACTTGCCTGCCTCATCTCTCGCACTGTGCCCGCTACTGCAGGTGGCATTATCCCCCTTCCTCTGAAAGAGCATCGGCTCAATGCTCAAGAAATGGTCGAGGCAGACGCTCGCTCATAGAACGCAGATAGAGCTGCAGGAACAACAAACATACAGCAGTGGAAAAGCGTGACGTACACAGTCTCAAGAAACAGTCAGGTGACCGCAATACCTGCAAATAGGAGCATAATTATAAAAATGAATAAATAAAGACATCACGAACGCGCAACATATGGTTTCAATCTTACAAATTGAACTATGCCAGGTCTAGGTGGTTGTCTACGCCGTGTTTGGGCTGCACTATCCGGAGCGACTTCGTAGTTCATGTCACTAATGCGGCGCACCACTATGTATGGACCAAAATACCGGCTCAGGCAACTATCACAAAGGCCACAGCGGTGAGCAGGGGTCCACACCACACTTGGTTTCCCGGACTGCAGCAAACTTGTCCGTGGCGGATGTCATAACACCGTGCGCATCTGCGTGTTGCTGCTGACCGATGTGTAGCCACGCGAGCTGGCGAGCTTCGTCAAAACGCTCAGCAATTTCTTCGCCGTCAGCAATTAGATGCTCGGCCTCTTGACCTGGCGCCCAGCATCGTCTGGACTTCGCGATCGCAGACGAGGCGAAATGGCGCGACGTACGCTGTTTCTTGTACGGAGGTAATATACGCGAACGTCACGTAAGGCGAGATATGATCCTATGTTTTGTGCTCGATGTCAATGTACAAAGAGATCATGTCTGTGATGGTCTTATTTGTTTAATCACTCCGTAAGTCCGTTGGACTGCGGATAGTAAGCAGTCGTCTTTCGATACCTGGTGTTGCTCAATTGAAAAATTTCCTCCAGGAGCTCTGTTGTAAACGCCGTCCCTATGTCTGTGATTGCAGTGGACGAGGCATCATGACGCAATACAATGTGATACACGGAGAACTGCTTTACCTCAGAAGCCGTGACTCGTGAGAGCGCCTCTGTATCGGCATGGCGGTTTAAATAGTCAGTGGCAGCAATCATCCATTTGTTGTCGTCGGTTGACAGAAGAAAAGGCCCGAAAATGTCCATGCCAATTTGGTTGAATGGCTTATAAGGTGGTTTGATGGTTATGAGGTGGTTCAATAACCCGGCGGGCTTCAGAGACGGTGACATTCACCGTTGATACTCACTGCAGCCTTTAACATACTGTTTGACGCTTGTCGAAAACCCGGGCCAGTAATACAGCTCGCGCACTCTGGCAAGCGTTCGTGAGAAGGCTAGGGGCTCAGATGTAGGGTCGTCATGGCAAGCGAAAAGAATATCTTCCCGCAAGTCTTTTGGAACCACCAAGAAGTAGGCTTGGTCATTCGAATGGGCGTCTTTCTTGTGCAGCACGTTGTCTCGTAGGCAGAAGGACATCAATACGTGGTATAGATGGCGTGGATTGCTTGTTGGGCGGTCCTCTAAGGGGCCGGCTGTCGATAACTCGAAATTCTGCGTCACCATGCTGCCGTCTGAGCAAGTCCGATGCAGTAACGGTGCCCAGGAAGCCGTTATCGTCCTCTGACTCTTCAATGACAGATTCCCCGGGTGCACGCGATAGTGTGCCAGAGTGTTATAAACGATAGTGACGTAAACTTCTTGTTGCGGCAAGCTCCACCGTGCCAGTCCTCCTGAAAGATCAGGTATGCCTGTCAAAAAACACACAGCATGGAGGTCTTTCACCTCATTGAAGGGATGGCCGTAGAGATAAGGGCGAAACTTCGTGATCGCCTACACAACCCCGAAACACTCTTTTTCTGTGGTAATTCGCCTTGGCAAGGGACAGAGAGCGGCTAGCGTAAGCTATTACTCCTTCAATGCCATCTTGACGTTGAGTACTGCGCCAAGACCGATGTTACTTGAGTCAGTATGCACTTCGGTGTCAGCTTCTTCGTCAATATGTGCGACGACAGGTGCTGACTGCACGCATTGTCGTAGTTCAGCGAATGCCGCCTGTTGCTCAGTCGTCCAGGCAAATTGCGTGTCATTCCTTGTTAGGCGAGTCAGGGGTTCCGCTATCTTCAAGAAATTTTCCATAAAACGACGATAATACGCCCATAAGCCAAGGAAGCGCCGCACGAAATTGTTGTCGGCAGGAGGAGAAAATGTCGCTACAGCGTCAAGCTTGTCGGAATCTAATCAGACTGCTCCGGTGCTTACCACGTGTCCGAGTAACTTGAGAACTTTATAAACAAAGTGCCACTTTTATGGTTAACACCTGAGCTCATCCTAACGGATCGCTTCTAGCACATTCCACATGAGATGAATATGCTGCTCAAATGTTTCAGTTCGAACATGAAGCTTATTTTTATTGAACTTCAGAGTGACTGCAGCAGCAGACCTGTTCAGTTTTACCGAACCATCTGTGTAGACATGTTGGCGGAATATGTGGACGTTGTAAATGTATTCCAAAGTTACTTGCTTCAGAGCTTGCAACCGCACTTCCGATTTCTTTTTGATATCCGGAACTGTGAGTAGTAGTTCCCGCCGCTGCAGACACCACAATAGGGCTTATAATTGTGTAGCAAGCGTGAATTGTGTTGGCAAGTAGGACTGAATTCTTTTAATACTTTTGGCAAGAGTTGAATGGGGCCTCATTGCTGGCAAGCAAGCAACATGGTGTAATAGTATCCGTGTGAGGTGTCCAATGTGTGCTCTCTGGACATCTGTAGCAATGCACACTGTCAAAGGAGAATCTGTTGCAATGGACACTGTCGCAGTCGATGACGTAGTTTTTGTAGTCCAAGACTAGTTCTGAGTGCTTGGACTTGCACACTCTGAAGTCTGAGGATAATAGTAGTGCAAGTATTTCCTTGTATAGGCAAGCCGTACCACAGGAAGTCCGAAAGTAGGGCTTTTATAATTGCCACGTTGATGGTACTGTGGCGACCCAGTTCTTCCCGCCGAGAAACGCGAGAAGGTCCACAATGGCGGCCAAACGCTTTGTCAAGTACAAGGCGGGTGGGCTCCAAGATAATTCTATCAACTATGACAACAAATTGGTGCGTTTGTATGTAAAGTAAATTTTTGCCATTAATCTGCAAAGTCTACTAGGCCATCGCTTTGCGAGTAAAAGCAACGAGTGCACATTTATCAGTGGAAACCTGTACACTTTGCCTTCTTAAATTTGTTGACACGGCCGTTGAAGCCTTTTGAAGTCATGCACGGACTTGTACACGTTTCACTTCTGAATCCCATATGCAAACGTCGCCTGCAAATACGGAGAACTGTATGGTTTGCGGCAACGAATCGGCGAGAACACCGAGCACCAGGTTGCACCTGGTAGGGCTGAGTACTCTACGTTGCGGTGCACCACGATTGGTACAGCTAGACGACGCTGGTACATCCTCAGTCAGAATAAAGAAAGATCTTTCGTTCATATAGCTGTGTATCCAGAAAAAGACGCGTCCACCAATTCCTACAGATTCTAAGGCGCCAGAATTGTATGATGTTCTACATTGTAGCAGGCACCTTTAACATCAAGGAATAAAGCCGCAGTGATTCGTTTCGGGTGTTCCTGGCGTTGTAGATTAGTTACAAGGTCAATAAGGCGATCTATTGACGAGCGTCCGCGTCGAAAGCCAGCCATTTTGTCTGTCTAAACGCCGCGTAATTCCACGTACTATTCTAACAGTGTAAGGAACATTCTCTCCATAAACTTGACGGCGCAGCTGGCCACTGCTATTGGACGGTAAGATGACAATTCTAATGGAGATTTCGGAGGCTTGAGAGGTGGAACAATGCGACTGGATTTCCACGTCGTAGGGGCCAAGCCGTCACGCCATGATGCCTTGTATAGGCGTTGTATCTCGGGCCTCTTAGCTCGCACTACATTTAGTTGCACGGAAAGGGGTAATTTTCCTTCATTTTCTTTTAATTATTTTTCTCATTAGGTCCCACTTTAACGCATGGCATTGACACTTAACTTCTTGTCAGCGTATATAAACGTCCTGCTCGTGTGGCGCTAATTGGTTGGATCAGTCGTGTGACTGAACATTTTAGCATAAGCGACTGACCGAGAAAAATAGCCATTCAACTAAATTAAGGAAGAATTTGCGATCAACTTGGTCGCGCAACCTCTCCGATTCTCCGGTGTGAACGAGTCCTAAATCGAAGTATACGAGCATATTTTTTTGCATTCCGCTCACTTCGGAATAAAATCGCCGCGACAGGGAATCGACCGCACGACCTCGTGCTCAGCCGCGCTGCCCCATCGCCACAATTATTTCTCCGTTTCAGTAAAGAAAGCACGTGATCTTTTTATTATTTGCTTAGATTTACTCTTTGTTGATTTCATGCGGTCGGACATTTCGGTTCCCCTGATTTATCTCCGTCAATTTCATGTAGTCACGGATAAAGAACGATCCCGTTTAGAGAACAATTTTTTCAAAGTGAATATGTGAAAACGCGCAGTATGAAATGAAGGAGATTGTGTCATCTTGTGCCGTGAACGCGTTTCTATGTGGTGTTACGGTCATATAAGACAAGCTCCCATTACGGAAAGTTATCCGTGGGCTTTTGTCCCAGCCCACGTCAGCCCGATTTGCTTAAAGAAGCACCGGCGTGTTCCGTAAAGGCATCAGGGCATTCACAAAATTATGCAATGGTAAAATCGGTCACGGGAGGCGGTATCAGCCAATCTTAATGCTGGACACATTATTAGCGAAGGAGGCCACCCAATGGCAAGGTGCGCTTACCAACCAGAGGCTTTGCGGATTCGGCCCATAGGTCCGTTTTCACAAAAAAATGGTTACGCTAGAATAGTTTGTGAAAGAGAATTTCGCCAAATACTGATGCTGGAGATATTATTAGCGAAGGCGCCTGACCGATGAGGAAGAGCACTTACTAACGAAAAGCTTGATGAATTCGTCCCCTGGACTCAGTATGGCCGCTATTGTTCTCAACGGCTTTTCATGTGTTTGCGCGGATTCAACAATCATACCTCCTATTTTTTCATAGCTTCTGTACCAATTCCCCTTTTCCGCCGGACGATTGCGCTAGTTAACCTCCTTGCTTTTAATGACCTCATATTTTATTTGTCACTCTTTTTTTTTAGGAAAGGATACGGTACAATAGCGCTTCAACGACAGTCCACGATTTTCTTGTTGCGCTTATTTTGAAGGTAAAAATTCAGCGCAACACCCAGGACAGCCCAAAAAGAAGACATGAGACAAGCACTGCGCCTGTGCTTGCCCGTTCGTAATACCATGCACCAACTAGCCCCAACCGAAGTTTTATTGTTGTTACGTTTAATTCACTCAATGTGCTTAGCTTACATTTTACTAGAAACGCTCACAGCCTGCAATTTTAGCGTGTCATCCATCAACGTTACGAAACACTGCTCTAGGTTTGAAACTGGGGCGCTGATCGCACGGAACATTAAAGAATGCAGGGATTACTTGAATACGCGAAGCTGGTAACTGGGGATGACGTGTCTGTACCTGTACTTTCTGTGGGAAGACTTGTCTGGAAAGTTGCAGCCATGTTTGGACCAGGTTTAAGTAGCCCATTTAGCCCATTACACGACACTAATGAATGCTGATACTTCCGGTTTTCTCGGATTTTCCTGCGTAATGCACATGCCAACAAGCGGTTCCCTCCGCGTGCATCGCAATTGCTTTAGCCCGCTTTCAATAGCCAGCTTAAGGTATCGAACCAGACTTTTCGTTCTTGCTAACCTGCCAGCCTTTATAATTTCTTTCTTCTCTCTCGCTATCTTTTAGCCCACTGTGCTAGTAAGCGTCTTGTCACTACATGATTCTCACCACTGGTTAGCTTAGACTAGGTTAGGTTACATCATAATGATATAATGAGTCGTTCGTTTTATACGCGTCAAAGAACCGCGCCTTTCAAAAGCTTTCAAAAGAGGCCACGTCGACCATCCTCGACATAACACAAATGTTATTGCATTATTAGAATGCCAAAAGTCTCACAGATATCTTTCTCTTTCGCTCAAGTTCTTATGCTACGTTTCAATTTTATGTGGTACTCACTTCGTTCCTAAAGCGCAAGTTGCCTCTCCTAATGACTAACTAACTCGAGGGACCTGGACATATTTACTAGAGAAACAAAAAAGCCACCTACGAGGCCTGTATATCGTCCAGACTACATGTACTATGAAAGTCTGACCCATCGTTGACTATCAAAAAAGAAAAGAAAAGGAAAGAAATTATGCTTACCCCATACCGTTCCTTCTCCATCGGAAACCTCGCTTGGATAATGTCGCTCTAACGATTAATTATCTACGCGTGACCGCGCCACAGTTCGATGTTAGCGTATAGGTTAGGTCAAATATGAGGACCTCTTGTTGCCATAAGTTGACTACGTGAGCAGCCAAGGGGATGCTGCTAACGCACGAGAAACAAACGAGAATTATAACCACGATGAGTTAGTACAGACTACGACGTGCAATAGCGCAATACCTACATGTTGTCGTAATTAAGCATACCAAACGCAGAAAAAGCAGATAGAGAGAGAGAGAGAGAGAGACAATAGAAAGTGATGTTGCGCCTACCCTCGAACTGAGCCGCTGCCTTTGCGATTTCAAGATCTACGGCGACAAAATTATCCAACAGACATCGATTCTGGTAAGCTCTGAGAGATGAGCACTTCCATAGCGCCTATGAAATTTTCCCACATTGCTCCTTTTGTAAGTGATGACTGCAGAGCTACCTACTCGACACGTTCTTAAATAGAATTTTTAACGGGGTGCAAATAACAATTTCCTTATTCATATTGTCACGTGGTGGTGACGTTAAGAACACAGTAGCAATGCTGTGATAGACAAAACTAACTTTTATTGGGCGAACCTGTGCCCACAAAACAGGCTACACTTATAGCACAACGATAGCGGCGAACACGGTCGGGGATCGTCGAAAATCTGATCAGCGGTTCAAGCGCGTCGGCTTTTATACACAATCGTCGAATGTTCCAGACTAATCGTTGGGACCTGCGTGCTTTCCATAAAGTTCTACATCATTCGCGCCAGGCGAATAAATCAGATAACACAAGGTTCGGCGACAACAGACTGCGGATAGAAGCATCGATAACTTTCCAGAAACTTCGGCTACTTGCAAGCGCGTCACGCGCTGTGCGATAAGATTTGTTAGGCGGCGAAACCTGATCGCCCGATAAATATAAATACACGTGTCAATACCCCCCTCTTAAAAAGCATCGTCCCGATGCTACAAAGAGAGCGAAACACAAAGGGACACTTATTAAACATAAGTAACAAAACAACGAAAAGAAATAAAGTCCAAAGGTCAGTTACGCGAAGTCCCAAAGTTCGTCAACGCTGGTGGTACGGCTTGAGGCGCACAACGTGGACAATTTCAGGTCGTGAACGGCGCCGCTGTGACAGCGAAATGCCGTCTGGCACGACCTCGTAGTCCAGTGCACCAATACGTCGGATGATCTTGTACGGTCCAAAATAGCGACGCAAAAGCTTCTCGCTCAGTCCTCGTCGGCGTATAGGGGTCCAAACCCAAACACGGTCACCGGGCTGGTACTCGACAAAGCGTCGTCGGAGATTGTAGTGTCGGCTATCGGTCCTCTGCTGGTTCTTGATCCGCAGGCGGGCGAGCTGTCGGGCTTCTTCGGCGCGCTGGAGATAGCTAGCGACGTCGAGATTTTCCTTGTCAGTGACGTGGGGCAGCATGGCGTCGAGCGTCGTCGTCGTTGGGACCTGCGTGCCTTCCATAAAGTTCTACATCATTCGCGTCAGGCGAATAAATCAGATAACACAAGGTTCGGCGACAACAGACTGCGGATAGAAGCATCGATAACTTTCCAGAAACTTCGGATACATGCAAGCGCGTCCCGCGCTGTGCGATAAGATTTGTTAGGCGGCGAAACCTGGTCGCCCGATAAATATAGATACACGTGTCAATATGCATGTGAAATGCTGAAATACTCTCACGAAACAATGGGCTGGAAGGATACGAATAAAAAGTGTCGCATTTTAAACAGCAGTATAATTTGTATAAATCGTAGCAAGCAAAATATTGATTGAGGACATCAAAATTTAGTGAAAACTGCCGAAAATCGGTAAGTTACAAGTTGACAAGTTCATAATTTTGCTCCAAATTGATCACGCAATTCTATAAACTGCATCGGTTAGAGAACTTAACGTGTGCAAGTATTACGCATGATTTTACTGTTCACACGAAACTGTTACGCTGCCTCACGAGGATTTTGCAAGTCTACTCACAAATTAGTGATATATTGGAGAGTGGTGTACTGCACATCACTTTCTTTGCGCTTTGAATGCTTTCATAGTTCCCTTTTACAAAATTGCGATATCCTTATTTGTTACTGAGTTACGGAGTTGAAAACATGGTACTCAGTTATTTGTAAACTTTTCAAATTGCAACAACGTTTGTTTAATTAATAAAGCTGCTTCTTGCAGTCAGTCATCTTAAATTTGTTTTATAAGCAACTAACGTCTCATCGAATTCGGCGTAGTGAATGCCCAGCAAAGTTATTTCTCCGTTCCAATGCATTTAGGTATTAAGGCTTGCATTGGAGCTAGTTGGAATATCATACCTGTATTTAAGAAGTAGCACTGCGCTTCGTATGAGATGTTCTCGTCTCGGCGGTTCAACTTTGCAGCGCTGCTTTTTAAACAAGCGTATTTAGGTAGGAGCTCCCGAGCTAAAGCTTCCTTTTGAGGGACTGCCTGTCGGCACGTTTCTATAGGTGCTTTTTTCACGCTTGAAAGCTAGAATCACGAGTTTCTAACATTCTGCAAGAACTAAGCATCTTATAATATCTGGCACTCTAATGGGCAAGCTTTCTGTTACGTTGCAGAGCCCTGTTTCGGTAAACCGATTCGGAACAAATATATACTCTACAAAAATTAGCATGAGCGAAGGCCAAGAAGCCTACTGTGGGCCTCAACGCATAACTTTAAAGGTTCACGATATAGAATGGAAGCTCGCAAGCCGTCGTATGAGGAGATCATTCAAGGATTACGCTCTGTGAACATTTCATTCAGTTTCGCAAGCCACCTGCGATAGTAACAATCCTAACATCTATAAAAATATACATATAATCTCTTTTCAACACGTGCCCATGCTATAGCTAGTTAGCTAATCCTCGCCGTATTGAAGAAGAAAAAACGACACTTCAGCCCGCCTCATTTGATTGGAAACCTTCTTGAGCCTGCAGTATTGGACCATACACGAAACCGCAAGGTTACTTCGACTCGCAATGGGTCGGCCCAATTTGTTCAGCGCTTATTTTCTATCGTCCCTTACGTTTCGCGTAATAGCAAAGGAAGCACTTCTCCCTAAATTCCAGCCACGTGCCCCGTTCCTTTCAGATGTATTCCGACCAGCGTAACTTATACGTATGCACTTAGACTTGCAGATAGCCATTCGGATGGCCATGGGCCGCATTTTGTAACAATACATTAAAATTTCGACTTTCGTCATCGAACCGGACGCCGCCGCGCCGGTTTTAAAATTGGGATCAGCCACTCGTGGCCATGGTCGGTATAGAATGAGCAGAAAAGAAAAGAAGGTAAGAATTTTAGTCCTATGATGCTCAAGGTATCGTATATGTATCGTATCGTATCGTATCGTATCGTATCGTATCGTATCGTATCGTATCGTATCGTATCGTATCGTATCGTATCGTATACGTATCGTATCGTATACGTATACGCTTAGTATAATGCCTCAAAATGCTGATTTAAGCGGGGGACACCTAAGGCAGACTCAATGGTTACGTTTTTGAAAATGCTGGAGTTAAGCTTCAGCTGTGGATAGGGGAACGGACGAATTGCAAATTATTTACTATAATAATTTCAATGAGTTCTTGCATTTTCTTGAACAAATGTACTCTTCATGGACAGAAATAAAGACGAAGAAATTGTTCCAAATTTTCTGGATGTGGACTGTGTTTGGGCATCGCAATGTTAATCAGAAAAGTGATTGGTTGGCTACCCTTACGCTAAGGAATGCCCACACGGAGAAGAAAAGACAATGTGAATGCCTGGTAAGAAGGAAAAATGTTGAATGAAAGTAATCTGCAGAACACACTGCCGAAATTCTGCATAGTGCGCATTCTGGTGTAATTTCCTGTACTAACTATCACAAGTTGTTTCCACCACCGTGCAAGCAACGCCTTCCATGACACGCACCTTAAATTTCACGCGCGTAGGAGAACTGATTGACAAAGCCGTAGCTTTCACAAAGCTGCCAATCCGCTTCTGCGATGGAGTGCAGTCTCGCCGGCACGCACTTTTCATGGACACGCTGATTGATTAGAGAGTACGTAGCTTACGTAGCGCTGCAGACCAGTTTTGAGGCGAGGTATAAGGTCCTCGCATGAAGGTTTTACGTGGAACACCAGCATGTTGGCCATGCAAGCGTCGACAAAACTGAGCAGCCGAGTCACCTAGCGACCCAAGAAAGTTTACCAGCTCGCAGTTCTAAACACTATTGAGGAAGGTTATATTGATGAGTACCCCATGACTGTTTTAATTCATTTACCTAGCAGGCTGTGTAAAATTTTCTCAGCCCTGAGGACCACATCGGATATGAATTGGTAAGCATAAATTATTCGAGTAATTTGAGTGTTGTCCATCATAGAAACAAAAGATAAGAAAGTATTCATGATGTCAGCAATATTTCGGTCATCAGTAAGCGCGTGACCATCGCGAGTTGAATTTGCGATCTTCTTTCTTTCTTTCTTTCTTTCTTTCTTTCTTTCTTTCTTTCTTTCTTTCTTTCTTTCTTTCTTTCTTTCTTTCTTTCTTTCTTTCTTTCTTTCTTTCTTTCTTTCTTTCTTTCCTTCTTTCTTTCCTTCTTTCTTTCTTTCTTTCTTTCTTTCTTTCTTTCTTTCCTTCTTTCTTTCCTTCTTTCTTTCTTTCTTTCTTTCTTAATTGCTTCAACTTTCATCGCCGCACAACGAGCTACTGGAGCTCTGACGAGTGCTTCTTGCATGTTGAGCATTGTTGCATAGAAACGCAACTGGCCGTTTCCGATCAATGAGCACGCGCTCATGAATTATGCAGGCCCGTATTAATGAGATGACCGAAAGCAACTTCCGTTGAACAGCCCCAGGGCTCCGATGACATTTAACCGCAGTGTGTTACGAAATAGAGCCACTATTCGTGAAAACCACCGCCTATATACTGACGAGGTTTCTGCAATCAATGAAAGCACTTTTAGCTGGGCTTGAATTCATAATGTGCGTGTGCTCAGCAGCCGGAAAAGACAAAGTGGGGTTTCCTGGTTTTCTGACCGTGCTAAGGGCGGAAAACGTACGCTTGTGGCAAACGTTCGCTCAAAAATGAAGATATCCTACCCGTAGCCAACAAATTCCATGCCAAATATCCGCTCTAATAGCTTTGAAAATATTTATTCGAGACGCTGGTAATGCTACAGCTCCTATTAACGGGTCTAAATACACAAACGACATCTACAAATGCCTAGCGTCTAGCTTAAGAAGTGGGAGTTAGTATTTGTGCATCAGTGTTGAGCGTTAGTGTTGAGCATGAGTGTTTTTTTTATTTACACTGTCACGTTATGTTTTAAGGAACAGGCTGTGGTTTTTGTTAACACCAAACTTGAAGAAATTTTCTCCTAATGTATTTTGCGTTGTTTGAATCCTTCTGCTGTAATGCCGTTGTGTGTGCATTAACTGCTCTGCTACAGAACGTGTGTTCATATGTATATCTGTGTATATGGGTTCTGCAGTACATTGTGACAAAGCAAGGAGCACCCAGCACCATATTCGTGCGCCAACGTCCACTTTGTATTATGTTAGTACAAAAATTACATTCGCACACACGTTGTTTTGCTAACTTATTTTACAGTGCCCACGTGAACGACATTTTCATTTTTTTTAATGCCTGTCTGTGAAACCGTAAACAATGCATTCCAGAAAGAATGTAGCAGGCTTTCTTTATATCCCCGGCCACGCACTAAGTTTTGATAATCATAGTTTGCGTTGATCACTTACCACACAAGCGAGCAAGGGCATTCAGCGGGAAGTGCTTTGTATAACTTAGTGCTTAATGATATTTACTTGAACAAGTAAACGTGCGCTAGTCTCAACGAGGTTAATTTTCACAAATCCCATTCCTAGGTTTTAACGTCGTTCTGTAGTTACGTTCCACGAACAAAATTTGAGCGCTGAGTTTCACCGCATTGGAGATAACATGTATTCAACGTTCATATTAACTAGATCTCCTATGTGAACGTACCTTAGCATAGAAAAATCCTCAGAAGAGAAAATGCAGAACAAGGAAATAATAAATCAAATAATAAACACACACAACAACAACAACAACAACGCGGAGAAGCCGCTGCAGGCTCTACATCTTGTCTTCTATGAACGATTAATGTATAGTATAGGCTCCGCTTAGAAACTTGCTTGAGCGGCGCAATCTATTCTCTTTTGTGCGGAAAATGCAATGGTTCATTTAATCTCAGTAAAAATACCTCGAGAGCGAGGTATCGGTTGCTTTGTACGCGAAAGTACCCCAGGCGACTCAGCATAATAACTATCTATATTTTTTTTTATCTTACGCTTTGTGGCAAGTTTTGTTTTATAAAAACAGAAATACCTCTTCGGTGATTATAGGTGCCAATTAATTCAGGTGAAACATTCCTGCAAGTGCTCGCAATGCACAAAGGTGACCATTATTGTTCTGATTGATTGACTGACTGACTGACTGACTGACTGATTGATTGATTGATTGATTGATTGATTGATTGATTCACAATAAGGTTCCAAATCAGATGCTATGAGACAGGCTGTAGTGAAGGTCTCCCGATTAGTTTCTGCCACGTGGACTGAAATAAACGTTTTTCACATATTCCCGAAATCGAAGACGAATCCGCGAGCTCAGCAGGCCAACCCCGCAGGCGCGAGTCACCGCCTTGAGTGGTCGTTCGTGGTCATTTATTTAGGTGCTGATATTAACGGTGCGTCAAGGCGAGGCAAACGCGAAGATATATGCGATGTTAGTTACTTCTAAGATGCCAAATCAATTAAATCCAAATTCTTTCGTTGCCTGTAGCGCTTAGTGGGGTTTTATACTTTATCGTTCGTCTCCCTTTAACTCTACTTTCCGTGCGTTCCTGAAAATTGTGGGATTTCAAATGCTCGCAAGAGTTGCCCTGAGGCAGCGCCTTCCGATCGTGCCCCCGTCGCTTCCTCTGCTTGTTCCTTATTTTCTATATTTTCTGCTACGGGGGTGCGCGACAGCAGGCGCCGGCCGAGGTATATAAGCGGCCTCTCGAGATTCGATTCTTTGCCTTCTCCGCCGCAGTGCTCCCATAGCGGCCACCGGAAGGCATTTGGTCCATGTCGTACAGAAATCAGTTTCAGATTCCGTCGTGTTTGCTAAGCTTGTGTTTGTATCGAAACTCAGCCTGATAAATGTTCGTTGTTCTTTCCGGAGAGCTTCGCCTAGGGTTGCCGCACGCGCCGTCGAGCCGTCCCCTATCGCTGGGACCGGGTGTGCGCATGCGCGGAGCGGCGAGTCGGCACAAAGAGCGGGCCGGAGCAGGCTGGGTCGACTCGGCGCCCCGTATGCATGGCGGCTCGGAGTCCTCGAAACCGCGGGCTGAGAACTTCAGAAATCTCTCATGTGCTTTGCGCAACGTCCGCCGAGATCCCACGCCGTATTGTTCGCGCAAACAATACGGCGCTTAAGTTCTGCTAAGTTCCACTTATTAATAATAAGTTCTGCTTGGCCACGCTTCCACTGTGACATTCGTGGAGCTAGAGCAGCAGCCGGATGTATGTTGCGCCATGCCACAAGATGCACCTGACTAATATAACCCAGCTTTGATTAAGGCTTGGAGCTGACATTGACTAATTAGGGGCCAAATACAAGAAGTGCAGCCACGCGTGCGTTGATGGTGCATGCTCGGCCATTGTGGTCGACCAGCGAGAGAACTCTTTAATGAGGGATAAATAAAGTTTTTCATTATCCCGCCACACACCGCAGAGCCTGTTCACCTGCAAATGAATAGTGGTCTTGCAAACCCGACGACATATGAGTGGTCGAAAGTTCTACCCTGTACACTGCAGCGCAACGTTTTATAGTCAAGCACCACACAAATGGTGAGGTGAGGTAATTACTGATGGCGCTCGCTTGCGCAAATGTTCTTTCGCTTCATCTGGTTAATGTCCGGCGCGGTAGGCTCGAGTGGTCGGCGCTAGCACTCTAGACTTTTCTCATTTTTTTTTCTTCTCAGTTACGTTTGGCTGCCAACAATATATCCTTATGCTCGCATAAAAAAGTATAGCGAGACTATTCATGCAAAAGAGAAGCAGTAGTCCGGCGCTCAGTGCCTGTAGGGGCGCCACAATTCCAGCGATGTACCAGAGGATCCGGTCAACTCGGGGCAGAGGACGGAAGCTTTGCGTTGAGCTACAGTGGGAGACGGAGGGCGAAAAAGCGGCGAAGTGCTGCGGACGATAGGCTTAGGTGGAGGCAGCGGCCTCTTTCGCGGAACACTTAAGCATGCAGCGACCGGAGCTTGTCCAGCAGCGGCGCGTTGCCTAATGTTATGCCGGCTTTGCCAAGCCCTCATGACTGACGTCGGGATCATCGGCCGGCAGCGCCTACGCAGCGTATTGCGCGAGCCCCACTTCCTTCATCACGGTAATACAAGGGCAGACGTCAAAGTCAAGGCCGTCTTCGAGTCCCCGAAGGTCAGCTCGTTTCTCGCTTCCACGCTCTCGCCGCCGCCGCCGTCGTTGTTGTTGCGTTTTGCGGCAAAACACTCTCGCTCTTCGCGTCTTCCATCGAGTTCGCTTGCGTTCGCCGTCAACAAAACATCCCAATCGCAGCTGCGCATTCCGCTTGGCCTGGCACGGCTACGACCCAAGTGGCATCTGCAAAAGACCAGCACCAGGTCGCGGAGCACACCCAGCAAGCGCTAGATCTGTGTCATGAAAACCCCATGAAGCAAACGTAAAGAAAAGTTTTCATCATCAAGATTACCATCATCGCCATCATCATCATTAAGAAAAAAATCTATAGAAAGACCCAATGAGTCAGGAAGATGCTTCATAAGCCTACAAAGAAAGATATATCATTGGAAATGTAAAAGCCAGCGAGCAGATGGTCTCTTAGAAACGAGCCTTTCCTTTCTAGATAACGGGAGCTTCTCGTCGTTCCTGATCAGCTCAGAAAGCCTCACTTTCACTTTTCGCTTTCACCAGCAATTCTGTAACACTTGGATGCAACATCCTTCATTACCTTACTGCAAGCACGCTGCGGCCTTGTCTAGTGCGAGTGATTAGTCTTTCGCTCTGTCTTTGTTTAACCCGGCGAGGGTAGCGATAAAATGCGCGTAGCCTGAGAAACAGTGGTAAGTAATTCAGCCGCAGAGAAGTGGCTATTTCTAACAGCCGCAAAGAAGTGAATAAATTATGGAGCGTGTCTCCCCGATATACTTTGAAAGCACTTCTAGTACAAAATACCGCTGTGGCACATCTCTTAGAAACGCCGGTTTTGTGATGAGCTTTAGTGTAATATTATTTACTACTCCATGGTTCGCGTCAACAGGGACAGGGTGACGGATCGTCAGAGTGAACGAATTGCTTTTGTATTTTGTGTTGTTTCTGTCATCCCCAAGCTTGACCGACAAGTGCGACAGGGCGCCTGCTCGATCACACTGCTGTGGCTGCTAAAAAATGCAGTGTAAATTTTTGTTTGCCGGCTTTCTTTTGCGTGTAACACTCGGTTGTCGTAAACAATAAGATGCTATACTCTGAGCGAGGTGTCAGACTGTAAACCAAGCCTTCTTCAAGAGAACCGAGAAAAAACTCACTTGAGCTCATGCGTAAGCTCAGGCGTCCATATGATCACGAAGCGTCGCCGCTGAGGAGCAAGCGGTGACGTAGCGCTGGTATATAAGGTATTGAAGTTTTCACACTGAATCTTCTCTGCAAGTGCGTGGTATCCATCAATATCACGTGGCCTGTGTGTGTGAGGGTGTGGGGGAGGTAGCGAAAGGAGTGTGCGCGTATGCACGGTACATTTTTGTATTCCATATTTCTTATGAACTGATTGAACAGCATGGCAGACGTATGCCTTTGGTAACTTCTCCAACTCTCATCTCTGTTCTTACAAAAAAAAAAGGAAGGCAAGGTCACTGACCACCAAACACCTCCCGCGTCTTTCGTAATAAATGTTTCTCCTACGTCAGACACAGAGCAGGCGTGCACAAATACGCGCTGTGAAAACTTGTGTTTTTGATCAAAAGTACTTTTAGGTTAAACGTTCGCTCCAGTCTGAGTTTGGCAGGTGCCCGTAGATCTGTTGCAGTTCGCGCTCTGCTGTTTCTTTTCACTTCGCGGTGCATTTAAAGCTGGGTCAACGTTCGGATGCTCTTTCTCAATCTACACGATGTATCCTGCAGGACGTAATACAACACAAAGCAAGAGGAAATACATGTACATAGTCGTTGGTGGAATGAGTCGATGTATCGATTTCCAGACTTTGCGAGTGAAGCCAACGTAGGAGCTCTGATATACCACTGGCTCTTCTTTCTGCGTAGCTGTCACGCACAGCTTCGTATCAGGAACCGAACATCAAATACACAGCAAAGATCCGCTGTCTTCAGCCCAGCAAAAAATGGCGTGAAAATTAAAGAGAAAGCAAAGTACACGTGCGCAGACCAAGAAGCCTCATTACTGAGGCAATCCTAACAAGGTCACCGAGGCATATTGAGAAAGAAAGCAGCAGGGCATGTCAAGTGTTTTTGGGGGAGTGGCGTCGGCGCTAGCGGTCACTGCACCCAGTTCGTGCATATTCACTCCGGATAAGTCAATTATCTTGCAGTGCTGGTGGTTACCACTATCCGCGTCTGCTGTAGACTGAAGAAATCCAGTTTCACGTTTCTCTATTTTGGTCTCCTCCAAGAACAACGTTCGCATCGCATTTATGCAAACACGCAATTTATAGCTCCACATATTTTTTTAAGCGAGAACCATCAAGGCATTTTACATAGTGTCAAGAGAGTCTCTAGCTGCTACTTTCAGCGTCATTAGCATCATCACTCTTCTGTAGCAGAAGCCTCTGTGGGTGAAATGAAAGCTCCCTGTGTTCCCAGGCTCCGGGTCCGGCAATCCGAGTGCGACAAGTACGAACCGCCATGCTGCAGTCGCGCCATCGTTGGTATTACCGCCGTCGTCATGTTTGGAGTCGGCATTCTTATTGCTGTTATGTCGCAGCTGCTCTGAATTGTGCATTGTTTGGGCAGGAGGGAAGGGCGGGACGCCGACATCTTTTTTTTTTTTTTTGAGAACACGATGATCGCAGCGTAAAACGTGATAAAGCCGAACCATATTTGCTGCACCATTTTCTATAAGTGCTGCTTAGAATGCAGAACAACTAAAGTTATAAATCAAGGAGCAAGAAGCTAGCGAGAATTAAAGGTGGAGTAAATTTAGCAGCCTTATCTTCGCAGACAAATATATACATGGCGAATTGCGTGAGTCAAACAGTTTCTGCACCACACAAAGGCAATATAAGTGTCATTTCACATGGTAAGCAGCAACCGCGCAATTCTCTGTTCCACTCTCTAATGTGGTCGAGCTCGCCAGCGTGTATATCCTCCTGAAAGCACTTCCATGCTGCTTTGTTAAAAGAAAATTGCAGTTTCGTTAACCTTAACGAATAAAATTAAATAATGACAACGCTATCGTCCTTTGAAGACGTCGGTGCAAGGAAAAATATATTAATGTTTCGGTGGGTACTTTATGCCATCAAGTGGAAAAAAGATTACGCCTATAGAGGTTCATTGGCGGAAAGTGAAAAATGCTATTATCTTAAGGATGACTGCTGAAATGAAAGGCAGGCATCCTAGAATCAAGACGTAACGCTTTACGCCAACATTAAAGAATAGTAAAATACAAATAATGTACGTTATGCGATACACTTAGGGCATAAAAATGCCCGTACGTCATGTATATGCAATGTGGCGTGTATGAACGGAGACGTGAACGGTCAACCTGGAAGAAAGAAGAAAGAAAGAAAGAAGAAAGAAAGAAAAACGGAAGGCACTATTTTTATTTGATACCCATTCTACATTGTCGACCCAGGAGAACGCCCTCGGCGTCTCGAAATGCGGTCGCCCACTTGAAGGCACCGTTCGCAAATTATTTCGGTATTGCGGCTGTCTTTCTGCCAGAAAGTAAGCTTGGGGCAAGTTGCGTCTGTGTGTGTCTTATGATGAGACACACGCATGGACAAAATAAGTACATAAGACTCATATGTATTCCTATCGTTCAGGTACTTCGCGCTGCTTTGTAGTTCCTAATATATCCATGCCTCGATTGCATTGACTGTTCCCATGTTTTTGTGCATAGAGCATGGAAGGAAGGAAGGAAAAAGTGGAGAAGGAAAGGTAGGGAGGTTAACCAGTATGGCTTAACCGGTTTGCTACCCTACACATGGGAGAGGGATGGGGGAGATTAAAGATGGGGAAGGGGGAGAGGGAGAGAGAGCACATATCACAGCACACACACATGGTCCGTTGGAGTCCATCATTCTGGCATGGTACGCGACGTCACTCTCACAGCCGCTTGTCCAATCCCGTCTCTTTCAAAAACCGAAGTAGTGCCTTTGTCGCCTTCACCTGCGATATCTTCTGTCGGCGGCATGTGAAAATCGTGTCGAGCGACAATGGTCTACTGTCAAGGCGCGCTAGAACAGATGCCAGGGACTGTCGCTGAACGTTATAGTCAGGACAGTCGCACAGAACATGTTCCAGCGTCTCCTCGCAAAGGCAGGCATTACAGAGATCGTTGTCGGCCATTCCAATGCGGAAGGAGTAAGATTTGGTGAAAGCCACCCCCAGCCATAAGCGATAAAGCAGGGTCGCCTCTCTTCGACGCAGTCCAGTTGGCATATAGAGATGCATCAAAGAGGGCAGGTGGTATTGACGGTTGCTCTGGGTGGTCTGGCTGTTTGGTGTGCACCATAGAGATAGCGTGATCTCATGTGCAAGCACTCGAAGTCTGCTAGCTGCGTCGGATCGTGAAAGCGGTATGGCCTCTTCTTGTGCGTCCTCAAGAGCTGCCCGAGCGGCATTATCGGCGTCTTCATTTCCAGTGACGCCGCAGTGACTTGGCAGCCACTGAAACGTCACATGGTGTCCTTTCTCCTGTGATGTATGGAGTAGGCATCTAATATCGAATACGAGCTGTTCGAATGGCCCGCGATGCAGAGCTGATAGTACAGATTGTAGGGCTGCCTTTGAATCGCTGAAGATTGACCATTGCCGAGGTGGCTCCCGATTGACGACACGAAGTGCAGCGCGAAGAGCAGCTAGTTCAGCAGATGTCGATGTTGTTGGGTGGTCAGTCCTAAAGCTGATGGTAATAGCTTTTGCTGGGACAACCACAGCACCGGACGAACACTGGATGTTTGTGGAACCATCGGTATAAATGTGTTCCCTGTCCGCGTACCTCTCGTGCAGAAGAAGCAGAGACAGTTGTTTGAGCACAGGCGACGACAGTTCAGACTTTTTTCCGATTCCTGGTACACTGAGATGGACTGTAGGGCTGATAAGACACCAAGGGGGTATCGATGGTTTAGATGCAGCGGTGAAGCCCGATGGCAGTTTGTCGTTGTATTTGATGATAGTTTTAGCGAATGATGATTGGTGCCTGTCCGAAGGTAGTGCTGCAAGGTGGTGATAGGTGGCACGTGCAAAATGTCTGATGTGCGTTCTCAGGGCTTCCACCGTAATGTGAGTTCGCATTGGATGGTCCCGAGCAATCGCAATAGTTGCCTCTGTTGAGGTGCATCTGGGCAAACCAAGGCAGACTCTGAGTGCTTGAGCTTGTGCTGCCTGCAGAACACGAATATTTGTCTTGCAGGTGTTGGTCAATACAGGTAGACTATATCTTAGAAAACCGAGAAAGAGAGCTCTGTAGAGTTTAAGCATTGCGTCTACTGACATCCCCCACGTCTTTCCTGCCAAGTATTGAAACAACTGGGAAGTTGCTGTCAGGCGCCGTTTTATGTAGGCCACGTGCGGGCTCCAACAGAGGTCTCGGTCAATTATTACGCCAAGGAATCTGTGGGTTCGGACATAGGAAATAGTCCGCCCATTGATTGAGATGATATAAGGCGTCATCGGTTTGCGAGTAAATGCTACTAGTGCGCATTTTTCTGGTGATATGCTGAGTCCCTGTTTACACAAGTAGTTCGCTGTCAAAGTGGCCGCTCTTTGAAGTCGCGCACGTATCTGAGGACGTGTGACTGCCGAAGTCCAGACACAGATGTCGTCAGCGTATATTGAAATTTTGATGGTAGTTGGCAAGTACTCAGCAAGTCCAACAAGAGCGAGGTTGAATAGCGTCGGGCTGAGAGCACCGCCTTGAGGAACGCCCCTGTTGGTATAGCGTCGCGTAGTTGGGCCATCGTCAGTTAACGCAAAGAATGATCTTGCAGATAGGTAGCTTGCAATCCACAAAAAAACTCGACCACCTAGGCCAACCGTCGCAAGGGCGTCGAGAATGGCCTCATGTAATACGTTATCGTATGCCCCTTTCACATCTAGGAATAAAGCTGCAGATAAACGCTTACGGGACTTTTCGTGCTGGACATAGGAAACGAGATCAACTACATTGTCGATAGAAGAGCGGTCACGTCGGAAACCAGCCATGGAAATCGGATAAATCTTGTAGTATTCAAGGTACCATTCCAGGCGGCCAAGGATCATCCGTTCCATTATCTTTCCTACACAGCTGGCCAGCGCTATTGGGCGGTAAGAGGTGAGCTCTAATGGGGATTTGCCCTGCTTTAAGAGTGGCACCAGGCGGCTTACTTTCCATTCGTCAGGAACATTTCCCTCCTGCCATGAGGAGTTGTAAAGGCTCAACAACTCTATCCGTGCGGACTCTCCGAGATAGCACAAGGCCCGGTATGATATACCATCCGGACCCGGAGATGATGAGCGCCTGCAGAGAGCTAGAGCCGCTTCGAGCTCCTCCATTGTAAAAGGAAGGTCCATGCGGCCATCACGTGAATTGGGGACGTCAGCTCGGGCTGGAGGATCTGGACGAGTAGCTTGGTCTGCGATCCGCGCACAAAAGTCTTCTGCGACATCGATGTCTTGCCGCCCTTGGAAAAGCGCTAGCGCCTTGAATGGGAAACGCCGTTCCGGAAGGCAACGCAGACCTTGCACCGTTTTCCATATGTGAGACAGTGGCTTGCGGGGGTCGAGTTTCTGGCAAAACGTTGCCCAACGTTCCGACGCTAATCTATCCATACGACGCTGAATCTTCTTTTGCATCCTCCTGGCTGCCCTAAGGTCATGAATTGATTTTGTACGCCGATATCGACGTTCCGCCCGGCGACGAAGCGCTCGAAGGCGCTCTAATTCTATGTCGAAGTCATTCCGCGTGGAAGAGGTCGTCATCATGCGAGTGGCGTTTTGCATCGTCATTTTAATCGTTTGCTCTAACCCTGATGGTAGGCCCTCGCGGCAGGCATCTTCCATCTCAGATTTGAAGTTGGCCCATTGAATCGTCCGAATGGTATTCCGTAAGCCTGATCTAGACGACAAGCCTTTGATGTTCAGATAGGTGGGAATGTGGTCACTCCCATGTGTCTCAATGTCTGGAAACCACTTCACACATCTGGCGAGAGAGTTGGAGACGAAAGCAAGGTCGAGGCAGCTGCCGTATGTCACGCCGCGAAGAAAGGTGGGGCTACCATCGTTCAGGAGAGTAAGGCCATAGTTGTGGGCGATGCTTGCTAATCTTCGTCCTCTTGCATTTGTCCGTGTACTTCCCCATGCTGGATGGTGTGCATTGAAATCTCCTATGATGACCCATGGGGCGGGACAAACACTCAAGATATCCGCAAATCTTTTGGTATCGAAATTGCAGGAAGGCGATATATACACGCCTATGAGAGTAAACAAGAGTTTGTTCCTTTTAACTGTGATGCATATATATTGATTGTCGTCGTGGGGAGCAATTGGTTGCAAAACATAGGTGAGTTCACGACGAACAAAAATGACGATTTTGCTGCATGCACCATTTGTTGATGACATGATAAATTCGTATCCTGACAGTCTTATTGATTTCGACAAGTTGGGCTCACAAATGACGATGAGGGGAAACAGATTGGTGTACACAAACTGCCGAAAATCTGAAATTCGTGATTTTAGCCCTCTGGCGTTCCATTGGATGATGGACGCAGCCTTGACTTCTTTCCGGAAGGATGGGGTATGGGTAGCCATCTTTCTAGTTGAGGGATGCAAGCACTGGGCCTAAGGCGTCCAGCACTTTAAGTGCGTTTTGAGCACAGGGTGTCCCGATGTCCACTAAAATTGCTCGAATGGCCTCCATGAGAGAACGTAGCACCGAGATGACTTGGCGGTCTGTTTTAGGTGAATCGTCCATGGCCGGAGAAGGATCAGGTGGGACCCCGATCTTCTGAGGTTCCTTCGCAAGGGAGCGGCTTGGTAGCGTAGGCCATTCCTCTGAAGATAGAGTCTTTTCTGCTTCCTTCGTGGAAGTGGTGGGCCTTGTCGCGGCGTGACTAACTGGCACCGCAGTGGAGTGGGTACTGTCACTTCGCGCATGCGCCTTCTTCGAAGACGTACGATGGCGCCTACGTCGTCGCCGACGCCGGACTACTTCGGCTGCCTCCCTGTGGGCAGAATTGTCTCTGGCCATTTGCTTAAGAACCGCGCGCTCCCTCTTGATGCGGGGACAGTCCTTCGAGGAGGCCGCGTGAGGGCCGCTACAGTTGACGCACTTCAGGACCGTGGCACCGCAGGTCTGTTCTGCATGAGGTTCAGCGCAACGGGGACACAGTAGCGAGTTGGGACACACGCCTTTGACGTGTCCTAGCCTGAAACACTGATGGCATTGAAGCGGCTTCTGGATGAATGGTCGAACCGGATGACGGAAATTTCCGACTTTAACGTGGGATGGGATACAATCCCCCTTGAATATTACTTTTACGCAGCGCGTATTCCCAAGACGGCGCACTTGCGTAATGATCGTGCCTTCGTATGCCGGCTTGATGAGGCTAGGTAAGTCATCATTGGGAATGGCAATGTCAATGTCGTAAATCACACCGGCTATGGATGTGTCGTCGATCGGGATAAAGGGGCGCATTTTGATTCCGTCTAGCTCTGTGATTTCTTGGAGTTTTCCAAGCGCACTCGCGTTGTACACGTCTATGGCGAGTATATTCTTGCGTGGATTTATTCTTATGTCTTTAATTTGATCCGGCACCGCACATTCCAAAAAAAATGGATAGGGCTTGCCTGTTCAGCAATCGTAGGTTGCTTGACGGTTCTGTCGGCATAAAGATGATGACGTGTGGCCAGCGCGCAGGCCTTGTCTTCACAGTCGTTGTGCTCGCAGGAGTTGACGGCGCTGTGTTGGCGATTTTTCTCCTCGCCCTCTTACTCCGGACGGGTATGAAGCCGTCGTCGGATGAGTCGTCTTCCGACATAGAATACAGCTCGGTGTCTTCGGTGTCACTGGGGGAGCCAACTCGCTTCCTTGCGGTTGACGGCCGTGATGACTTCTGGCCAGGCGGGTCTCTGGCATGCTCCGCGTCCATGGCCGCAAGACGGGGAGGCGAGGCACCTCGAATAGCGAAGATTTCACCCAAAAATTCACAGAGCACAGAAACAAGCGTTCTGCCAAGAAGACACTTCGTCGTCTTCATGCATAGAGCATGATCTGTGTGTCGCCTATGGCAAGGCCTCAAAGGTAAAGCTCAGTCATTGTAGACGTGTGTTCCACAGGCATCTATATTTGGTTTGCCAGGCTTACTGGTTGTGTGCTATTCTCTCTGAGTATCTCACTGCAGACAGCGTCATCGAAAACTTTTTAAATAATCATTCCGAAAGCACCCTTCTGCTAGCCCCTGCTGTCAGCTCAGCGAAGTCTGATGCTCACAGAACCTCTGAAGATAAAACCTACAAAGCAAAAAACCACTGGCAAGCAACTAGTTGATGAGTAAATTCGTTTCAGTGTATTTCACTACCTTTAAAGAATATCTGGAATGCATTGAATAAGCAGAGTCGTAGAGAAAGAAAGCCGCTGAGAGCTATCCTTTGTTATTGGGAACAATGGCCTCGGTAGAGTTTTCAAAGGAAGACGTAGAAGGGAGAATTCGACCTTATAAGGAATACCTAGGATTTCATCGAGCAAATAACGTTTATTCATTTTCCTCCTATTCTCTTCTGCTTCTGGTGCCGTTTTGGAGAACTCCTCTGAAAGACCGCAACTGTTACTTAAGCCGCGTTGTTGGAGGTGTCAGAAGCACACCTTTGAAGCTAGTTCATGTTAAGAATAATGAAACCCTCGAGGCAGGAGGCATAAAAACAAACAAACTTGGAGAATCAATTTCTAACTCCTTTTCAGCCTTCTCTTAACAACGCTCGCGTTGTCAATTGAAAAAAAAAGAAGTTCAAAGGATAAGCAAAATTATCGACAGCACCGTCTAAACCAACATTTTGCATGAAATGCTAGTTACAGATGACGCCCTGATGATGCGAACGAACGGGCTCTACATTTTCCTGGCAGGAGTTCTCTTTCACGTGGTGCCTGGAGGAAGAGATGTGAAGGTGAATGGCGTAGAGACATTAGGCATAGTGACTTCATGAGTTATGAAAGTCACAGGGGACATAAAAAAATGAAGCAACGTTATGGCAATGCCGCGCTCCTAGATAATTACAATATCTAATTTAAGGTTGAATATCAAAACCAATGTTTTAAACAATAGTGCGGCTCTCCGACTGTGAAATTTAGGTCTTCGTAGAAAGTGCTCTGTGATTTTATTGGTGTGAAAAATATCGTGGTCATTGGCTGAGAACTTTGCCACTTCATTCGCATACTCTCAGAGAAAATAATGGCGCAAGTGCCCAACCCTACAATTAACTAAACTAACGAATAAATGAGATAGGGTCTTAAATTATTTAACTATTTAGGACCTAGAGCAAGATTATTAGGTAAATTTCCGAGTTCTCATCTATTTAGCCATTCATGAAGGAGCAGTGTCTGTAAAAAATGCAGCCGTGAGTGAGCGGGGATAACGAAGAAGAATGGGCCCAAAATGTGGGTAGCAATGAGCAGTTCACGCGGACTAAGCCATTTGTGAATGAGGTGCTTGGTCTTAATCATATCTCAAGTGCTGGTAGTTTATACTTTGCTCTTCACTGTTCAAAACGGGGAGATTATTTTACAGCAGCCGACACGCCCTAGAAAACGTCTGTATTCGCCCACGTAAAAGATTTATGCATATGTCTGCTATTGCGCAGTCCAGGTGAAGGGTGCGAACAATAACGAAGACACTTTATGAGTTCCGCATTATTTGATTTTCCACTTTGTCGGAAAGGAATGTAGGTACTGTTCAGGAGCACACACACACACACACACACACACACACACATGCATACATATATATATATATATATATATATTGAGAGAGGGAGAACGTGATGAGCCAAGCAGCTCATCACGTTCTTGCGGTACTTTTCGCGAATCTTCTTCTCTAGGAAGACCGGGCTTGTCCGGAACACCCTCTGCACAGCATTTAGGTGTTGTCGCAAATAAGGGATACAAGAGGCGTCGTAGGCCGAGGAATGCTAATCACACTCGGAATTCGTTTCACAGAACTCCTTTATTATTAAAAATACGCCCTCTGAAATCACAAGCTCGTGCTGATTTGCGTGTGGTGGGGGTCGTTTGAGAAAGAAGAGCGCCGGCCACAAGAGTGGACTACTTTTCATTTCGAAGAAATCGCGCGCACATATGTTAAGCGCTATCTGCTGAGTCTATAGCTTTTTGGGTGCCAGATTTACTAAAAATTTCCATAAGAGTTTTTTATGCGATTACTTGTAGCATACTTCCACTTCACGAGACTGAAATAACAGCGCATCATGGATGCTTGCCAAAGGAGCGTATGTTTTGCAAGGTACAATTTTTTTTTAAATATGCAGATTCTTCCTCTGCAGCTCAGCGTGCATCAAGGCTTCGCACGCGCGTTGGAGGAGCGAGCTTGGAAAAAAAAGTTGGGAGATCGGGGCTATAATTATTTTAATATCATTCAACTATATTTACTGAAACAAAAATATGATTCGCCAACCCGGCCCTGTGAAATTGGACGCACAAAGAGGCTGTTCGAAACTACCACAGCAATCCGACCCGTGGCATCACGCCACCGATGGTGTTATTGCCGTTTTTTCTTCCCTTTGCCGCTCCTCCTATCCATGCTGCTCCTTAGGGGTCCTAACTATGCGTTGCCTACACATAACGGGGCGGCAACAACAACGAAATAAGTTGCTAGGCAGGTTCTTTCATATATGACATGCTAGCGACGTCACCTCCCCCCCTCCCCCCGCCGGAAGCTGTCGTCGCTGCGGTAGCGTGCTCAACACCAATCTTTACCGGGGAGTGTATGCGGGGAGGGGCTTCGCATTGTTAGCTGGAGTGCCTTATCATCAATTATGTGGTTCGGATGCTTGTTTTGTGCTTGTTAGTTTTTGAAAAGAATGCTGCGCGTTATGGTACGTCCACACTAGCGACAAAAACGCGCGCGACACAACGCGCGCGGCGAGCGGTGCTGTCGCGCGCGGCAAGATTCACGAAAAGCGGCAGCAACGCGCGGCAAACGCGCGAATGGGTGCGAGACCCATTTTTCGCGGCAGACGCGAAACGTCCACCAATCAGAAGCGAGCCGCTTTACGAGCCGCGCTGTTGTGGCGCCACCTGTCGCATAAGCAAAGAATCATAATCTATGGGCTCCGAGACTGAACAGTGACACGCGCGCCGTAAAATCTCAGAGGCCATTTCCAGTCAAGGGGGCTGTTTTTGTTAAGCCTTACCACACCGCCACTGAGGCGTCGACGAAGAATTCGCCTCGCAATGGAGGCGTTTTTGGAAACCGTTCGCGGATATGCGTACCTCTATGATAAATCGAGCGTCGGACAAGGAGCTGCGCGCCAACCGCTGGCACATTATGGACAGCAGTTTGGCATGACAGGTGAGTAATTGGTGAAGGTGGGGAAGGAGAGTGTGCGCCTGGCCCTCAGTGTCCCTGTACCGCACTCAAAACTTTCCTGTCCGCTGTCTGGCACGTCGGCGTCGCACAAGTATAGAACAAACAAGTATTATAGTGTTCACAGTCACCAGTAGCTCCTCGTCCGTATCCGACATGCCTGAGCGTGGCCGGCAGTGGCGCAAAAAAACACACACTTCCGATGGAAGACGAAATGGGCAGAACGGAGAGCGCGTCGTCGCGAGAAGTATCGAATGGAACGAGACAACGCGGGACTCCACGGGCCGCTGCCGCGTGCCGCAAAACGCGACTGTGGACTTGCCCGCACGCGTCTGCCGCGCGGGCGCTTGCCGCGTGCGGCGTGTCGCGCGCGTTTTTGTCGCTAGTGTGGGCGTACCATTATGTTGTACGTGTGATAACAAATAATGTACGCACTTTTCGCTTCGATCGCTGAAGGCTTTCTTTTTTTCATAAAGACGACGCCGCCAATAAATCCCGACCGACTAGAGGCTAACAACTTCGCTGTAAAAGTAAATAAGTATCTTAACACGCGAACAAGGGGGAGCACAGGCGCTGCTTTGAATGATGTACGCAAAAACCAAGCGCGTTTTGTAACTCAACAAAGGACAGGAGGAATATGTGCGAATACAGGGAAACTTGGCATTGTTACCATAACGTGCGTATATCCTCAATTGCGAGGACGCAAAATATTTGTTCTCTCAAACAATTTACGAAGCAAGCGTTTCGTAAGAGTTTTCTGGAGGAGTTATTACCCTATAGGCGACGAGCAAAACGAGAACAAGGTAAAAGCGGGTACCGCTCTTACCGCTCCTACTTTTACCTTGTTCTCGCTTTGCTCATCGTTCTGAATTTCCCCGTCACCCGCCTGCTGCGTGTTTACCCTAGGCAATGTTCATTCTATACGAGCAAAAAACTTCGATGTGTTTCGTGTTTCAAAAGCAACGAACATTCCAATACTTGGAACGGCGGCAGTAACTCAGCTTATGTCTAGCGTAGAAGCAAAAATTTTTGTTTTTATTAGCTTCTCACGGGAGATTACTTGAAGAACAGGTAAAAGAAATAACTATTTTTAAAGAAAACCATTCTACCCACACACACGGAACCTCGGTGTGACTTTTTTTTCCGTAGTAAGTGACAAAATGAACGAAATGGCGCTGTATCAACCCGCGTAGTTTTACAGCTCCAGGCTGGAGAACGCTGGCGCTGCTTTGCGTTTCAAGCAATTGCCCTAATCGTGACAACGGCGAGTCGCAGCTGCACCGACAATCAGGCGGCTTCTGCGACGTGCATTTTGCGCTCAACATCACTTGCAGTAAAACGATCAAGAGTGGAATTTGGTAGTTGCTTGTATTCGACGACACGACAGGTTGCAGCAGTGCGTGTGCTGCAGCTTGAATTATTGTAAGCTTTTTCTCGGCAGGTATTCAAGAAAACGAGTGTATAAGTGGCGATAAGCAGGGGAGAATCGATTAGCATAATTTGGTAGAAATTTTCTCGTTTCCCGATTAAGAAACGAGTGGTCACCACTCACTAGGTGCTAAAGATTGTGAAGTCACTTTGCAACTGATGCGGGATCTGACCAAGCCGAACGCCTAAGCATTCCAAATGCCGTTTTATCTGCTCGTCTAGTGGCTTATTTTAATTTTTTTTCCCTTTGCGGCACCTTGCCAAGAGTCCTGTGTCGAACTCGTCTTCATCGGCGGAATGATAAAACTGCTTCGGCTATGCGCTAGAAGCAACACGTTAGCACATGGACTCAAGGGTCTGGAGCAACGCGACGAGGCAATGACGAGACACGAGCCGACTATCATGATGCGGACACAAACGCATTCTGTGGCGAGAGGCAGCCGCTTCGTGTCGTAATGTGGCTGGGCTTGGCCACCGCTGCACGGGTGGCACGACCGCTTGGCTCGCTCGCTCGATGCTCCATATTAACGTCAGCTGCCTAGAAACGGCACCTCCGACACAGCGTGCACGTTAATTTCGTCAAGAGCTAGGCATTCTTGATCCTGGCATGTCACGGCGTGTTTCGAAACGTAGTCAAAGCCCCACGTTGGGCACCAGTGTAAGAGTGCAGTGGCCTCAAACGTCTGGCTCATAGATCTAACCTTTGACTGGAGCGATTGAATTTCTTGCTTTAGCGTTGGCTTTTGAGTAGGGACTCTCATAAGTGTCATGCTAGCGCAAGGCCTATAGAATTTCACCAAGTAGATCCCTTTCACTCATTGCTGGCTTTCAATCCTCCAAGCGGCTATTGAATGTATCTAGTAGAAATGAAAGGAGCCGGTAAATTGGAGTTGATGCGTTACGAGTCATCGTATTCCTGTTGCCAAATTTCATTTCGAAATATAAAGGAAACAAAGGAGAGTGCGATTTTCCCCTTAATTTTGATGGTTTTGCATTTTCTAAATCACTGGGTACCTGCAAACTTAAGCTGTAATATAGGTAACGGAAGCATGCGCGACTCGAAAAGCCAATTGCACATTGTTGAGCAGAAGGTAAGATAATACTTAAACATCGAATATATCAATTCCAAAATAAAGCGCAGCCAGGAGAGTCGTCCTTGTGCACCGCTTTGAACGGAAGCCCACGGAATAACTCAAGTCGCTTATTCCATCCTAAATATGTAAAACTAGTAATCTTAGGTTGCACGTATAATGCATTTCATTTATACAAATTCCTTCGCTCGGCATTCAGAAAATTTCCATCCGCACCACCGGCTGCGTGCGCCTACAATAGAGAGCGCATCGTGTGCAGACTGCCCAATCTGCTTTAATTCAGGGCGAGATGCCCAATTTCCCTACCGCTGAATACCCTCAATCGTATGGCGGGGTATAGGATCTTCCAAGCAGCCGTAGTGTACCGGCCGCTCTCGATGCCAAATTGAAAGACTACTCTTCTGAAACGCTTTCTTTCTTTCTTCCTTCCTTTCTTTTTCCTTTCTTTCTTTCTTTCTTTCTTTCTTTCTTTCTTTCTTTCTTTCTTTCCTTCCTTCTTTCTTTCTTTCTTTCTTCCCTTCTTTCTTTCTTTTGTCAGAAGAATTTCAGCTTCAAGTTTTGAAGCATTCCAAAATACTTGAGTTCAGTGTTCAGTGAGAGATATTTCGGCGGTTCCCGGCGTAGGTATGAAACACATGCACAGATAGCTGAGAAAGATGTGCGTATTATTCGTGCGTTATGGTAATATTTCTCATCCTTGATCTATTTTTTTCCCCTGTAGCTTTTCTTCATCACCATTTAAAACTAAACTTCTATTATGGTTGTACATACCTGTATGTTATTGGCCTGTTGCCGTCTTGTCAAGAAGCGTTCACCTCGTCAACTTAGTAAATGAAGTATAGCTCCTTAGTGGATGCATGCCCCTTCCTTTCATGTGAATGAAAATGAAGGATGTTGAACAAAACTGTAAACAGAGCACACTTATAGATTATAAGCGCTATACAAAAAGCGACAACAATATGCCTACGCACAAAATAAAATTAATCTGCACGATAACCTATAGCTTGTTGCTAATCCAGGCGTTACATTTGTATGTTGTAGCTTTTCGGAATAATTATAGAAAGCGCGTTCAAAATAATCTTCCTAGTCGTTAATAGTAGTATGTGGCGCTTCCAAGTCCTTGTTTCGGTGTTGCCGCCATACAGTGTGGCAAACGGTCTGCAGAGAAGGGAAGCGTTGAGCACGAGGTCGCGAGATCGAATCCCAGCCACGGCGGCCGCATTTCTATGGGGGCGAAATGCGAAAACGCTTGTGTACTTAAATTTAGGTGCACGTTAAAGAACCCCATGTGTTCGAAATTTCCGGAGTCCTCCACTGCGGCGTGCCTCATAATCAGAAAGTGGTTATGGCACGTAAAACCCCATAATTTAAGCGTCGGCGGAGAGGGTGTCCTCGTAGCACAGGCCGCGTGACCGTTGCCGGAGCGAGCCTTCGCCGGAGCAAGTGCGGAGGCGCCGGGCGCACATGAGCAGGCCAGACTGGTCAGAAGTCGCCCCTGTCCCTCCTCCACATAGGCCTAACTACACGTATACGATTGCCGGTGCGCCAAAACTCGCACCCGTGCGCCTACGTATGTGCAAATGGTGCGGGACAGAGCGTACGGGCCGAAGCGCTGCGCGAGAGGTATTCCGTAAGAGTCCACCTATTGGACATGTCCATTTCGTCTGCTGCTGAAGTTCTGATTGGCTGTGGCGTCTCGCTGCTGCACCCGCGCAGCGCAGCCCAGCCAATGAAAACTTCAAAAGCAGACCAAATAGACATGTCCACTAAGTGCACTCTTACAGAATACCTTTCCAGGCATCTTCTCCATATAAAAGATCGGTGATCTGGTTGCGTCACAAAAATACAAAGTGGTGCCTGCTATATTCCGTTTCAGACATCAGGTACAATGCTCTATAAGCTACGCAAGAAGTTCGGTGACGAATATGTATACGTCCGCGCGTTCCATCTACGCTCCGCTGTGCTCTAACGGCGTTCGCTCGCGCGAGCGTGCACGTGAGGCTGCCGTGTGGGCTGCCGCCACGGGCTGCCAATAATAAAAAAACCGAAAAGAAACGCAGGGAAAAACAAATTGATCTAAAACAACGCATTAGAGAGTCGTGTACTACAGTTTGCTTGTTTCTAAGAATTAACACTTTCTTCATTCAATACTGAACCTATATACAGAACAATTTCGCACAATTTCGATCAAGAACATTCGTAATTGTATTTGTAAGGGTGGACACAGCCATTGGAAGAAGTCCCTCTAGCCTCCGCAGCGTTGCATCTGATGTCTGAAACGGAGCATAAGGCGAAAATAGTGAGCTAGGTGGGCGCGCGTCTTGCAGTTTCAAACCGCCATTCCTCGCGAGGCGCGGTATATGCAAGGCACGTTGGTGCGAGCTCTCGCGCGCAGCAAGCGTAGGTGTAGTTTGGCCTTAAGGTCTTCAGGGCTGACGACACCTGTTCGCCTGCTCCAGCCGATAGCTGAAGCGCGTCCTCTTGCCTTGTTAAACTGTTTGATTGATTTCCCTAGGCACGTGCTTCGTTCTTCCTGCTTTCTTCGACGGAGGTGACGATTATGATGAAGATAATGACGTTGGTTATGGTGATGACGATGATCCGCATTTATGACGCGTATTGATTACCAAGGGGCACAGGTCAAGAATCGGATGGAATAAGGTCGCGTAACAGGAATACTTATTCCAAGAGGAGAAATAGGAAATGGAAAATGAAAGATCTAAAGAACAGAAATGGTACGTAAGTCAGTTGTCAGACACTCAACCAACTCAATCAATATTATAAACAGGGTATTAATGAAGGAGAGTATTAATATCGCATTGAATAGTAACTGGAGGAATTAATTTCTCTGATGTAATTGTGAACCGAAAAGAAGGGTAAACCTACAAAAGGAACCTGCCCGGTGATCGTTTTTCCCTTAAGAAATCAAATATAGCGCAACAAGCACACATCTTACTTTTCCCGTGCTTGTGGCACTCGTTGTTTTCTATGTGAATATCGAAGAAGTTCTGCGAATATCGTGCACAATTTCATTAGTACTTTGACGTTTCATTACTTGGGCTTGCTATGTATAACCGATGAAAGCTGGCGGCACGTACTCTATGACACAACTGATTAGTCTTTGAGACATGTGCTCTATATTCGTTTCGAGGCAACGTGGTTTTGTGCATAGCTGTGGCATAACCTGTTTGGTTTCCAAGACAACCGTCGCAGTCACCTCCCCGTTCAATAAAGCACGCTCATATGTTCCCACTGCTTCCCTGCGAGGAAAAAAAAAAAGAAACGAAAAGCAGCTGGTGCTAGTGCGGTGGCGTTTCCGCAATAGCTATATAAAAATCGGAACACATATTATGATGATGGTCGCGAATTTGTACACTCAGGTTGCCCAGATTCCACAGTATGTCAGCAACACTTGCAATGTTTTTATATTTCTCTTGTGAGACTTTTTTTTATAGCACGTGCGTGCCTCTGTTGCTCATGAATGGGAAAATAAAGTTCGGCAGATACAGTTAAGAGTGCTTACGTGTGGGAGTGTGAAAGCATTGTAGTCGCTTCGGGGAAATGTTTTCGCTTAAGTATTCATCCTTATGTCGTCGTGCACGTTGTAAGCTTGCACGGCATTCATTTTTGCCTTTGCGTTCCCTTGGTTCGTCTTCTGCGGCGGGCTTCCGTGGGCGACCACGTTTCACAGATGCCGCTGAGGTAGACGCTTCGGAGGGCATCACAGTAGACACAGCACCGATAAAACCAGAAAATCAAGTGCGAGAGGCAGTGGCATGACATGTGCGATGACGCATGTGCAATGCACATTTAATTTTATACACTTAAGGGCAACAGAATTGGACAAGCGGCTGTAACCTGAACAGATGTTTATAGTGCTGCAAGTGCTACTGTAATGTGTGATGACTGTATGCGGTGACAGTCACCGACTGTGATTGTATGCCTATGGTATGGTATGGTAAAGCTTTAATGAAGTCCTGCATATCATGAGTCTTCAGGAAGCGGGCCGCTCCCACGTGGGAACCGGAAGGCCGAGCCTCTCGGCCGCATCGTAGGCCTGCTGGACAGCCCAGAGTTGGTCAGCCAGAAGAGGGCTGCGGAGAAACGCCTCCCATCCGGCCGAGCTGTTAGCGATGATAAAGCGTGACCGGGCACACCACCAGAGCATGTGATCTGCTCCTGTCCTTTATCGCTACTTTGCTATCACTTCACCTGCACCTCCCCTCTCTCTCTAGCGTAGGTTAGCAAACCGGATCTTCCAATCTGGTTAACATCCCTGCCTTTCCCATTTCTTATCTATCTATCTATCTATCTATCTATCTATCTATCTATCTATCTATCTATCTATCTATCTATCTATCTATCTATCTATCTATCTATCTATCTATCTATCTATCTATCTATCTATCTATCTATCTATCTATCTATCTATCTATCTATCTATCTATCTATCTATCTATCTATCTATCTATCTATCTATCTATCTATCTATCTATCTATCTATCTATCTATCTATCTATCTATCTATCTATCTATCTATCTATCTATCTATCTATCTATCTATCTATCTATCTCTTTCATTTTATACACTCATGATTTGGCGTCGAGAGTGCATCGCAGTAGACACAGCACCTATGAAATCCGACGAGCAAGTGACACGAGGGAGGCAATGACGGAGGCGGTTACGTGATGTGTGCGATGACGCACGCACGCACTAGGCATAACTTTACTCAACCATAACCGTGGATCCACAGTGGCGTCGGGAAAGCGTTCTCGTCTCGCACCTCGGAGTCCCGGGTTCGGTCCTCACCGGTACCGAAATGTACCAAATTTTCTTTTTAAATTCCGTAAATTGACTTTGTTTACAAAAAATCTGCCTTACGAATTAGACGTCGATCCGAGCATTCTTTTACGTGTTTTTAATCGTCGCGCCGTCGGGCATTTTTGGTACCATCTTTCGGTCACGCCGCCGATGAGAACGCCAGGTGTTCGCGAAATGGGACATATAATGCTTTCTCATGAAAGTAAAAAGAAAATCGAGGAGTCATTCCACTCTGTGAAAGTGGATGACTAGCGAAGCTGTAGCACATCACACAGGCTTATACAATGCTACAAGCAATATTTTCATCATTTGATAATTGTGTTGACGAATATTGTGATATATACTGATTGGTTCGGTTACTACTTTAGACAGATTCTTGTCTAAAGTGAAATCTGCCCACGGCCGTTGTTGAGCAGTCGAGTGACTTGGATTGATGTGGCACTTCAAACTCTTCCGGCACAAACTGAGTGAACAATTTTTTGCCTGGTTTTGAAAATGTCAACATTGAAGTCTCCAACCGTGATCACGGGGGGGTATAGTGTCATTACGGCTGACCGATGCAAATGGAGAGCGTGGTCATGAACTTCTGGATATCACACTCTGGTATGCCTGGATATATATAGAGATATATGCACAGTGGATATCAAAATTCCGTCTTTCGTTTGTACGGCACAGACATCCCCACAGTCGGTGGCATTGTCCTCTTGCGAGTCAAGAGTTGTACATAGATTCTGTCCTTTGTGTATGTGGCAACAGCTCCTGCTTGTGAGTTCATGTGCTGTTCACAATAGATTCCAGTACACCCGTCGACTTGAAACAATGCATCTTGATTTATTATTATTATTATTATTATTATTATTATTATTATTATTATTATTATTATTATTATTATTATTATTATTATTATTATTATTATTATTATTATTATTATTATTATTATTATTGGTGGAGTGCTGGAAGCCTGCTTCACGTCCGCTGCGGTTCGGCCTGGTCCACGCTCACATTTTTATTAGTGCATTATTAGCGCATATTAGCGCATCGTTTAGCGCATCGGGCTGCTGTGCTTATGTAACAGGGTTCGAAACCAACCATTGGACCAACTCGGTTTACTGGGTATGTGCCACTCTGCAATGACGATATATATATATATATATATATATATATATATATATATATATATATATATATATATATATATATATATATATATATATACCTTAAATTTTCCTGATGCTCAGCGGAATCGAAACCCCGTCACGAGGGTTCCTCAAGGACAGCAATCGAACGCCGTGGCAAGCTGCGCCACAAATGCACTGGGTTAGGTGCCGCTCTTCAATCAACCTCTCAGCAACTTGTGTCACGGGGTACGTTCCTCTGAATGCGCGGCAAGCTGGGGAACAGTTCTCATCTTTCGCAGACACCGGCGCGCCGCGCCTCTCGTCTCGGACACGATGCACGTATTTCTCGGCAGTGCCACTAGATGGCGCAGCGTGTCTAGATAGAAGCGCGAGAGAGGAGCTTGGATGCCGCATGATGCATATCTCGGCACTGGCACGCACCGGCGCGCCATGTATTTTGGGGGCCACGTGGAGGCTACCCGGTAGCGGCGCCTCATGGCGCCGACTGTATTAAGGGAATCGCGAAGAAGGAGTCCCGCTGCTGTACAAGCCTCATACATAACTCGCCTTGACGGTAGAAATACGTTATATCGCTATGTTGGTTCAATCCTAACGCGTTACCATCGACAGTCATCCTGAGATTGGTTCTGCCACAATATGTTGTAACTGCTGCTTACAATATATGCCCGTCGTCTCACGGAAGAAGTATTGTCTGTCTCATTGCCCAAGTCAACTTTCTGAACCAGAACGAATCGGTTAAGTGGAGCACATTATATTTCGCAGATTTAAGCTTGCAGCATGATGATACTTCGCCACAAAACTAGAATAGGTTTCGTTCTCGGCATGTTCTTAAGCTACAACCGGTCCTAAGTAATAACGCACTTCCAAAATGACACATCTGGAAAATAGATCGATTCCTCGGAAGAAGGTGAATATTTTTCCGAGGACCTACACTTTGCTTCGCTAACGCCAGGACAGAAAGTAAATAAAGATATATCTGTGAATGAGATTTATTGCTTCCATAGTTTTCTTTTCTAGTAATAATCACAGTATTTTCGACGACAGTCTAGGAATTTGCATAATCTCTGGGATTCAGTTTTGATGTCTGGAATAGGCGGCGGCTTTCTTGGTAGCCTACTTTCTCATGATCACATCATTTAACATACACCAAAGACAACAAAATCTCAACACATAATACACAGAGGAAGCCAACCAGAGTATTTCCAAAGGCGAAAAAATAAAATAGAATTACATTTCATGAACGAAGTAATATTCTAAAGACACAAGATTCTGTTCGATCAACTAGCAGAATTGTGTGAATGGCATTATACAATGGCAGAATCCGAACGTACACAATATTTTATGCAGTAACTGTATTCAATTTGCCGTCTATTCTGTGGCTCAAATTCCACTTTTATAGCTGTGTTCCACCATCAAAAATAAAGTGATCGTTTCAAGGAAAACACGTCTTTTATAAGGGAAGCACTCGACTCACATTGCGTAAGCGCTTGAAAAGCTAATAAGATCACTTCGTTGGTTCAATACGTGTCAAACGCATACCGATGTGAAATCCTTAGTACCGAGCTGAACGTTCTTGTCCACCCACAGAAGAAACCACGCTGAGCACAGAAACGAAAAAAACAACTCGAGGAGGAAGTTTTTCAACTGCAGTTTCTGAGTTCGCGTAACGTAGCTTGGGCACTGGTCTCCGCGTAACATCGGTTGAGCTCGAGGCACAGATATATCAACATTCTCTTATGTAAGAAAACATTTTACCATCAGCGTTCCTGAATGACCTTCTATTACTGAGTAGAAAGGTAAAATGAATATGCCTGTTGGCCATCGCGTCACGCGGAAGGTTTTGTATAACGACCTCCACGTAAAAGGGGGGTGGAGGGGGTGCGCGGGGCGGACGTGAGAAAACAGCGGCACACGCGAGAAGACCAAAGAAAAGTATAAACTGTTATCCAGTTCACAATGGCAACTGATAAAAAAAAAAACTAAACCTTTCTTATGGCCCCATGCTTCTCCCGCTGTTTTGTTCGTATACGCATGGATATATCCCTGGATCCATGTTTTTGTTCCAGAGGATCCATCCAGGATACAAGAACTTAAGCCTGGCTTTCAGACTTGCTAATTCCTCTTAGTGCGTGCTTACACTTGTTTGTGTGCTTTTTCATTAAACGAATTAATATATAGAGTCAGAATTCAACGAACAAAATGAAAGACCACTTCGCACTTGCTTCTGCTAATGCATTTGCAAATTTGTCGCTTCGACAAGTGTCATTCCGACTCACAATTACAGCGACCGGAAACAGGAAAAAGTGGGCGATCGTGCTCTGCCTTACTGGCGAAGTAGAATAAAAGGCATGGAGACCCAATCCCCGTTGCTATCCAAAAATGTGTTTAGCATGTTTTGGAAAGTGGTTATGTCTGATGGTATGTTGCGCAGTGTGTTGTAAGTGGCGCTCCCATAAGGGGCACCTTTGACTCCACCATATACTTAGAGGTGCGCATCATGGCAAAAAAAAAACCCCAAAAAATCTCATTTTTTGATTCGTGCTTTACGCTTACGCAGTAGTCAACTGGTACTTTGAACGCCAATTCCTCAGGGACTGCAGATTGAAATAACGTGCAGCGTCCGCAACCGCCTCTGCGGCAACCATGTCCCAACGAGAGCACCTGCGTCTTCGAGCAGAGGAGCAGCTTCTCGACGAAAGCGTTTCAAAACACAGTGGCTGTCACGAGTGAGGAATTCGAGAAGCCTTCCAGTACCACCAGCACCACAGGACGTACCAAAGTGCGGTTTTTACCTGTGTTTTATACTGAACCATTTTCCGGATGAGCCCATGAAGACGGTTATACGATCGTCACAGAATTGCGCGTAGATACCAAAGAACGTTAAAGGCGTTAATATATTAAGAATACAGCAATACTTCACGTAAATTTTATTGCAAAAGGAACAGTCACAGCAGTCCGAGCGGCACGGTACGAATGAAGCTGTAGCAGGGTTTGTGTTGCGAAGGTCGTCTGCTTAGCGCTTAACTTCACGCTAAAAGAGCTCCAAATAGTAGAGTGAACCTCACACGCGGAACTCGGATAGAGAAAATCCGAAGTGAATCAAGACCAACATTTCGCCTAATAAGACATCGCAAAGTAATAAGACATCGGCGTTTGTAAGCGATCATACTATTTGAAGGCTGGCTTGCATTTTTCGAAAGTTTCAAGAACGCAAGATCGATCAATCACTGCTTACAAAAATGGCCGCTTGGCATTCTTTATAATCCACTGTATCTACCAGGGAAGATGTTGCGATACGTATCTCTGTAATTTTAAATATGCACGAAAGTTCAGACTCCAGAGCCATCATACCCAGGGAGAAAAAGCTCTTTTACTATTTTCGATTCCTACATTCTCGAATTTGTGGTTCAAGAAAGAGCATGATGGGAAACGCCTGCAATGCAAGATAAGTGCTCTCGCAACTCGCAACATTGTGTTATTCTGCTACATCCATGCATGCATGCAATTGATGAGGAAGGATAAAAATGCGCATTCAGGTCCGGGTAAGTGAGCAGCCGTGTCGAAGCCAGGCTGTAAAGGAAGAGCAGAAATATGCATGGGGCACATTATTTATATGGAAGCCTGCAAAGTGAAGAAAGGTTCATGAAAGGGAAAACATTTTCAATCACCCGATTGTAGCACGAAGCTACAAAAAGAAACCATACGGCTTTCTTCGACAGAAATCTTGGCGGCTTAAGAGCAAAAAAAAAAAATGTTCTTCCCCTGCGAAGCTTTCTGTCTGAGAAACACGTATCGGTTTCTTCATGGCTTTGTGTTATGGTGGCTAGCATATTTGTGTTACAGCCAGGTGGATGGCAATTTTTCTCGTGCCGAAATATGCATGCTCGCTTCTTGTGTATCTCGAGCATGCCCAAGTGCCGGGTGGTTCCAACGCAATTGACTGCAGGTAAAGACTATTGCCGCTAGATGTGTGTCCATCCTCCCGCATGTATGTATGTATGTATGTATGTATGTATGTATGTATGTATGTATGTATGTATGTATGTATGTATGTATGTATGTATGTATGTATGTATGTATGTATGTATGTATGTATGTATGTATGTATGTATGTATGCATGCATGTATGCATGTATGCATGTATGTATGTATGTATGTATGTATGCATGCATGCATGCATGCATGTATGTATGTATGTATGTATGTATGTATGTATGTATGTATGTATGTATGTATGTACGTACGTATGTATGTATGTATGTATGTATGTATGTATGTATGTATGTATGTATGTATGTATGTATGTATGTATGTATGTATGTATGTATGTATGTATGTATGTATGTATGTATGTATGTATGTATGTATGTATGTATGTATGTATGTACGTACGTATGTATGTATGTATGTTTGTTTGTATGTATGTATGTATGTATGTATGTATGTATGTATGTATGTATGTATGTATGTATGTATGTATGTATGTATGTATGTATGTATGTGCGCCCGTCCATTCATCCGCCCATCGGTCCGTCTAAAGCTTATGTACACGATTGCGAGCATGGTACGCACAAAATTTACACCCGGAATACCTGCAGCTACCATAATAGCGCATGAATGCGGTGTGGTTTGAGACGTGCAGGTCATTTCAACAACTGCTGAAAGCAGCGTAAAATATTCTATATGAGTCTAAAAATGGGCCTCATATTCGAGCTTTATTGTTTACGTTTATTTCTGTCAAATCATAATAATGTTCCTCCGCAATACAGTTAAGAGATCGGTTTTGAAGGTATGAGTTACACACAGGGAGAGTAGCCCACATATACAGCGCAGTGTTCATCAGGGGAGCTTAAAATCCGAATGAGGCATGCCTTGGAAATTATCGCCAGCCAACCGGTTCTCTATTGCGCAAGACTTGCAAATTAAGTAAATGTCTCTGATACCTGTATTTTTAGACTTGATGCATTCGCATGGGCAAAACAAATATATATTTACAAACACAAGATAATAAAACAAATTTAAAAAATCAAGCGGATCCCACGAACTGTGGGAATCGATGTAAGCGAAGCTTTCAGTGATGTTTCCATTGATTAACGATAACCAGCTCTGCTCTTGACGGCGAATGTTTAATTTCTTCACCATTTAGTGTTATGCGAGAGTGGTGAGTTGATGCTAAACATTACCATGCGGGCACCACTGCTGTTTCTGTGTGTAGTACAGAGAACACACAGCGAGACGTGTTTGCTTGATGCGTTCTTGTGCGCCATTGTTCATAACCTCAGGGAAGGTCAGCATATTTACTGTCTCACTTGTCACATCGCAACGCTTCAGAACTGTTAAACTTTATTTGAATACTGGGGCTGTATGCGACCAGAAGCATCACCGGATCTTGAGGCACGCCGCAAAGCACGCATTAATTTGACCCCCTGAGGTTCGTTAGCGTGCAGATAAATCTCGAGTACATAAGTACTCGAGCGTTTTTGTTGTTTCGCCCCCGTCGGAATGCGGGTGTCGTGGTCGGCACCGAACCCGCGACGTCGAGCAATGCAACAGCCGCAAAGCAATTGTCGCGTGCGCAGCAGCTTTGCAAAGTTTGTCACCTCGCAAGGTGTTATTCCGACTCGCGATTACAGCGATCGAAACTCGAGGATGAAGGGAGAACAAAGACAGCGGAGCGATGACCACGACATCGCAACGAAGGAAGGAAAATCACAATGGAGTGAAGACAACGAAATCACAACGATGGATGGGCAACGAAGGCACGATGATGAGGGCGTGTTTATGTTGTAGCTCACTTGCGTGCATCACCTGCTACCTCGGACCCCGACGCGGTTCGCACTACATCCGAAGACAGTTTATTCTGTGCCCAGTACCATGCAATCGCGCGAAACATCCCCACTCGCATCCGCAAATATACTTGCTGACATACCGACAGACCCAGCGCCACCGAGCAGCCAGCAGCGTCGCCGAAGCCGGAAAGTATAGGCGATGAAAACTTCGCTTCAAAGCAGGAAGACGTCACGAACTGGAAAGTATTATATTTAGCTTTTGTGGCTAATTAAGGGTCTTACAGTCGTTAAATTATCTTATACACGAATTACAACCCGATTTAAATATTATTCTACCGCGCTCACAGAACTGTGGCGGTTCTCACCGTATTATCAAAAGGCAGGGAAAGACCAAAGTTTCGAAGCTCTCTGCGCTGCTAATGCCAGTCATATAATGCCTAGCTGTTACACACGCTGTACTTCAAAAGATGCATCGTCGTTGCGAAATGCACAGCTATATAATTGCGCTTACCGAGCGTGTGAGTGCCATTGCAAAACTCTGAATATTTCTAACTCTTCTAGATGCGGCATAATGAAGCGGTGACTTCAGAGTCCCATTTCCTGGAGATTAGTGGAACCACAGCTTACAAAACGCACTGCACTGCTAATGGGTCTGGCTAGAAAAAAAAAACGCTTTTCAATGGTTCGTTCATCGGAGTGCTTAGTTACCTTCACGCGCACATTTGGCCTATAACCCGGAGGCATCCTGTGACAGGAGTGTACAGAGAGGCGAGGTATGACTTGTCGAGGGACAAAACGCTCCTAACTACAGCTGCGGTGCCGCCGAGTGAACTCAGAGCCAGAAACGCGCGCGAAGCTTCGCTGCCAATTTTAATCTCCTCATTTGCGACGGTGGGAGTGCCATCTTACATTAGCTTGCAAACTAGGGGCGGCAACTCTGTCCCCACATGCTTTAGCAATGCGGATAATCAAACCTGCGCGTTTCAAGTGTTAGCTACGTACACAACAGCGCAAGCCTCCTTCGATTCGGGTGTTTTATGAACTGCTCACTGCGACAACACTTCCCATATTTAACTAAGCACAAATAAATAACAACAGCATCTACGTACTGCAGCACGTACATACATGTAGAGACGTGCTTAATATAGAGTCTGAACTGTGGTCTGCAATATGTATTTCTTTTTCGTTTATTGCCACATAATGCAGTCTCAACTCAGCTACCGAAGCAGTGAAAAAAAAAACGAAAATCGAGTTCCTCATATTGTTTCGTTCTGCTAGTTCTTTCCTGTATGCAGCAGCACGAATATAGCTACAAGCGGCATAAATAAAGGTGTATATTGGTAAGTCAAGGTTTATACGCCAAGTATGCAAATGAACTCCCCCTTTAACCACGCGGCGGCGCGTGTCATGGTTGGGCAACCTCCTGGTTCGACCATCTCTATTGTGCACGCAGAAAAGGCCAGCCTACGCACGGTGGCGTTTCCGTCCCGACGAAAAATGGCTCTGCCCGTGGGCGGAATTAATTCCGGCGTATTAGTTGTATTGGAAGTCGTCCACGCTGCTCCGGGAAGCGCAGCCTGTGCCAAACGGAAACCGAAAACACATGCCAGGATTAGCACGACTCGTGGAAGCATAGCTCAGTTCGGGGCCACCGAGAATATTGGCATTTTGCGCCTTACGGGGATGGCGCCGCCGCGGCTGCAGCCGTATGACGTCGAGGAAGCAAAGCTATTCTTATTGGATCCCTGCTGGCTTGCTTCTTATAGACGGTCGCTATAGCACTCCACCGTGGCACAGGGTGGGCGTCCTTGTGGAACTGTCGGGGCAGCAGCTTCGCGCGGCCTCAATTTCGCTGTGATTCTGCAGTCTGTTCGATTGCAGCTGCTGTACCCTTGCTTGAATGCCTGCTGCCAAATGTTAAAACGAAACTTTGTTTGCCCACCCTCCAGGTTTTGGCGCGACTGCTGCCTTTGTGCATGTATACACAAAATTGCAGATGTATACACAAAAGTTATATGTGCGCCGAACAAAAGCACTAGTAAACGGCTTATATAAGGTGTAAGGATGCGCACCTTTTTTTCCGTAACAAGAAAAAAAGAATATTGGTTCAGAGAACCTGAACATATCCTGGAAGCCTGGCAGCCTACGTAGCTGAGCCTCCCTTAACCTTCATTCCTTCGATTAATAAAGTTGTCAGCACTCCATGCAGACTCAACTTCGCATATTTCCTGCTCCCCTAGACATTAGCGCCCGAGGTCCCCCCTTGGTAATTTTTCTAAGAAACTCTTTGAACACGGACGAAATTTTTTTCTTCTGGTGTTCGGTTTTCGCGGCATTATAACTGTGCGAAAAGGATGAGCCAAATCGCACGCATGAAAGTATTGATGGTTCTTAGTATGCTCGTACCTTGGCGTCTTCGCAAAGCAGATGCAGCCGCAAACATATCGCCGCCAACACATAGCATGCGCCTGCTCTACGGCTTTGATCGTGGTATTAGTTACAATTGTACGATCTCATTCCAAAATACCTCAGAGATAGCGCGTCTCAACAAGAAACACGTATAAGTACCATTTATTCTCTAATCTAACCACGCCTTGAATCTGCCGAACTGTAAGCATGCTGCTACCCTTCTACGTACGGCCCATCTTGTATGTGTAGGAAACAGCTGCGAAAGAGAATAGAAAGTTTATATCTATTTTATTTTTTACAGAGTAGGGTCTTGAAAGCAAAAGCAATGCGCTTGATGAGCTTCTTCTGGATACCTATTGATGCTTCCGGTGTTCTAATCCAAAGGAGGGTGGTGCTTTATATGTGCGCCACTGAAGTGGACACTTCCGTTCGGTGTTTTCAGTGGAAACTGGTGACAGAATCTGGTGAGGCACGATTCCACATGAAAGATATAAGCATCGTGAGACTGGACTTTAAAGTCTGAGTGGCAATTAGAAAGAAGCTAATAGAAGTCGGGGAGAGCTGCATAAATAAAGAAACATAAACGTAAGGGATCTCGCGTTTGGCAAATTATTTCTTATCTTCACAACAGCAATAGCATAGATATTTTTCCCGGCAGAAAGACAGCTTAGCACAAGCTTCGTTTCTTTAATTTTGTCTCTAGTTTCACTGCATGCTATCTGTGAAGCAAGTTCTCTTACATTCCGGAACGAAGTTAATCTGAAGATCGCGCAAAGTGAAAAGAATAACGCATGTCTGTATAAAAAATTGTGTGCGCAAATATAAGCTCCCTAGGTAAGTACACTCTCAAGAACAATCAAAGCCACTGCGCGCATTACCGCAGCTGTCACACCAAAGCGTGTAGACGCTACAGCGTTTTACCTGCGCGTACTTTTCCTATGTTGGCACTCGAGAGGCCAGCTGTCCGCCAAATATCCATCAAGGTTATCAAAGTGTAGTTTCTCCGGCATGATATACGCATAACGACGATGCCATAAGAGGCCATTCCTTGCGTAAGTGGCCATCCCGGCACCATGTACTGGTATGCTTTTATGGCCTTGGAGCCTGGAAACTACACACTTCCTAGAAACAGTGCCGTTATATTATAGGACACCAATCCACAAAAAAGCATTCAGGCTGTGGGGTCCTAAACTTTGGGGTCTGTCCCAAACTGTGGGGTCCTACAAATCCATACAAAAACTAACACTTCTATGCTAGAGGTAGATAAAATAAGTACTTCTGGTATTTAAAAAATACTGGTGGATGCACAGCCTTCTTTTAGAAATAAACTTCGTCGGTTTCCTCTGAGGCTTTCAAAGAAATTCAAAGCACAGTGCAAACATATAAAGGCAGGTGAGTAGCTGGAAACTCGGGGCTTAAATAGGATGCGCAGTGCACCAAGGACACTGGTCAAAACAGAAGTTCTAATTTCCTGTCTGTTTTCTCTTCTGCTTATAGACCTGCTGCGCACTCCAGGCATCGCTATGGAAACGCTTGTCAACACCGCCCTCCGTGCCGCGTTTACTGGTTTGGGGTAGTGCAAAATGCGAGACCCTAGTGGTGAATTCCCGGCGCAGCGATACATATGCTCATCTGAGGTGCGCTGCGGTGGGAACTTTTGGAGAATTTCGGGCTTGGGAGGCTTTGTAGCAAGCCTTCCACGGCGAAGCAACCTAAGTGCTGTGTCGAATGCATTCAGTGCGCACGAGAAGCCGTAGACGCCATTTGTCCGCGATGTATTCCCGTTTAGTCACAGGCGCAGACACGCGATAGCTGCCGCGCCTTTTCCCGACGCTTGTGCGCATGCGTGAGTGGCGAGAAAGAAATCTGGGGTCTGCGCCTAGGTACACGCAGTAGGACGTGCTATCTCCGTTCGTCCCTAGCCAATGGCAATGTGCACTACGCGAGAAGCGGTGCTTAGCCTCCGTTCTAACGGGGCCACAGCGAGCGATACTGAGAGCACAACTGGGAAGCATAGAAAACAACAAATTCGCAGCAACAACGCGTCGTTATTCATTAGTGTGCGGCCACTGAAGTCGCATCTACCTAAGCCCGCATCCCCAAGCTCCGCGCCGGCTTGCATCACTCCCCTTGGCAGGGATCCTCCGTGCCAAGCCTGATGACGAAGCATAGGCAAGGAACTACTGCAGAAGCGAAAGGGGGCAAATATTATATTATTACAGACGTACAAGAAAAAAAAGAAACACATTTCTCGAACACGCATTCAAATGACAGATTTCTCAGTCGAGTGCGCTGCTGTGATCGCTTCGCCATGATATAGCCAGTGTACTTGTTAGATTAGCTAGACACCCAAATTAACGAAGAAATGAAGCCTGACCGCGCAATCAATACAAGCGAGACTAGCTGTACGGCGCGATGACAGCACAACTCAATTCGTAGAGCTGTGGCTAGTACTACCAAGCCCATTTCGTCACTCATTTCGCTACTGGGACATAGCCCAGAGTGCTTAAAGCTACAGCGCGCCAGAGCTGTACTAGTGTCCTTTGGCAATTGCGTCGCGCTGCCTATTTGAATAAGACCAGAACGATGGACGGGTTGCTATCATGCGATACCTCTCGTTCAACCTACGTGCTCGTTAAATAATCAAAGAGCTGCTTATGAGGCGTATACAGACCGTCTACATATTGTTACGTGAAGCTGAAGCAGAATATTATTTACAAATTATTTACAAGGAAGCTCACGGAGGCCAAAATGGCGACGCTATATCAAGCCAGCATACACGTCATCTTCGTCCTCCTCAGTGCTGCCACACTGTGGCGGCTGTTCCGTAGCAATATGATGTTTGAAAGCCATTGTACTACAGGCTCTGCAAAGCTGCACGTTGCATTAAAATTGACAAATATCTGGTCTCAAATTACAAATTATCAAGTAGTGAACCTCTTTTACGTGCACGTCGTTTTGTTCCCTTTATGAGCCAAACAGGTAGTATTACTTCTAGAGCACATACGTTAACCTGCGTTCGTATTCAAAACTTTCGTAGGAGTACTTATTTCATTCTTTCTGCGGCTTCACCGAGGTACTTCTTATATTTTAGCCCAGTGAATTGTAAGTGCTTCTTGAAGCAAATCGTGACATTGACAGGACAGAGCAAATCATGATAAATGTCACGTAGGCGACAAAATACGCCACGTGGCTTCTGTTCTATTTGTCTGTCTGCCAGGTAGAAAGGGTTGCGAAAGAGGAGAGCAACCTGATACGCGGGAAGCACATGTATCCGCATTCTTTACCTCGCTGCAGTGACGGCAATAAAAGGGATGGTATTGGTTACATGCAGGACAAAGAGACTGCCCAGGAATTGATGTTTTCGACCCTCTCGAACGAAGCGAGATGGGATTACGCTTGGTGCCAAGGCTGCGTATCGCTTGTGTAAGCGCAGAACAAGGACGCGCACGAGCGTTGAGAGAGCGATCGTAAAGGACAGGCAAACAAACGACCATGCACCCGTTAGCGAGAGGCCGAAATTTCAAACGTTCTGTTTGTGAAAATCTTTGTGTGGTCTTTGGCAACCACCCGCAGCGCTGTAGAGAAATCTCCTGCCACGAGGGAAGCTCCGCAGTACCACTGGAGAATTCCTTCATTAACCTTGCAAAAACAAGTCAGTTGTCCGAGTTCATCTACTGCTATACGGCTCTGCGTACAGGATATTTAGCGCCATTTTTTTCAAAAACATATTCACAATTATTTCTCAAAGAACAGAACACCGGGAAGAACGAAAGCACACAGAGGCGTGCAGGGCCTTTAGTTGAGGACCAAAACGACGCATTAGCAATAAGCTCTTGCGTAAGCGTTGCCGAACAGTTGGCAGCACCGGCAATAGTCTTATATTAGGTCTGCATATCAGCATTCTTGTTATGTGCCTGCTCGAATGGGCACGCGCGGTCGACTTGGTGACAGTCCTAGCTAACGGAACGCTAACAACGGTTCTGTTGCGCCTACACAGCATTTATTCTGATTTATGTGTCAATGTCTAGCCCGCCAACACTCCGGCAATGCAGAAGCGGTGGTATTTTTGCCTGATTGCGCGCGTACGCACATAATGCAAATGCACATCAGGCAACGACTCTAAACAGTCATTCACAAAAGAAAACAGAAACAAAGTCGCATTGAGAAACATTTAATATGAAATATTACCATATATATATATATATATATATATATATATATATATATATATATATATATATATATATATCACGCTGGGCCTGCTGGAACGACTTCAAGGAAAGGATAAAAGAAAAGCCAACGAACAAAGACACCAAGGACAGCATAGGGGTACTGACATGTACTCACTAATTGAATTAATAAGTACGTGTCATTTCATAGAAGCTCTCCTTGGTGTCCTCGTTTGTTGGCTTTTTATGATTTCACTAATAAAAATCGGGCCTTCAGTTTCCTTTCTTCTTGTTCCTTACATAGCGAGACCTCCAACCCGGCAGCACTGATGCCTTGAAGTAGCATGTGTGTGTTCATTAACCAGTTGCCTTCATTCAAAAACGATAGCGTACACGTGATGCTGCGACGACAAAAAAAAAAGAATAGAGAAGAAGAAGGATGTTTCACATCCGGCGTCGAAGCCGTGAGGCGTGGCGCTGGCTAAGACTCCGAGGTTTAGCTCTAGTAGTAAAATATAAATACTGCAGAAAGTGGATGGGGAAATGGCGCCGTGGTAGGTCAGTTGGTAAGAGCATCGCACGCGTAATGCAAATACGGGTTATGCCCCACCTGTGGTCAGTTGTTCTTTCTCCCGCTTTCATTTCCAATAATTAAATTAGTAAGTACATGCAATTTCCTCTACGCTGCCATTGGTGTCTTTGTTGGTTTTTTAAAATAGGACTAATAAAATCGAACTACTGTTTTCTGTCTTCTGCTTCAAAGAAAAGGGTGCGGCGTACGTTAGCATTGCACAGTGAATTTTTCATGTCTCAGCTGGTGGGACAGCCTTTGTCAAAGAGGGAAAGATTCTGACAAAGTCTAGTCTACCAACCGTAATGGCAGAAACATACTGTGCAATACTAACGCATACATATACTCTTCGAAGTTATATGTATATATACATGATGTCCCACATAACTTTAGCCCCATTTTAATATATGCAGATGCCAGGTAGCTGGACTGCACCAAGGTAATGTTGTTTGCCGTCGATTGGAGATACTCAGATTATGTTTTGCTTTCCGCCTAATCACATAATTAGTCTTAGTTAATCATTCAGCTTCTCAAGTAATATAAATAGATTAAAAGTGTCAATGAGAAAATGGTATAGCAACATGAAAAACTCCCGATACATGCTTTCTGTTGCTCAATCAGTGCAACATAAAAGTGTTCTTCCGAGCGTGAAAGAAGCCCGCGAATACACGCTATGTGCCACGAGTGGTCAGTCGCGCGGCAATATTGCACGTATTCGCGGGCTTCTTACAAATTGCCGTTGGCATTCTGCCAACTATAGTTTTGCAAGCGCACTGGAGCCGAACGCGGTCGAGGAAGTGAAGGACACGGTTGGCACGCGAAAAGCCGCGCGCCCAGGTCTTGCGAAGTCTTGCGAAGACTCCGCTCGCTAATAGCTTCCTTTCAACTTCCTGGACGCAATGGAGGTTTTCGCTCGAAGGCAGACCGTGCGAAGCCCGGGGGCCCAAACCTCGCTGCGCCTTGCGGTGACACCGACGGCTGCTTCAATTTGTCTTCACAGTCCGCTCGTTAGACACCGTCTTGTGTGACGTATGGAGGTGGTGGACGTCGGCGGCCAATTATATGCTGGAAGCCTCGTTAGGTGTACTCGCCGTGTCAGTGTCAGGCCTCCGGTTGGCCGTGGCTTCTTCCCAAGGGGTGTTAGTTAGTTAGGCAGTTAGTTAATGGCGTGGCAACAGAATAATTCCCATATGCATTACATATATCAAAAGAACAGTAGTGAGAAACCGATCTCGGGAAACGCGAGTGATCATACTAAACAATGACGAAAAGTAAGGCTAAACAATGATGAAAGAAATATGAATCAACTTAACGCCGACCTGCATTGTTCTGGTGCGTTCAATGCTACGTTCGCTGCGGCTTTTACTGGGGAATCGAACACACCGTTTCCTTTACTTTTTAATTTAGATTCTGAGATGTTTGTGATCTCCTTCTATGAAAACGAAATTTCGTCTCTAATAAAAAAATTAAGCATTCGTCCTCAGCTGGCACGGACGAAATTTTTTCCAAAGTTGTAGAAAAATACTAAACATAACGCTTTACTTGCAGTCATATATACACAGTTGCTTTCTTCAGGAACCATTCGATATGACTAGAAGTCGTTCTAGTCTACAAATCGTGCAACAGAACGTTCTCGCCAGGGGCGTAGCCAGGGGGGGGGCTTATGGGGCTTCAGCCCCCCCCGAAATTTTTTCGGGCTGTCCATATACCACCGACCAAAGCGACCCCCGGCGCCGGAAATCACTCTGGATTTTGTCTAGAATGCCTTTTTGACGCTCGAAAAGACATTTAACCGCGAAGATTGCGAACTCGGGCTGGATTTTGTGGCAACGCCCATACACCGGGAGGCACATAACGCCAAGCAGTCCCATTCGAGCACAAAGTTTCAAGGGCGCTTTGATGGTGAGCGAGCTCGCCGCGGCATCTCACTGAGGCCACGGAATCTATGGAGCGCATGGATATCAATTGCGAAACTTTATGGGTATAAATGTCATAAGCTCTTGATGTGAAAGGTGCATTGACATTTCCAAATTTATGCTTTAGATTTTCAATTGCTGGACTTTGTGGGTTTAACGTTGTTATAAACATTTGACGCCAAAGTTCCATTGATTTTCTAAAGTCTTACATCGGAACATACAACGAGACAAGCCAAATCAACACACTAGCAGACGAGTTGACAAAGCACGCAGCGAAGTCCAATGAGACGAAGCGTTGGGGTGGTTCATTTGTGCCGTCATGTCACATAAAAAAAATCAACATTTTTTTTAACCTACGCCAGAACATCCATGTCAAGACACTAAAGCCAGCCAAAGTAACTACGTTCTTATTTATTTTTTCTACTTTGACTTTTATTCGCGAGGACACATTGAGCCTGTTCAATTTTTTTTTGTTCTCGCTACCCTATCCGCGGGCTGCCAGAGCCAGCCAGAGCGCATACGTTTTTCTCGTATGGCACCGACCACCGCGCGGTGCACTTCGGTGAGCGTTCGGTTTGCTCTGGTCGAGGGGATTTTCACCTGGCAGAGTTTTGGACGCTTTCTGGCTAGCAGACGAGAAAAAAAAACAATGGTCACTCGCCGCCATCACTGTGGGGACTCGAAGGATTGCACCGCGTTCCTTGAGCGGAACCTTTCCGGAAAGTCTTGATTCGCCGGTGTAGGATACTGAACAGTATGCGTATGGTTCTCAGTGGACCAAGCGTCTCATGTTTTCTTCGGTATTCCTTCCTTAGCCCCATTATGTGCCCGAAGTAGGCATTCGATTCTGGCCATCACACTTTCCTATGCGTTTTCTTTTTCATTTCGGTGCCTCCGCCCCACAGAAAAAAAATACATTGTTGCGGCGCAGCGAATTGTCGCATGGTGAAAGCTCGATTTTGATACTTCTTTTGCGGAAAGTAATGGGCGACGGGTCGCTTCAGTTGCCGGATACGTTTACTATATTACTGCGAAAGCAATTTTATGGACACTCCAGGCGCACTCCTGCCATCGCCCTCATGTTTCGTATAAAGTCCAAGGGCGATAACATCATGACCACGCGCTGCATGCTGTATGTGCGAGTGAAAGCGTAGGAGGGGAGGTCGAATAGGTGAGCCGACGATGGTGGCTCAGTCTTGTGTGCGCAAAGGAGAAAAGCGGGGAGCAAGCGCGCCGCCTTCCGTCGCGCGCAATACATCGGGGGAGTGGATGGAATGGGGGCGAAATCTAGGATTCTGTGAATCTATGATTGTTCAACATGTTTATTTGCCTTGTTTGACGCAGCATATACAGTTACTTTTTCTTAGATACATAGACTCATTGGAGACTTATACATATACTTAAATATCTTGTTGCGAGGTTTTGTGTATACATGCAGTGAAGTTTGTTTCCAGTGACACTTTTTTGTCCTTTATCAAGCCGTATTTTTGCATTTGTATATCCCATTGTATATTTGCATTTCTAATGTACGAGGGCGAGTCAAATGAAAGTGAGCCTACCCTAACCGTGCAATAATGGTTCGGTTCATTATCTGCGAGGCATGCGCGTAGAACAACGGCATGTCTCATTTACAAATGTGACATGCAGGTGTGAAGATAAATGTTCTTTAATGCTCTCATACACTGGGTTGAATATGGTTGCGTCATATAATAGACACTTCAAAAAGTTGAACAGCTCGGTGTCACGGAGTTTTTGACAGCTGAAGGTGTTTCCAAAACAGAAATTAATCGCCGTATGGCTGCCGTGTACGTTGAACACTGCATTTAATTGACCACTGTGAAGCGTTGGAGCAAACGGTTCAAAGGACCTTGCAAAGACATTCCAAGACCGGGCCAAAACCATCGTGCAATCACTTCCCACACAATTTCAAGGGTTCATGAGCTGATGAAACAAGAACGGAGGATAAGCATCGATGAACAGGCAGACCATGTGAACATCAGTCACGGTTCGGTTCACGCCATAATTAATGACCTTCTCGGTTATCAGCTCTTTGGTGCACAATGGATCCCCAAGATTTTGATCCATCGCGAGAAGACGGAGAAGTTTCGCGCTGCCTTGACTCATCTGATCGGGTATCACAATGAGGATGATGACTTCTTGTTTGCAGTTGTGATCGGGGACGAACCTTGGTGCCACTACTACGAGCCTGAAACAGGACGGGAAAGCTTACAGTGGAAACATTCGAATTTACCACGCCCAAAGAACGCAAAGGCTATCATTTCCACTGGAAAGGTGTTGTTGACTTTTTTTTTCGATCGTCAGGGTCCATTACTGATAGAATTTGCTAAATTTTGAGGGGCTATCAATTGTTTCCGATATTGTGAAAGGCCAGAAAGGCAGCGTGTCGCAATCAAGAACGAACAACGTGGAAAATTGACGAATGGGGTCATCTTGTTCCACGACAATGCCTGTCCCCACGTCGCTTATATGGTTAATATAAAACTGGCAAACTTCAAGTAGGAAACGCTGCAACATCCGCCATACAACTCAGACCTGTCACCTTGCGACTTCTACAGTTGGGGGCAACAGAAAAAACAGCTTAAGGGAACCAGATACAGACTTTTTGAAGAAGCAACCCAAGGAGTTTTATAAGACGGGAATCACTTGACTCGTTAGTCAATGGGACAAAGATCTAAATTCTCATGAAGACTACTTTTAAAAATAAAGTACCCCGTTGTTGGCTCACATTCATTTGACTTGCCCTCGTATATTTTGCAAAACTCCTGCTTTTTATACGTGCTCTCTGTCGCGACTATAACTTCTGTGCAATTACTCACGATACACGACAGGGGACAGCTACTCCTGCGTAATACATAGGAACAAACGACAGCGTCAGTGAGATTTTTCACTGGCCATTGCATATATACAAGAATGTAAGCACGGTTCTTCAATGACAAAGTTTCATTTATATATTTGTCCTCAACTTGTTCAGTTCATTGCCTTTTAATTTTTCATATCAGCGGCATTCACTGCTTTCCTGGTTTCGAACTTATATAGGTCTCAAGTTCGTGTGATATTTTCTTTACTTAATAAATAGACAGAAATATGGAAGCGTTGATATCAGTTATCTTGGGCAAAATTTTTGGCACGTACAAGTACATTCTTTTATGAAAAAATGCATATTTTATTGCTTTGACAGTGCGCAGCGTTCAAGAATTCGTTTGCAGCATCTTTGGCAATGACAATGCAGTTATTATTCATGCATTTGATCCCTCGACAAATTGTTTAAGAGGAAGCTTTAGCTCGGGCGCAATCCGACGCGGCTTATTCAATTACTTGTAAAACGCAGAAACGCTTTTCTGAGATAATCCTTCTAATCGCTTTTATTGAAATTGGTTGCATTTGAGTGAAAAAGTTAAATGCTTGTGTCTGTTGGAAACAGAACTTCGATTTAGGGCCTGAATTTTGTTTAAAATATTTTGAAAAATTCGAAAGTTTGAAAAAATAGAAGCACGACGTTTACAAACTACTAGCATGAAGCATAATAGCATAATAGCATGAAGAACAGATATTGTGGTTCTGTAAACGGCATCTATTATAACACTCAAAGCGGACAAGTTTGCTATGTCAATTTGTATCTTACGTGAATTGGTTACGTTGTGTACAAGGGTTCTGCAAAAGCAGTATTTCCACAATACTAAATTTTATTGACGTTCAAGTGTAACATATCTATTTTGCCCGCTGTAAATGTACTATTAGATGCAATTCACAGAATTGTGATATCATTTCTCATTGTTGAGTCACGGAGTTTTAAACTTGATAGTTTCGTTTTCTGAAAATTTTCGATTTTGGCCAATTTTTACTAAGTAATTGACCACCTAAACGAAAAATTCGAAACCACCAGTCCCTAGAATTAAACTTTTTCTTTTAAATGCAACAAACCTCCTCAATATTGGTGAAGTGGTTGTAGGGAAAAACGATTTCCTCTTCTACATGTATTTAAATAGGAGCACCCGAGCTAAAGCTTCCTCTTGAGAAGGCCTAGCTGCAACGTGCCCCCCCCCCCCCCCCCCAACAAAATTCCTGGCTACGCCACTGGCCCCATATACATATATATACATATATATATATATATATATATATATATATATATATATATATATATATATATATATATATACATATATATATATATACATATATATATATATATATATATATATATATATATATATATATATATATATATATATATATATATATATATATGTGTGTGTGGGGCCAGTGGCGTAGCCCCCCCCGAACAAAATTTCTGGCTACGCCACTGGTTCTCGCTGAATTACCTCTCTATCTCTCTAACAAGCATCCCCTGCAAAATCTTAGAGCATGTCATCTACTCTCAAATTCTGAATTTTACGATGCTGTTAAATTTCACAGCATGAGACAGCGAGAGCGAGAGAGAGAGAGAGGGGGGGGTAGAGAGGGGGGGTAGAGGAAAGATAGGGAGGTTAACCAGAGATCATCTCCGGTTGGCTACGCTGTACCGGGGGAGGGGGGGAGGGGGGCAAAGAGACACGATAGGTGAGAGCGAGAAAATGAACAAAAAAAACCACACAAACACACACACACGACACAGAAGTATTTCTGTGGGCACTGTCACCCAGTCTGCGAAGGCGTTCCTACTGTTACGCAGGGTCACCGTCCAATCCTACGTCACACAGTGTGCAATCACAATTTGTCATAAAGTCCCGTGTCTTTTAAGCAACGCGACCACGCCTTCATAGCGGATCGCGCTGATGTTCGAGTAGGCCAATTTCTAAGTATGTTGTTTTCCGTTATTGGGCGCTTGTCCAGTTGGTCTAGGGTGGCTGATCAGGCTTTGCGGCTTTGGCTTTGCGAGCTGAAACGAGGGCACTCACAAAGAAGGTGCGATTGTTTTGTTGCACCCCCGAAGCATGGGTTTCGTAAGTGTTCGTCATGTAAGACAAAGCTCTCACTTTCCTTGCATCAAATTCATATCAAACTCAATGTTAACATACATACTTACACTTTATCTCCAACAATGACTTGCGAAACTATGCCAGCTAAATTTTCAGCCTACTGTCCTATTATGAATTACAGAATTTCTTACTAATCCTTAGCTTATTATTACGAGCTGCGGAATTCTGTACTGATCGTTCACTTTTGTATTTCCTGAGGGCGACTGGCCTTTGTAAACATATTTGACGTACAGCAGGGGTGCCCTCCGCGCGTGTGCGCGAAATAACCACACCTTCCCTTTCCGCCTCTCTCTTTCCCATCTTTCTATTCCCCCTTTCCTGTACACCACCGGATATTAACCAGACACATTTCTGGTTAATATCCCTGCCTTCTCTCTATCTTCCTCTTCCCCTTGCTAATCATTCGCAATATGTCGTGTTAAATAACCACCTATCTATCCCAGTTCCATGGTAACGTCAGACGTCCTCCAGTGATCCGTTCTTGCCGAGTTCATATTCTTTATCTTGTGTATTACCAGCGTACCTTAAATATATCATCTAATACACGCATACTTGCCCATGACTGTGGTGTCTATACCGCGCCGTTCTAGCACTTCCGACAAAATGACTCTACCGAATGAGCTCGCAAATGTTTCCGAATGGTGTGACACTTTGTTAATCACATGAAGCGTTAAAGAAGTAAAACCATATCCTTTATGAGCACTCATGGTCGACCCAGGTTTCTCTAAAGATTTCATAGCTTGACTGTGGAATTCGATGACGCCTAATAAATACCTCGGGGCCAACTCTGTCTAAGGATCTGGCGTAATGTCCGTATATGTTAATAACATCATTACGGCTTCAAGGAGAACGCTAAACTTCCTAAAACGACAACAGCGCAATGCTGTAAAACACGTAACATTACTTGCCTACACCTCACGTGCACGACCTAAATTACATATGGCGCCTGTGCTCCCTGGAATCTGCATCGATCATGCCTCATCAACGCCTTGAATTAGTTGAAAGCCGCGCCAATCAGTTCATTCATTCTCAATACTGAAATGACATCAACGTTACTTCACTGAAATTTCAATTTGGTATTCCAACATTTCACCTCTGTCGGCCCATCGCTAGCCTTTGGCTCTAATTACCTGAAATTCCTTTAGAATACTACTCTTCATCAAGCGCCCTATATCAGAGCGGCATCGCGTACTTCACCGGCCACCCGGGGCAAGTTTCACTGTCACCTGCTTGAACGGAAACATTCCCATCCTCGCCTTTTTTTTTTTTTTGCCCGCCGGCAGACTGGTGCGGCCTCCCTCCAGCTATAGTGTCAATATCACTTGCGTTTCCACATTTTTGCAAAGCGCCACTGACCATCTTCAACTAAGTTGTGAATATATTTGTATTGTGTACCGTTTTCACTTGATAGCAGTATACAGCGCTTTGACATTTCAATACTAAGCACATCAGCGCGTCACTGACAAATAATCCGTGGCATTAGTTAGGACACCCAAAATTTCAACATTGAATAGAACCTCTAGGTTTAGAACGACAGCAAACTGAGCAACTTGGTAGGATTTCGTCGTACGAAAAGGCAGGTGTTACAACACACGGACTCAATAGAAGCAATAGGGACAGCGCAAACTTTTTTCCTTCTTGTGCGCCACTGTGGAAACTTTCAGTTGATAGCAAGCGTTTGCGTTGCCCTTGGCGCTTTTAACACGGGTGCAAACATGCACAATGCACAAAAGGAACGACAATAACAAATATGGGGGCCTATGAAGGAATGGGTTACATTTGAATCGTATAATTTAACAAAGTGCATATTGGTTGACCGCCATAATGAGATAACCTGAGAATTTGCCGAACAAGAAATGTAAATAAGAAGAAAGAGAGAATGTAATTCACTGGACTTATTTTTTGGTAGTGCAGACACCACTTTTCCGGAGACCTTGTTTCTTTCTTTCTATTTTTCCTGCAACAAGCTTTCAGCTCAAAGAGAGATAACTTGCTGCATCAACAAAAACAGGACATGTTGGATTTTGTGAAGCCTAAGCTGATAATCCGGGCACGACGACGGCAAAGTGATGCGGTTGCAAACTTCACCAGAACGCTTGAAAAAATTACATGCATTATGCATTATTCGCAGGATCCAGTAATAAGGACCGGCATCCCTTAAGCGCAGAAGACGCGCAATACGGGAATATGTAAGTGTGTTTCCAAAAAGACTTTGTCTGGGCGTCTTCCAGGAAAATAATTGCGGCTTTATATATTGCGCGTCCACGCAGAGGTATCGATCCAAACTCTTGAGAGCATGTGTTGCTGTCGAAAAATCCATAACTTAACCACAAAATGCTTCTCTTCCCTCTTTACTCAGCTTTGGCGCCTACACTTAGACGCCGACGATTCCATAACCTAATTATTTCCGTGCAGTGATGCAGACGTTATAGGTCTGCAGCCAGATTATCCTGGGCCAAAGGATGTTTCACTCAGCACCACCACTTGCCATGTAGCGCTCGCGTGAAAGGTGGCCAGGCGGTTACGAAAATTCCCTTCTAGGAAGAAGTTTAGCAATTCTATATAAATTCTGTAGACACCTCTGAGTATTTCGCTTCCCTGTAGAATTTTTCCTTCTCACAACGCATTCCGTAGGCGCCTTGTAGAACCCTGCAAACAGCAGTTCATTGAAACCGTAAGTTCGCATTCTTTTTTTCAGTCTTTGTGAACGATGTATCAACTGTGAAGAGTTTACATTGATTTATCTCGATAGTCTACCAATCTTGAGGCAAACTGTCACGTACTCTTTGTCCGTTGACAAAACAAACCCTTCTATTCCTTTACAAGCAAGCCTGTTAACAAAGTTTATTAATCTTGCTTCTTTATGGTGTTCACAAGGCACATAAGCTCATCCCCATCGGAACGATCCACGACCAAATGGGCCGAATTTTCCGACTTGCGCGCACTATAATTTGCCCTGTAATAAACACAGGTAGAGTACTAGCCTCCAGGACCAGCTAAAGTTGATTTACGAACGTCAACTGGCTTGCATTTGCGGAAAACAACGTCTACGAGTGTATAAAAATTCATTAAGAAGGCCTAGCAGTCAATGCAATCTATACAGACAATGTGTAGGCTGTTGAAACTCGACATTGAAAAGGCTGCGTAGCGCTCTGTATGTTTGTTTGACACTTAATGCGCTCAGTCTTTTGCGCTGTCTCTAGCAACTAGCTCGGATTCAGACCTTACCGCGTAGCCGACTTCTCCAACCGTGCGCGCAACTAGCAACAATACCCGCTTGGCGCGCCACCTATACGTTCGCTCTTGAAAATGGAAGTTCCGTATGAGAGAGCCCATTTGTATGAGCGCCGGCGTCATCCAGGATTTTCGCCACTTCATTTCGCGCGCTCGCCACTATACGTCACTGGGTTCTGGCGGCAGTCTCGCACAGTGCAGCATGGCTAACCATAACGAACGATCGATCTCTCTCCGCACTTCGCGTATATACGCTTGCACACAGCTTTCAGCGGCAATACCCGCAGCAGTGGCTTAGCGGCCATGGTATTGCGCTGCTAACCACAAGGTCGCGATATCGAATCCCGGCCGCGGCGACCGCATTTCTATGGGAACCGAAAAGCAAAAAAAAAGAAAAAAAAGAAAAGAAAAGAAAAAGGCGCCTGTTTTTCGTGCATTGCGGGCACGCTAAGATTTCATAACTGGTCAAAATTAATCCGGAGTCTCTCACTACGGCGTGCCTCATAATCAAATCACGGTTTTGGCACGTGCAACCTCAGAATTCAACTTTCTGCGGCAATAAAGGAAATGCAGCGAGAGTAGAGTTTCCCTACCCTGAGCTGGGGAAAGGGGTAAGGGAAATAAAAAGGGATAGAGAGAATATAAAATTTAAAAAGCAGTCCCCACTAACTCGATGCAACGCGCTACAACGTTCAAATTCTGATCACATTCATGTATGAACGCTTCTCAGTTCGGTGTTGCACTAAGGTGAACGTACCCCTACTATAAAAAGTACGTGTACAGATTTGACATTTGAAAACGACAGGTGTGACATCGAGGTGACCGAATCCCTTTCAGTATATACATCGCAGTGATCACAAGGCTGCTCTACTCACTTGCAAAAAATTGACTGGTGCAGTTTCCGATGCTCACTGAACACGTGTTTTACCGACAACTTGTCTTTATTGATGTCACCAGTATCCACACAATGCACATCTCGTTAACAACAAGAACATATTCAAGTAAACATAAAGCTGACGGAACAGTGGACGGGTAGATATACAAAAGGGCAAGCTTCGCTTATCATCAATTTTCACGGAGTGGAAGGGCTGACGATGTTCTGAGGTGCTATTTGGGTTGGGCGTGCTTTGACTCCGTATCTCACCTCATGGACCGGTCGAACAGGCCTGATTGTGAACACTGTCAGACACCTGAAACGCTGAAACACATATTGCATGATTGCCCAGCATATCATCTGGAGCGACGGACGTTTGAGTACTCCCTAGCCTGTGCTGGCAGACAACGACTGTCGGAGGAGTTTCTCGTGTGAGATTCACGGCCCATGGCCTGATACAACAACTGCAATGCGGACAATGAAAGCGCCGTTGAAGGGCCTGCATGCCGCGAAACTAGATGAGCGGCTCTAGTCGCGCCACCGTCTAACGTACATCATCACTCACCGCTTCCATCATTATCATCATCATCATCATCATCATCATCATCATCATCATCATCATCATCATCCATCCCAGTACTTTCACTTCCCTTTCCTCTTTTCAGAGAGGAGTAGCAGACTAGAGCGCACCAGCTCAGGTTGACTTGTCTGTCTTTCCTATCAATAAAATCTCTCTCTCACTCTCTTATTGTTGCATGTAGTTCTTTTTTTCTCGAAAGAGCGTAAGTTTGGGCGTGTTGCTATTTCATGACTTTTACGTTTTTAACGCACGAAAAGGGACGAGAGACAGAAGACGACGCGGACACAGCGCTAACTTCCAACTTCCAGACTTTGCTCAGTGGATGTCGCTGCTGTCTTGTGGAATAGCTCATGCACGACAGCACTCATCACGCAATGGCTTATATGTAGCCTCAGAGGCATGCACGTAATCAGTACTCCTGCAAAGCTTGTGGAACATAAATGATTTTGCAGCATTTAATCATCCGTTTCACGAAAACTTGCCTTCGGATAGATTCCAGTATGTGCGTTAGACCTGCAAAGTTTTTTGTTTTTGTTTTTTTTTTACGCTAGAGACTGTGCATATGAAGACACACATTATAAAGAATAGGGGTGTGCTAATCTTCAGTATCTAACAAACGAATTGAGTTCGCTAAATTATCTCCGCTAAATGTCTCCGCTAAAAGATCCGTTTACATTCTTGAATTCCCTCATCAAAATTGTCAAATATCGACATATGTGACTAAACAAACAGAGTCTCGCAGAGCGAAGGACCGATGCAGGAGGGAAGTGTTTCGAATAAATATGCTTGCCCATGCTCTCTCTCTTGCCCATAATTCTCTTGTCCATGCAAGCTTGCCGATCCATCATCGTGCAGAACATGGCGGGACATGTGATGACGTCAACCACGTCACATTTCTTCTGCTTAGCAAACAATAGGCTCTTGAAGGTTGGGGACCCTTCCCCATTGCACGTTGAGCAATTCACTTTCGAGACATTAGCGCTGGGTCCCCACCCGTCTTGCGCATAGGGCTGGACACCACCAGAACGCGGGGAAGCTCAAGTCATCGGAATGAATGCTCGAAGATGTGTGGCACAACAGTAACCATAGAACGCTCCATTACAATGCTGTAAAAGAGCTTGCGATCCTTCAACTGTTATATTGTTTAGTTTTATTACTACGATGTCAAAAAGCTGTCGCCATCTCCATTTTAAGGTGAATAAGTTATTTCTTTCGTCACCATTTCCTACGGCAATAAAGAAAGCGGTTGGGGTATTGCCACGTAATGGTATTAAATAAATGTCTGCCAAACCAAGTTCGTTTTTTTTTTCTACTTCTCTCCGTCAAAAAATACATCCAGAAGCCTAAAACTGAAACTCAAAGTGAAGATTGCTGAAACATCGCGGCGTCTTACTCAGCAATTGACGAATATACCGGTACCTACCAATTTGAACAGACCCATAGATGCGCATGCAACACGCTTGTCAGAAGCAGGCGTGTTATGCCGCGAGAGTCGACTTCCGTTTGACGTGTGACTGTCGTGAAATGCTGATGTGAATGATCGAAATCGATGCGACGTCGCGCTCAATGAAGGATGAAAGCCATGTTGTAATATATAGACTGAGAGACTCCGGGAGGTGGCGAAATGCCATCGGCGTCGAATCAAGACCTGGTGACCCACGCTTTCTGTCTCTCTCCCGCACCATTTACGGCCACTTCGAGCGTATACGATCCATAGTCGGTCCATTAAAGCCACCCAGCATTCTATGGTAACCGGACCTAGCGTACGGAGATGAAGCGACAATTTCGCAATGCTTTTCCGCGCACACGATCGTTTCGCTATTCCCCGGCCGCCGTGCGCTGGTCAGTAGAGACACCCATCTTGCGATAACCAAGCGGTCGATCACAAATACTTTGTACTTACGGACATATTGGACCATCAAGGTCCCCGTTAGGTGACAATATCTTCAACTTTCACAGAATGCACGCATTTAGTCAAACATGATGCAGTCGCGGTGGTGTTGAAGCGATAGCGGTTAAGGGATGGCTTTACGACACTGACTCCGTACGGGACACGCTTTGTAATCAGCGTGTTCGTCTTCTGTACTGTCGACCACTGACGTCACCGAAAGGTTCGACAGCAAGGTTAAGGTCTGTCGCAAGCTGAAACGTTAGCTCCTCACTGCTTTCTTCGTGTCTCTGGAGCCAATTTCAGCCTGCGGATGTATTATCCTCTATTGATTGATTTATGAAATCCAGCGTGGTCATTCCAGCCTTCATACAAGGCTAACATTAAGCTTCGCCTTTGGTCGACAACGTATGCGCTGCGTCGGACGTTCGACCCTCCACCTGTGATTTGTACAAACCCCCTCGGCCGATGAATTGCTTATTTTATTTGTTGCTGTCCTCCGATGTGTCGGCGAGCGTCGGGTATTGACATGTTCATTAGCGTTAATTGGCGAAAGGCCATCTGATAACGATGTCTTATTTAAAGTCTTTAGCAGTTCTTTATATGACTACGAAACTAATCATGCGATCACTCTAAAATTTTCAGCGTTAGGGGTTTAGATTCTCGGCTGTAAACGAGCCCTCCGAAAACGAGTTTGCATATTTACTCAGTCCGTAGTGGCTGTCCTCGTCGGTTTGTCTCATGCTTCTCTTGCTTGTTTTCTCAATCCAGCTGTGCAGAACAGCGGTGCAAAGGTCTTCAACCTCATGCCAAACTTTACTTACCTTAAGCACCTTTTCTTGCTCGCTCTCTCTCTTTCTCTTTATTAAAACGGCTTAATGTGTCAAAGCAACACTGTGGCTATGGAACACACAGGAGTGCAGCGCACCGAACTTCACTGAACATCTGGAGTGCTTTAACGTCCACCGAGACCGCGGCACGCAGGTGTTTTGCATTATGGCTTCAGCGCACTACGGCCGCCTCCGACGGCAGTCGAATGCACTACCTCGTGCTCAGCAGGAGGTAGCGCATAGCTTTATACATGTGCATACACCGCAGACCCTTAGTCATCGCCGTTTGTGGCCCAAACCCCCTTGTTTCTGTGGAAGTTCACAGCAAATTTTTGTTGCAACATCTCCAACTCCCTTTCTCAAGTACTTAAGTGTCGTTCGTGTTCAGACAGTATTAGAGGGGTTTAGTTCGTTGGCCATTACCATTCGAAACGCAGCTTACTGCTTGAGACATAGATGAAGACAAAATCACACCAAGCATCCGGAAGGTAAAAAAAAAACATCGCTGTTCAGCGCTCGTGTGTGTAACTCTCAAAACAGTCCTGAACCATGCTACTAGATTCAACCTAGATGGTTTTTCTTATAACTCTGCTATCATAGCACTTATATTGCAACTCGATCTACCCACCTTCGCCAATGTTAAACAATGTAGGGCTCAGTACGCCACCCTGGGGGAGGCTACAGTAGGTGCAATGTATAGGAGTGCGGCCCCCCTCGGTGCTGACAATGAAACATCGCATAGAGAGATAGCTGTGTATCCATCTAAACATCGGACCACCGAGACCTGCCTCTTTCGAGAGCGGCGAGGATGGCTTCGTGTGTAACGTTCTTGTACGCCCCTTTGACGTCGAGTAAGGAAGAAGTGCAGAGACGTGTACATCCTTTTTGGTGCTGAACATAGGTAACCAAGTCGACGACGTTATCAATAGATGAGCGGCCGCGTAGGAAGCCTGCCATGGCATCTGGGTAGACGTTGTGGTATTCCGAGTACCACTCAAGGTGTCCGAGGATCATACTCTGCGTGACTTTACCGACACAGTTCGCCACAGTGCAATCGGGCGATACGATAAAAGCTACAACGGATACTTGCCAAGCTTCAGTAGTGGAACTACGCGACTAGTCTTCCAGCCTGTGGGCAGTGTGCCAGTTATGCAGAATTCATGATACATTTCAAGCAGAACACTCCTTGCCCGCTCACCCAGATGACGCAGAGCTCTGTAAGGAACTTATAAGGAACAATGTTGTGCGGTATAGGTCCTTTTGAGGCGCGACTCCCCAGCCACCCACACGAATCACAAGGTTTAAACGGACTGGAATTTAATCGTGCATACATATTTACTAGTGCTGAAATAAACATTCTATTCTAATCTCGATCATATTTAATTTCTGGTACCTAAAAATGATATCCGGGTCGTTCTAGATAGGCACCATCCCATAACAGGAACGAACCACGCTACAAAACAGTTTTGTTTATATTTCGGTATTGCTTTTGGTTAAAGAGGCTCTCGGTGGGACTTTCAGGAAGCCTATTTCCTCTATACACGTCGTCAAGCGCACAATTCCGGAATGTGCAAAGTTTCACAGTTGTTCCTTCATCTGCGCTGCCAAGTGCGCTGGTTTGTGCCACCATCATCGTAGACTAACACTCAATGCGCTGAGTTCGCAACCGTATAAAGTGCACCCGCAGTCCTCTTACTCTAAGCGCTCTCGCAGCGGCTCAGTGTTTCGTAACATCCTTCGTCGCTCGGTTTGAGTCACCCCGAAACAGAACGCGTTGTACTTAATGCCATTTTGGCCGTAACTTCTTTCTTTTTTTTCGAAATTCGCATCACTGAAATTCGCGCTGCTTCGAAACTTGGAAAGCTTCAGAGCAGTGCGGCTTGCCCAAAACGCCTTGCCTAAGTCTATCGGGGGCGCGACTCGAATGCGCCATTCTCAATAAAGAGCTTAGGGAGAGATTCGAGGCCCTGCGAGATAAGTGGTAGTATTTTAGGCCATGACGCTAGAGGCACTAAATTTGAAGTAACAATGCTGTAGTTGTAAGTCCTTTTCGTGGGATTAACAGAGTGTCGTGCAGCTGCCTCCATATATAGCGAGAACTTATACATTCCTGCTATATAGATATATCGACGAGAAGAAGGGGGTATACCCGAGGGGCCCGATATTTATTAATCATATCATGAGATATCATATCATATCATATTAATCATATCATGCATATATCATGCATTGTCGGCAATAACCTAGCAGACAAGGCTGCCCGGTCTGCCCACGAAGATACCCAGACACGTTCCATACCTTTGGCGAGGTCTGACGCTGCCAGGGAACTTCGCCTACAAGCACGCAAAAAGTCGCAAGATCTCTGGAGTTCAGGTGCCTTCAACTGCCGATTATATAAACTGGACCCCATGCTACGGCTACAAGTGCCATCTAGCCTTTCCCGCGGTGAAGCAACCTTGCTGTACCGCTTGTGGCTGGGAGTAGCATTCACAAACTCATATTCCTTTCGTTTGGGAATAACCGAGAGCCCGATGTGCGATTACTGTGGGTGCGAGGAGACCATCGAGCACCTATTGTGTACTTGCCCCCACTACGATGTACAACGCCTCTCTCTGCAGGAAACTTTACACCGACTAGACTTACGACCTTTCACCGAGTCAAAGATACTCGGACCGTGGCCACACCCGTCACTGGCACGAAAAGCGAATCGTGCATTACTGCAATACTTGAGGTACACCGGTTTAAGAGACCGTTTATAGTGCCCCTGTGCATAGTGTCCCTCCCACACGTACTCTGTGCTTACTCTCTCCCTTTCTTCTTCTTTCTATTCCCCTTTCCCCCACCCCCAGTGTAGGGTAGCAAACCGGATACTCTTCTGGTTGACCTCCCTACCTTTCCTGTCCTTGCTTTCTCTCTCTCTCTCTCTCATGAGAAGACAACAAACAAAGACGCCAAGTACAATATATATATATATATATATATATATATATATATATATATATATATATATATATCGGACTTCGGTGCTGTATTGTCCACTAACATACAGCAAAACTATCCATCTAGCAGGGGATTAACCCAGAAAACAGTGCAAATGAGCGCACCTGTGTTCTGCATATTAAAGTTAGGGAAAAATTGGAATAAAATTTGTGACCACTGAAGTTTATGAACAAACATGGCACGAGGTCAAACGCTACACTGAATGAAAATAAACACAATTCTACGCATTTAATTTAGTTGTATAGCATTTATATGACCGCTTCACTAAAGATTCGCTTCACAGTGATTCCATGACGCGCGTTGTATCTGCATATTTTTTTCTAGAATTCTCGCATTCCACCAGAAATGAGACATCATTAACTAGCGCGAAAAAGACGTCGGACGACAGCTAGACGCACACAGGGTCAGGACTTCGAATTTGAGTTTGAATTGAGTTTGAGGACGCTAGTTTACAACCGAATTTTTACTGCAAAGGAACATTAAGGCATGCGGGAGGTGCAGAACCTTGATGCAAGGAAGCAACATTCATTTTTCCCTTTCCCCCTTCTAACAAAGCAGCTATCGGAACAATTCGATGGAGAGGTTATTTTCCAGGTACGAACATTCTTTCTTGTTGAGAGCCAGAGAAGGGGCGCTTACACACCTATCACCCGCTTTTTTTGATACGAAACAATTCGAATATTTCTCTATCGATCTGCATCCGCCTGAGTGCACGAGTGCTATGAAAATGTGCAGTGCGCGGTCACCTTCGGCAATGACCAGCCAGGTGGCCACCAGCCACTGAGGCACTGACAGCTGCCCTACGTGCCCTCAAGCGATCGTTTAAACACCGACCCGTTCGGCCAATATAGCACTTGCTGCACGATAGGGGAATCATGTAAACTACAGCCACATGGCACTCAACTAAGCACGTGGCATGCTTTTGTTTTCAAGCAGGTGTCAGTACGTTGACATTCACTCACCATGTGGCGCATTCTCGATAGCTTTTGCGGCCCCCAGAAAACGACCGGAACGCCACACTTCCTTGCTACCTTCTTGAGGCGGTGCGACGTATTGTGCATCTGCCCTGCCCTGTGCTGTGTGCTTCCTGCTGTAGTCCGATGTCTTTTTCGCGCTAGTTAATGTCGCAAATCTGTATTAAGCACCAACTATAGCTCAACTGTCTTCTCTAATTCCCCTCTCGAAAAGGGCGCTAACTCTGTTTCAACATATGTATAGTGAACCTGCTTCATATAAATGGTGAACGCAAAGGCAAGGTAGAACGTTTACTGGATGCCGAATTTTACAAAAAGGAGAATATCTGCTGAGCCTGGGCACGCCGACTAGATTTCAAATGCGCTGCACCTATGTAATAATGTAAGCGAATGTCACAATGCCATGCTGTTTTAATGGATGCAAGCTAAAACTGGACTGGTATTCGCATTTTTCATGGAACTCTGATTCCGAATAATTTTGGCCCAGTCTATACATAAAAAAAAAACTCTCAGACATGGTTTTTCAATGAGATCTGTCTCTGAGCAAGAAATACATCTGGCGCCTTGTAACACAAGTATATTTCGAACTGTTTATATTGCATTTCTGTAAGCAGCCCACTACGATTAGTCAATGATTTTTCGGGTACCCCTGCTTCGCCTGTTTGTCACGCAACGTCACAAAAACAACGAAAACTCCGCATCTAATATGACATGTGTACACTGATTATGCATGACTAGGAGGAGGAGGAATAAACTTTATTAGTAGAAATGAGTCGACGGTAATATCGTCTGAGGTGGGCGGCGTCCCTAGTCCGGCATGCCGTGGGCCTGAGCCGATAGCTTGACTAGATCGAAAAAAAAAAATTATTTCTGTTTTCACATCTTTTTCCTCATTAGCCCTCCGCTATTTGTCAAAAGTTTACAGAAGGCGACTATTTATAGCCTTTCTATCACGCGACGCTACGATACCGCGAAAACTTGCCGCGTCGAAGTAACGTGTCCGCATTAAAGGTGGATTAATATACCTAAAGAAATTAAAGTTTTTTCGCAATAGCCTCGTTCCAAAAGTAATAGCCCGTTCCAAAAGGAATAGAAGACATCTGCCTACCTATCGGTCTGGCTCTGGCTAATCGTAGCTGCCGGGGAAAGCGGATTTATTTGCGTAAAAGAAAGAAAGTTGCGTGGCAGTATAACGCTGTAGAGCTCTTTCGGTTCGTATACGACATCGCTCTGCCAAAACGTCATCACTGACGATCAGTTTCAGTGCCATTTTTCACCTTCCGTAGCACGCCACCGCGATTCTGGAACAATCACTGCAAGGTAAGCAAGCGGAAGTGGGACAATCCTAGTCGCCGACACCACCCTCCTCATCTGGTTATCTACATTCACTGCGCTAGCTCGGCCCCACTAAAGCCCTCTTTCTTTCTGCGGGACCCTCACCTATTGGCAACCATTATAAATAAAAAAACCGTCCAAGTAGGCAATGCTATTTACTTCGAAATCAAACAAAAGGGACGTCCCATAAAGGAGGAGACCTTTTGATTGGGCTGTTCAAACAATGCTGCGGGTTACCGCCCGATGCTTATGTATGGGCGGTTGGTAGTTCTGTGTTTTTTGGCGAAGCTATTGGTGATACTGATGGCTACAAGTCCTAGACTTGCAAGCGTATAGAGAGCTTCAATGAAGACTGGCTGACGCGGGCTATGATGCAATCATTTGAAATTTTGGCAAGGTTTTGAATTGGCATACCTAATGCACATGAACAGCACGTTTCAGCCTGGGGCTGTTCTTTTATTTAGCCAGTATGCCTTTGTTTAACAACATGATTAGGCCTGACTAGAGACCGGGACCCATACTCACAAAAAACGCTTACGCTAGAATTGTTCTTAAGAGAAAATTTCAGCCATACTCGATGTTCGACATATCATTACCACTGGCGACTGCTCAATAACAAAGAAAACTTACGAAAGAGAGGGAGAGAGAGAGAGAGAGAAATAGAAGACAGGAAAGGCAGGGAGGTTAAACAAACTATCGTGAATTTGGCTCCTGATTTTTAGGCACTAATAATATGGGTTCTAAGCACTTCAAACAGGCATTTAATATATAAGTTTTTGCATGATAGGGGCTGAAATAGGCACTTAAGGTGTACGCAAATCACGACTTGTTTTGCTTAGTGAATCCGCATAGCCAATTTTCATGGTAAGAAAGCTGACCTATCGCTGACTTGTGAAGTCTGAAAAGGCAGTAATCATGTTGTGCATGCAATCATCGTTTCTATTTGCTTTTCTGGGCACACAAGAGATCACTTTTTTTGTCGGTCTGCCTATGCAGCTAACAGGCTTGTAATACATTTGTTCTGACGCTATGAGTAGGGTAATAGCCAAACTTTTGTTTACAATGGTGCATGAACTGGAGGGAGCACACGAAAAACACAACATACGTATGAAAAGCTCCTAAACGGTTATGGGAGAAGTGGAAATTCGCGCCTGGTAGGTTGAAGTTAAGAAAAGTTGCGGCAAAAAAAGAAAAAAAAATACAGTAAAAACCTTTCACTGGTGCATGTTTGCACATTCGTGTGAACTTTATAAGAATAACAGCTGATTATCGTCTCTAGGTTTTGGGGTTCAAGCTTGCCCATCTTCTCACTCAGGATAACCATGTAGGCTGGAAACGATCGCTCAGCGTCCACAGAGGTGAATTATTGTATTTTCCCATTACTGACGGCTTCGCACACTCTGGAATTCTTGAGTGTTCGCCTGTACGAACCTCCGAAACTTCTTCGGGCAGAAAAAGAAAATCGTTTCTTGTCTAAGACAGATACTTCCGTGAACTTTTTCGACAGCTGCTGCCACACATCTGGGATGCTATAAACTTGTATTATAGTGCGGTAGCTGCGTTCATAATTAGCGAATGGTTCACAAGACTTTTTCTTAAACGGTTCTTGCACATCTTTGCGGCATTGTTCTACACAAAACGTTATCTTCTTATCAAACGTTGGACCTCAGGAGTACGTAACCATTTACATACACCTATGGAAATAAAAAGAACTCTGGAGAGCGAAATGAGGGGCATAGTTTCTTCCCGATTTATGGCCGTGTTTACATAGGCTGCCATTGGCTGGCATGTCTGGACAACAACAAAATGAATAGCGGTGTCGAAAAAAAAAGAAGAGAGCACGTTAATACATTCGACAGGACGTTCGGCGCACTTAGTACGTTTCCGCCTGATACACAAGCAGCACAACCTAAAGTCAAGTCTGGGCAAGCTAAAGTCTACAGTATACCATGGCCGCTCTCTGGTAGGCGTTAGAAAACCCGACGTTCGTTTTCGCCTCACGTGATTGGCCTAGATCGGCCTAGACCGCGATATCGGCGCGGCCTTGGAGAATGGCGGAAGAGGAAACCGAATATCGGCTTTTCTAACGCGTACAAGATAGCGGCTCTTGTTAAAAACCTTCGCCTCTCTCTCTGAAATACACACCTTCTGCGTAATGCGATGTTGCGTGTCCACGGCTGAAGGAGATTTTTGGTGGTGTTTTTCTCCGGAATTGTTAGCCTGCGTCTTGCAGACGTCGAGAGGCCCTCAAAAGCTCGACTAAAGTTGACAACGCGTACGTTTATTTGCATAGTCACATCACCAGGCGCGTTGTCATTAGCAACAGCGCCCGCCAATGCTACCAGGTCCTGTGGAAAGAAGTAACCGAATGTGCTTTCGAAACAAAAAATAGCACCCCAAAGAGAAACAGCTACAACCGAAAATAGGCATGTATAGGTAGAATTGATAGAAACACGCAGTTGTAGACATTGCAAAGGGTATCTTTAAATCACCTTTTACCTATATTCCTTGCTCATAGATCAAAAGGTTAGGCTCTGATGCACGAAAACGAGTCGGCAATAGTTCAAGCTCTAGACATTCCATTATAACCCGATACTATCATGGAAATAACAACTCGTTTATCTTCAGTATACAATGCGCACAAGTGCAACGAATGAGTTAAAAGTGCAACATCTGCAGTCTTAGCTTTGCTCACATGATGTTGGCAAGGGAGGTCACATGTAGATTTCGAGGTTTTATTTTCAATCTATAGAAAATTTTGAAGGTACGTTACATTAGAGCCGGCTGTTACAAAATCAAAAGGTTTTTACCGTAGCAATAATAATAAGCAATAAGGACAGCAAGAAGAAAATATCAACAAGCACTTTGCACACACAAACATGTTACAAACACACACCAAAAGTGTCTCTACGGGCATCTGTTATACTTTCGATGCAGATTACGTTGTTGTTGTTGTTGTTGTTGTTGTTGTTGTTGTTGTTGTTGTTGTTGTCGTCGTCGTCGTCGTCGTCGTCGTCGTCATCGTCGTCATCGCTGTTGTAAATTTTATCTTGCGGCGTAAATAATGCATCGATACATTTCATTACATCTGCGAGTATATTATGACTCTGTTTGTGCTAAGAAAGTCCTGGCGGGATCACTGCTCTGAATAATCGAGGCTAATTCATATTGAGCATCGTCTCGCCATCCTTGCGATTAACTTGGTTCGAGGCTTTACGACAGCGAAGCTCACCCGACGCGCAAACGCGAGAGGACGGTGCCCGCCTTGAGCGATCACGGGCACCGCGCCGTAAAACTGCCAGGTCACATTGCGGTGGTGAACGATATGATTGGACTGCGCTGTCTCGCCGTCTAGCCGACCTTTTCAGCGCGAGGACCACCGTCAGACGACTAACTCGATTGTGCGCGGGTGCAACGCGAAGGAAAAGGCTGCGTGCACTTGTCGGAGCGCGATGAATATGCAAAGGAACGAGAAAGACATGACCGAATCAATGTATGAAACGTACAGCGATCGTTCCACGCACGATGGAGACCTATTCACTCGTATCCACTTCCAGCGATGCGCACGCGCATACATACTGTAACAGGCTTTACTATAGCGTCAGGCATAAGCGAAAAGAATAGAGAAAAAAAAATGACACGTACAGTAAGGGGGCCATTACCTAGAGATATCCTCACTTGGACCCACTTCAGCCAAGAGCACATGGACACTTCGGGTCACTTCTGTAGAGAAGCGGAACATATAAATTTCAGAATGTTTGCGCCCAAACCACGGTTGGCGCATTAAATGTTGAACGACACCTTTCCGAAAACGGGCGTCAGTGATCATGCTCTTGAGCCCGGAGGACCCAGACGTCATCTGACTTGTGTTGTTTCTTGCGTTATAAGGGGAAATTCACAGTTACCTGGCGAGAAACTATCAGGTCATCAACCGACTCTGAGCCGAAATTGTACATGTGGAAAAACTAATGCGAATGCACTGCATGTCGGAAATGTATTGTTTCCAGCATGCTGACTTCTTTTGCAACCTTTAATTTATTATTGTACTTTTCTAATGGCTGGACTTCTAAAATGCAGCATTGATTAATAAGATAAGCACTCTCGGATTGTGCGTGACGAGGTATCGTATGCGAGGAGCACACATCTTCACATTTTGTTAAATTTTCACAAGTCTATCTCGTTGTGCAGATTCTGGCAAAAAGAAGGGGGGGGGGGGGGGAATAATTGACAGAGTCTTGAAGGTGCCTATCCGATCTGTGTGTGTTTTATTTTGGCCCTCGATTGCTTTTTGAACAGAAAGAAACACTATTTGCATGAAGTAAAAGATAAAACAGAGACGAAAATGTTCGCTTTAGTGAAACCTTCTTCGTATTGGAATTGCAAACTGGGCGTTGGCAACAATGCATGCTCTAACAAGCACCACTTACAACATGGGCTATTCCTATATTCTTTTTACTCATCCCTGTCGTAAGTGGTGCTGTTGCGGAATAGTAATTATCCTCTTCGCATACGTCTGCTATTTCATTTGCACAAAATCACTATTCCCGAAAGCTTACAAACCAAATATACTTCCCTCCTACAAAATCTCTATTTAGAACATTTCATCTGTGACATGAACGCATGAATGTAAAGGTAAACAGCTGTATAATTAACGTGTAATAACCAAAAAAAATATTTAGCAAAATGCGGACTTCCAAACGTCTTGAAAAAGCGTCAGTTAATCCACCATTCTTTTCAAGGACCATGGGAAACAAATGATAAAACCCAAAAATGTACCTGCAGACTCACAATATGCGCGTGCAGTCAACAGTATACTTCGAGTAAAGGAGCGTAGCACACACTATGACAGGAATATTGCTAGTAGCCCGGGAAACCATTCACACAGAATAGAGTCTAAAGAGACAACCAAACGCCTAGGGATTTCGCCAGAGAGTAGTTAGGACCTAGTTAGCGAGGACGTTATCAAATCAAAGCAAAATACCACCCAGTATGAGCTCTGATGGTGATGTGAGAAGAAAATATACCAAAGTGAAGATGAGTTCCTCATACGACTTTTTCTTCGTGAAGCAGTGATAAGGCAAGCCGCGTTTACTACCGGAAGCAGTGCTTTGGAAAAACCATCAGGATCGGTTCATGGCCTGTCAGGCAGAGAACAAGTAATTTCTCGTTTCGCAATCCGTATTTCTTATGTCTAAGAATGTTCGCTTTTTAGCTCCTCCTGCTCAGAGCAATGCCGTTTTTTAGCTTTGTATCCGTCAAGAATCTCGCAGAAACGAAGGGCACAATCACCGCAATAACACTGCTATTGCGGCATTTAGTGCGCAGGAAGTTATATTCGCTTTACTTGTCGGCGCCGCCAGTACAGTAAAGCACACCCTCGGGCACGTCGTTTTTGGGACGTAGAAGAAGCCCCTTAAGTGCTTAGGAGAGTGGGCGAATTTTTCTCGATGGATTATGGACAGATTGACGCGCGCCAGTGCTCCGGTGTTTAAGAGAAATAACCCTGCCGGGTTCATTTTGCCGAGAGCCGTTTTCACGCTAGGTGATCTCGCACAATCGAATCAGTATGACTTGGCGTGGGATGAAATTATTCCGGAGTCCACTGGTCGTTGCTTTTTCTTTTACTGCGACAACAGTTGGTTCGCATTCCTTTGCGCTGTCGGTGATCGCCACCGACGTGTTTTTGTCGTCGTAAGGCTGCCTTGTCTTGAGCCATTGCCACAGGACGATGAAAATGAAGACTTGTAGACAACAACCACCGGCTGGGGTTCAAGCCGATGTCACAGCAGAAATGTGAATTTGCAACTACGTTGCCCTGACCACTGCGCTATCGCGCACCTTGTTCTCTTTTCCTTCCTTTGCTTTTTTTTTTCAGCGAAGCCGTATATTCCTAGTTGAAACGTTCACGGTCCGACAACGGAGACCCTCCTGCGGGGGTATTAGCCATTGTTTAGGGGGGCATGAGTCATTGCATTCGTCCTACGTGATGGACGGACAAATTTCTCGTTGTGTAGGCATGGAAATGCTTACGCGTTAAAAACATATGCATTTATCTACGCATTATTGCAGGGAAGGGACACAGAGGGGTACCGCGTTAAGACAATATCATGATGACATAATTAAAGAAATACTTTTAGAGCGACACTGTATATGCCTAGGCGAAACTCTCGCGGTCCGACCAGAGAAATTCTCCGGCGCAAGGCACGGCACGTCATTGACTACGCCGATAGTGACTTCGTTTCTCTCTCGCAGCAAAGGTGTGGCGCGCCATCGGCTACGCCGATAGCGGCGTCGTTTCTATCTCGCAGTAGAGAGTGCGCGCTGCAGTCTCTCCCCGACTTGGCATTAGGACGATCACGCATCGTTTGTTCTCCCGAAGAGCAGCTGGCCTAAGAGCAGCAGCGCCGAGAGCAGGAGCGGGAGAGATCTCGTCGGCGTCGCGGCAACGCCTCGTCAGAAGATCAGGCCCGCGATACGGAGCGCACGTGGCAACAGCGAGTTATAGATGGTTACAGCTCAACGAGCCAACGGGCCAGCGTAGACGCCAGTGCGCATGCGTGGTACAGCATGCGCAGTGGCGTCTAGGCTGGCCTGCTGGCTGGCTGAGCTATTACTGTCTAATGTCGAGCCAATCCGGTGGCTCGTGCGTTTGAGCTAGTTAGCGTAGCTAAAGCGGCAACGTTACGTCACAGACACCGCGGCCGAGCGAGATCGCCAGCGGCGAGGTCGGGCCAAGGATCCGGCGTTGAAAAATGTGTCCCTGTCTTTAATTAAATGAAATGTGCGGCCCCGGTGTGTCACTTGGTAACCACAGTGCATAACCGAGTCGTAAACACTGTGATTAACGCATTACGAAATACAAATGCGTAAGATAATCCAGAGAGACTTTGATGAACCCGCTGGATTAACACAGTGAACCGCTAATTGCACCCCTCCATGATGGGGATTTTGCGAAGCCCAATGTGCGACATCTGAAACAAACATTGTGATAAACCCAAGCCAAAACTGTGCGTCACCTCATTAACAACAAAAAGACGTAACAAATAATTTAGAAAGAGTTTAATGGACCGTCGGAATTAACCCAGCGATAAAGACCGATGCCTCACATTTCGGCTTCGCTGGTCTACCGTTGGTACGGAGTGCAAGGGTGGTGTTCTTTTTACGTTGATGCATGGAAGAGAAAGGCTTGTGTGGACTCCTTCACTCCTGTGTAATGAGTGACCATCCTGCAGTTACTGGACTGTGCTTTCGGTGCTGGTGCCGGTAGATGAGACAATATTTCTGCGCTTGACCTCGTGTATTTAATCATGCATTGCGATATCTTTTTATTTCTTTTCTTTTCCTACTTTTTTTCTGTAAAGAATTTTGAGATTTTGGTATAGCCAGTTGTGATGTTTGTTTGTTTGTTTGAAGTGAAGTGAAGTGAAGTTTATTTCCAACACCGAGACCTACCTACCGACCGTTCCATATTTTTGCATCTAAATAAAGAAAAGCACATGGCACAAACAGAAATTCAGAAACATTGCACATCTCCAACTCAAGATTACTAAGAACCAGCTTCCCGCAGCACCAACTATAACAGCCACAAGAACAGTGCTCAAGCACAGAGAAACCGTTAGGTGCTGCTTTTAGCTTTTCCGACGTCTACAAATCATTACCTTAGAAACGAGGCGAGTCGAAAGAATGAAAGCTCTTTTTATGTGATCTTGCTTGTACGATCACTATAATGTTGTTACACAGTAGCTCCTGCTTACTTTCGCCGAGATGCAATAGGGAGACAGTGCAAAAGCTCGGATGGATCAACGGCCCACTAATCAAGTTAGCATAAGGCGCCTATTACGGCCCGGATGCCTGCTGCATTGCTCGTTTAGTAGACCGTTGTCACGACGACAAGTTCCGGCGGCTGCTCATTGTGAGACGGCTTCTTTCTAGGCCCGAGCCTGCGCCCTAAATATAAAGGTACGGCGCACGCGTGCTCATATAGATGGTCCCGCGGAGGTTCAGTAATTGCGCAGTAATGAGTATTGCGTTGTGTTACCCCAGAGAACTGATAGTAGTTGACTAGGGGCTAGAATAGAGGCTTCTGCTATATTAGCGTTTCTATTCTTACCTTGCGTAACTTTACGACTATTCAAGAGCAAAATATCTACGTACGCTCATTTTTATTTTCAGAATAGCCTTGTCGTCTTAGATGGAGTGATGAGGCTGTTACGGAATCAATAATAAAGGGAGAGAGAAAGGTATTGAGAGCTAGTATATTTGAGCATTACTTTTCACATGCGGGACCACTCAAAAAAGAAAAGAGAGAGAGAGAGAGAAGAGAAAAAATAATAAATGAATGAAACATTAGTTTCATCCAGTACGGTGTTTGAAATCAAGGAAATCTTGAAGTTAATTTATAAACAACGCTGCCCCAACGCCATCGAGCCGGCTCATCTGTTTTAGATGCTGTTTTTCGTCACTAAATTGGTCGACGCGTGGCCCCTCAGTATGCCGTCACTGAATGCGTTTGTTCGCGCTGGCGTGCGGGTCAGAGTACGTCACGTGTTTGAAACTGACTTGCAACATCTTTAAGCCTGATTGCCTGAACAACGTGCTCTACGTAAGGCAACATTAAGATATGGTACTCTCTGATCCATATTTGAAAGAATATGGTGCATTAACATTTGCGTCTACAGGCATACCGTGAGGTAGAACGTGCGCCATTTTTTTGCGTCATTGTACCTGCAAAATTTAATTTCAAAGATTACAAGAAAATTTTAATCCTGCGATGCTGTGTAAAATTAGAGGTCAAATGATACTTTCACGACGCGTTATAAATAGACACCTATACACAGGGTGTCCCACATAACTTGAGCCAAGCATTTAAAAATTAAAAATGCGTCGGAAGAGAATTGAACCGAACGCATACTATTCGCAAAAGCCCATAGTACCTCAGACATTTTTTTTGTTTTCCCCATAACTCATTAATTATTTAAATTTAATTACCCAACTTTTTAATTATTGACTGCGGAACCCACGTATGATACGCAGATTTGTAGAGCACCTTCAGAAATCACAGGTCGAGTTGTTTCCTGTACGATACGTCCCACGTAGTCCTTTCTTCCGGGTTGCAAAAGAAAGCCGCAAAATATGAAGAAAAAAAGCCACATGACGGACCGTTTGCGCAGTGGTATCGTGCCGCTCTCAAGCGTGCGTTCGGTGAACAAGTTCGGCTCCCGTCGGATGACGGCAAAAATGCGTGCTGCTGGCCGAGCGCCGCCGATGAGATAAAGAACGCCCTGCCGCTTCCACGTCGCCATTCACGATGCAATTACCGTGCAAATACCCGTTCTTGTAACTGCCGTCATTAACTCGAGGTAGGTAGTGTATGCACTATGCCCCGAAACCGATTATTTATCGTCCGCATACTGAAACGTATAACATTGAAGTAAATAGCTTAAAACTACATTAGCGCAGAAGTTAAAGCAGGTGATGCGAGAGGACTTGGCAAGCACCGCTCATCACGTGAATTTGAAAGACAACTGTCTGGGATCGATTGCTGCCATATATAGCTACGGCGAACGCACGAGGACAACTGATGTCTAAATGCACAGTTGTATAGCAAACTGCATGAAGAACGAGAAATATGAAGGTGTATTAGGTCAGAAAAAAACCTGCGCAGCACAACATGGCAGCACAGTATTCCATTCAGCGAGGAGCGAGTGTAAAGCCATGTACTCTAAAAGATGACTCGCATGCTGAAGAGGAAACTTCACAATGTAAAAAAAGTTCAATTTTCACCGTCAGCTCGTTAACCTAAGTAAATGCGTACGACGCTGCGCCAAGAAGCAAAATCAGACTGAAAGATGAACTTTTTCCTCGTCTTGCCGATTTCACCTAAAGTACACGAAAAGCGTTGACGGTTTACGTCTTTCAACTTAGCCGCCACGTACCGCAGGCAACGTCATGCGGATATACTTTCTTCGCCGTCTGCTATATAATATGTACACAGAGTGAGTGCCTTATCTCATCGTGGCCTTCGCATTCCTCAAGGTAGACGCTGCCTTCTGTGGTTTAGTAGCACGTGGTTTCGCGTAGTGCAAGTATAAATAAATAAATAAACAGGGCCGTAATAACAGGCGAATGGGGGGTAGTGAGGTGCACTCTCAAGCGTTAGTGCATGCTTTGTGGCAGCCCCTTCTCGGCGGAGTCGAATAGGGAACTCTGATAACCAGATAGTTAGCCCATAAAGTTGTTTTTTATTCAGCGCGACAATATGGTGGAGTACGCGGGAAAATTCACGAAGCTTCCCATTCGTATCAGCGTTGTTTTCTATTAGGAGATCGTTTCTCCTAATAAATGTATGTAATCACGTTTGACTGGCATCCGCCCTTACGAACGGCTCAAGCATAAGAGCTTTTTTTCTTTCTTTAAGTCTGCCCCTGGTTACTAAACAAACCGCTGTCCCAAAATCATAGCTAAAAGCTTAATAGTAAACAAAACGCAAATATTATATGGAATAATGAAAGTACCTCACACCATGCTGAAAGAAAAAGAGACCTACCAAGAGCACAACTACGCACAAGTGGAACAACAGGAAGTTGGAAAAAACATATATCATGCGTAATAGAGAGCTAGCGCATGACCTTGACAAACATGATTAGCCCCTTCTCGTGCCACCATGGATGACTCCAGAGCAAAACGCATGAATAAGCGCGAGACAAGAGAACGATACAACATAGGGTACCATGTCACGTCGTTCTTGACCCTTTGTTTCATGTACTGTTTTTTTTTTTGCTTTGTGTTACACAGCACCTCCCCCCCTCTCCTATCCAACATAGAATACTCATGCGATCAAAAGCCCGTGCTTTCCAATAAGCTTCGTTATCTTCTTATTCATATAAACATCGAAAATTCAAGCTCAGTATAACGCCAAGACTTTTGGGGGAAGGAAAAAAAAGTTGTTTACCGCGGCGTCTCGTTATCTCCACTTAATATACAAGAGAAAAAAAAAGAAAGCCTGAACCGGAAACGTTGTCCCCATGGAAAGCTCCAAATGACGTTCTGCATCATCTCCCATTCTGCACAGTACCTGCATGGATAAGTGCTGCTCTCTCCTAATGCTCAGTCGTTTAGAAAAAAGACGCGCAGAAAGTGCGAAGCGCTGGGACATAAAACACATTTACCACCATCAGTGGTTATATATACTGCTCCCACAGGTACAAACTTATCAGCAGTAATCGCATACCTAAAAAAAAGCGCACAGGCTTATTGTAATTTTTTTTTTCATCACAACACCTCATTCCAACGAGTACCTTTTGCTAGGCTCCATTAACATTAGCGCCTCCATGATATGAAACGGAACAAAAAAAAAAAAAAAACGTGCGGCAGTGCTCTGGGAAGGAGGGTCGCCAGGATATCACTGGATAGTTAAATTAGTTTTATAGAGAGTAATCCTTCCGTTCCTCTTTGTGCTCGTTGCTAAATCTATATATGGACGTGGGATTGATTAATGGGCCCATGGGAGAGATTTGCGCATTGTTTGTTTGTTTGTTTGTTTTTTGATGCGCAAAAATGCTTGTTGTCAGGCACAAAAAAAATATAGTTCTGTAGGACGCCTAGATAGAAGTCGTAGCACGACTTCTCAGTGACTTTGATTATGCGTTTAAATTTGAGATATGCTTACACTAGAAGTGTTTAGATTTTGGTAAAGGTGTCGTCATTAAAAAGCAACTAGTCGCGCTATTATACACACAATATTAGGATTCGCGTTGCAGTAATTACCTTTAGCAGGGTTATTTACAATCTTCAAGAAGTATTGATGGACCCCGATCATACGTAGTGTGTGAAGGCACTAATGGAAACACATTCTAATCAGCAGTTGAAATGTTGCGAAAGGGGTCAACTACCAAATAACACCTCTTGCAGGAGTTGAGGAGGACATCGGGATGAAAACTTGGAAGGTTTATTTAAATTATTTACAGTCAGACGACCGAGAAATTAACAGTCATAGAAGTCATTACGGGCCGGCAGCAACTCGGACGCTGCGGCCCGTGGCAAGAAGCTCGAAAGAGATGAATGAAGGAATGCTCTATTAATCTTTCTGCTGCTCCCGGTCTGCGTCATTTAAGCCCTTCGGTGTCTCAAAGACATGTCACGTTCGGCCAATGGGCGAGCCCGCTCAGGTGACGCCATTTTCGGCCAATCGGCGAGGGCTTACTTCTCCCTGTGGTCTTGCCTTGCTGACTTGCAATGCGCCGTCACAATAGATGGATGGGGGCGACGCTGCCAGGTTTTCACGGCGCATTACAGCCGTCTTGCTTCGGGACCCACTTTACCCGCAACAGTGCCAGGCTCTCGCTTCACTTTCGGGAAGAGTCAAGCAGTGAATAGCTCTACCTGCGGCACACGAAGTGGGTGCCGCCAACTTGTTTGCACGTGCCGTGCCTCAGGAATGTGGTATCAGTGCTTCTGCGCTCCTTAATTAGCTGCGGTGCGATTCGATGTGGTATGATGAAATCGAAGTAGGCTCAGGAAACGGTCCCGTATCTAACACTCTTGAGCCGACCACATGTCACACTGAGCATACAATTTACGCTGGTTTAAAATAATGCAACAATAATAAAAAAGAAAGACGGCATAAGTTCACGCAACGCGTATGTAACCTGAACATTCTAGCAAAAAAAAAAGAAAGACTGTACTTATTGTAAAGCTGATCGTAGCGTTACATTCTTTAGTTGCCTGCACGTATAACTCCAAGACGTGTTATCAGGAGAAACACCTCCATAATATACGGGCATGATAAGGCGCACGCTGGCAGCGATCATAAAATCGCGCGAATCACTTATTCATTTTAATTTCAAAGAACTTTAACACCCACGCTTTGTCGTGGTAATTCCTCGTTTATTATGCTTCCAGAAAACGTGCACCCCATAAGCTGCATAATTTCTGAGCATGTATTAACGATGATGTTTTGCCAGTTTTCTGTTTGCATGCTGACTGTTTTATTACTGTTTAATGGTAGCGTGAGTTTCAGTAAGTGTAGGCTTAAAGTTATGTTTCTTCACACGCACACGAAGAACCTGTTTTCTTATTCTTCTAATTTTCGGTGCGCTTAATTTAACAAGGTGCAAAACAGCACTAGTTCAAGTTTGCTTTCTTTGTTCTTTTTTTTCACATCTCCAGCGAACGATATACAAAGCAAAAGTTTGCCTCATCCTGAGCTTACGAAAGCCGGAAGCTTGGGCTTAAATGTTGTTCATGAGTCTCATCACGTTTTACGGAATCCGAGAGCGTCTAGCACCGCTATTTTGGGTTCTTAAGTTAAGCAAGCTCCCTGCACGTGGCGCGGAAATATTTGCTGCTCACTGTACGCCGCATAGCATATCAGGAGGCTTACGCCGGGTATTTACGCCTGTTGCGCTAGCTTAACGGAACTTATAGCTCACTAGGGACTTACACATTCTTTTTGTGCATAGCTGTTTTACCAACACGGTAAGTTAGAATTCGCTTCACTGTGCCCTCTGTAAGCGTTTGCATCGTGTCGTATTTAACGCTTTCTGAAAGGGTAAAACTTTCGACTCACAGGTCCCACCCTCAGATCTTCTAATGTCTTCTTACGTCCTAAACCCCTATCCTCAGACCGCGTTTTCTTAATTATTGTTTTCTGTGTTCGAAATGATCTTGGTGCCTGTAAGCGGCGCTAGCTACCCTTCTTCGTTTTTCATAGAAGTGCCCCCAAACGATGCGAAAGATCCAAGCAAAGATTAGGAAATCTGCGCAAAAACACAGAAACACACACACAAAAGTATGTGATGGCGTAACCTTTTGGACATCTAATAAACAGTTTGTATTTTTACCATCACATATATAATGGTACCCTATACTGCACTTGTATTCAACGCTCACTTCAAGGCAAAATTTTTTCACAATCATACACCTACGTTATGGTGCAGGAAAACATGTTTTAGAACCTGCACGTCGGAGAAATCTGTTCCCTTCGTGGTATGTGCGTAGGCTCTCCAACCATCCCGAATATTTCGGGACAGTCCCGACTTTTGAGCAAGTGTCGTCCTGGATCCCGACTTGACCCAGTCGGGGTGGCGAAATATCCCGACATTTGCTTTTTCTTTCTACTCGTTAACAATAAATAGACCTGATTTTTTTTATAATGCTTGACAGCGCGTTTCCACGTACCCTTCTGTTGCGCTGTCATAAACATAAAAGCGTTTTCGTGTTTGCGATGGTTTCACTTCTCATGGACGCCCTAGCTTTTGGCATTACATCTATTCGTATTGGCATCCATGTTAGACGTGCATCTACACAGCACCTTGCTCTAAGTCGTGACACGGTAGGGCAAAAAAAAATGTTTCAACTTTATTGTACATTTCGTTGAGCAACTTTATTGCACGTTGACAACTCCTGGTGTTAAAAGGTTCAATTGTCTCCACGCCCGTGTGCGCATGCGCTACGGCAGGAGCTCATCCCGACGCTGCTGCGGGCCACGTTCAACGCACTGAACTATACAGGGGCCACATTTTCGGTGATTCGGCATTTTCAGCCGCGGCGTGGCACACGGGGAAACACAGGAGTGTATGCGCACCAAGATGCACTTACAGGACTGACATATCAGTTTTTGTGGCCGAGTTACAGAATAAACTGCGTGGTTCGATTTTTTAACTAATTTTCCTGAATTTCTTGAACTTCCTTGAACTTTCTTGAAATCAAGATTCTGCTTCTAGAGTGACTAGAGCGCAATTTTCTCTTTCAAATGCAATAAAATTTATTCAAATCAACCAATCAGAAGGCGTTTGTTTACAGCGGTTGCTTTAAGAGGCATTTCTGCATTTTACATGTATTTGAACAAGGAAATCGGAGTTGTTTTCTAGCTAAAGCTTCCGCTGAAGAACGATGGTATATCAGCCACGGGACGAACAACCACTCTCCAAGGTGCAAAGACGCTTGCTGTCTACGTTTCAGATACAGTATACGTACTTGCTAATCCTTGCCAACAGGGACTTTCGGCGGCCTCATTTCCCGTTTCCTGAGAACGCGACACTAACGCAGCAATGCCACAACACTCACGAGGTGTCGATTACTGGACTTGATAATTATCTCCGCAGGCTAGCGACACACTCCTATCCAACCGGTAGCTGTGTAAGCTGCACAGCCGAGCAAAACTTCCGCAGCTTTTTCTTTCACTGCGGTTGTCTTTACGCGATCTTTCCCTTGACCGTCTAGTTGACCACGAGGAATAACTGAAAGAAATACAGAGAAATAGGAAATACGTAAAGACAGAAGAGTGGAGCGATTTGGAGCCTAGCGAGCCTCATTATCGCAGGAACCCAGCGGCTGGTTGTAGTTTCTCTCTGCAGAGTCATTACTGCTGCAATCAGCTGTGTTGTGGTACCCTCGGGTTCATTTGCCCCTGTGTTTCTTGCAGGGCGCATACACCTTACGACGTGATACCCGCAGAACTCTGCGTGCTCAAGAGGCTCCAGGAAGACTCCTGACAGTGCGAAGAACACTCCAAACTTAGTTTGCGAAGCATAAGTGGCTGAACAATGGCGTGTATGTGCCGCGGTGAAACCTCTGCGTCGCTAAACGAACACAGACCATGAATGTAGCCGCCAGTTAGCTTTTCACTGGCGCGTCGCGAGCGGAACCGGAAGTTTCGCACCGGACATCGCGCACGATAGCATCAGAAGTGCAATTCTATGTGATGGACTACACTGCCGCATCAGAATCCAATCTAGCGCCGCCGGTTCTGGAATAGAAACTTGGTCTATATTCGGCACTTAACATCAACTAATTTTTACCACTTGGCTCTAGCCTTAACTTGGTATTTGACATCCTGCTTTCTTTTAAAAACCTGCTTGCTTTGTGTTGTGCCACGTGTCTTGTTTTTTTGCACGCTAATATCATTGAATGTATGTGCTGATTGGGGAGAATAACCATTTATCGATTCATGATTGTGCATGTGTTGTTTGTGTCCTCTCCCTCGTTCGCTCTTGTGACTCAGCAGCACGTTTCACTTTTACGTGTGCAACCAACTAACCCCAAACTTAGTCCTTTCTAGCACATCCATACCTCAACAAAACACTTTGTGTGCACCTGTTGTGCATTCTGGTTTAACCTTTGATTTTATATTTTGTAATCAAGGGTGTCGTACTGTTCCTTACAGCTATATACTCAAGAACCTTAAAAGGCACCAAGTGGACACGCATGAAAAAAAGCACATATACACATAAATATACACGCAATCTGTGAGTATATATGTATATATGTGCGTCTTTTCATCCGTGTTCAGTTCGCACCATTTAACGTCCCTATGTTTTACCAACATGCCCAAACTGCCACTCTGGTGTCTATATACAGCATGTGCCTTTGCTAAAACATATGCGCCACACATGTACATTTGTGGTGTGCCTTTGTCAAATTCATTTAGAAGTGAAATTCATTTAGAGAAAATTATGCTCATTGTGTTACCGCTCCGTTAGCACAATAACAGCTCTTACTTTTTTTGACCTGCTTCTCTTATTAATTTTGTCCCGCTGTCGGTGTGACCAGCGCTGTGGCGTCAAAGCTCACGAACATAGCAAATGACTTAAAGACCACGTGAAAGTAAGCCGCTGCTTACTTTCATTTAGCCTCACCTGCCTTCCGCTGGCAGCTCCGCCCCACCCTACCGCTTACGTCTAGGAATCATTGTGCCTACCGTTTCCGCCTTTTCAGGACAACATTGACCAACTTATTGTGCCACTGTTCTCAATTTCAAACACAAAGACCATTTTTGTCCAACACATTGAGGAAATTAGATGATCGTCCTCTGAGTGAACAGACAGTACTAGAACACCGTCCCCACCGATCATCGGCTCAGAAAGCAATGAAGGCACTTTTGTGCTTTCTCGGAACGTCTGTGGTGCGCGAGTGGCTTTAACTCAAGTTTTGTCCTTCTCTCTCATCCCCTCTCCCTTCCTCCAGCGTAGGGTAGCCAACCAGACTCTTGACTGGTTAACATCCCTGCCTTCTCTATATTCATCTGTCTCTCTCTCTCTCTCTCACACACACACACGCACACAGAGAGAGAGAATACACATGATTTAAATCGTTCTTTCTTCAGACACGGCGCCGGCGGGTGGAATATGTCTGCTACAAAGCAAGCGAGACGGATACAAAAGTTGTAAAGCACAAAATTTAGCCAGAGTGAACATGCCCTCAGAAAGAAAAAAAAATGACGAAAGGAAAGAAACCCGATGATGAAAGATTGCGCTCCCTCAGTTGAAGGGAAATGGATACATTACGCAGCGTGCTTCGTCCTGAGGTATATCGGAAAACGCTCCCGCTGATGGATTCTTCTGTGGCATTTTTATTTTTTGGTGACATATTCTTCGAGAAGGCTTTTCGTGCACCTGCTTTTTCAGGAATGTGGTTCGCGTATCCAGCGACAGGGTGCCGTGGCAAATCGCCTACGTGAACGATGCTGGTTTGCTATCGAGTATCCACTTCGTCACTGCTCAGTCTTTGCAGCTCCTTTTCTTATCAGCAGGCTAGACACAGAACAACCGAAAGAAACAGACACTATGGCTGGTGACAAATGCAAAATCAATTCGTGCCGCAAAAACACATTTAGCAACATGGCCCTATTTCGCGCGTGAGAGTAGGATTTCGCCGCAACCTTGATGCAACCTTGAAGACAGTGATCTAAAGAAGGAAATGCTAGATTCAGCAACCCCTGAGGACAATACTAAGAAAGAACTAAAAAACGTAAGCATTTGGTAAGAACTGGGAACTGTTTGAGTTAAGTGCGAAATATAAATCAGTCCGTAACACAGTTATATATATATATATATATATATATATATATATATATATATATATATATATATATATATATATATATATATATATATATATATATATATATATATATATATATATATATTGTTACGCATGAAGAAAACGAAGACCAGTGAACGTGCTGGCGGGAAAGTTCCTCGCGGACAATCTGTCGGATGGTCGAAGGAAGGTCGAGGCAAGGACTCGTCTCCACACTGGCAACCGTCGTAACGTTTGCCAACCGACCAAACTTTGGCGCAATCCGACGCATCTTGAGCGTTTCAAAAGTTCTGCAGTGCCGAATGACGTCGGACACAGAACTGAGGCTCTCCTTTCCAATTAGAAAATTGTAGACATCCTCAGCCACTCCTTTCAGCAAATGTCCAACTTTATCTTCTTCCGACATGTGAGCATTAACCACCTTGCACAGCTTTAACACTTCTTCGATGTATGTTGTGCATGTCTCACCTGGTAGCTGCGCCCGTTGAGACAGTGTCTGCTCCGCACGCTTCTTTTTAGCGACTGAGTCCCCAAAACACGCCTTTAGCTCGTCAACAAAATGTTCCCACGTCGTAAGCGCGTCCTCGTGGTTCTCATACCACAAGAGGGCGGTATCGGTCAGGGAGAACACCACATTGGTGAGCTGAGCGGTTGCATCCCACCCGTTGGATTTGCTCACTCGTTTGTAGTGGACGAGCCACTCGTCGGCATCTTCCCCCGCTTTGCCTCCGAAGGTGGGTGGAACTCGGTAGTATGGCAGTGGACTGCTAGGCGCTGCCCTCGGAGTGGCTCCTTCTTCCGGCATGTCGAAGATGGTCACGGCTGATGGCGGGAGGCCGGCAAGTCGACGGCTTCGACGAAGCTGCGGCAGTGATGGTTCCGTTGTTGTGAGCGGTACCCCGCACCTCCACCACTTTGTTGCGCGCGAAGGAGACCGTTTGTAACCCTTACGGATGAAGGGGACCGTTTACTTTAAGTCGCGAAGGCGAGCGCAAGAGCGGTCAGCTGGTTTATCAACTGAGCGTCGTCCTCTTCTTCCTTCCTCCACCCGGGACCGCCAGCACGTTCACTGGTCTTCGTTTTCTTCATGCGTAACATTATATATATATATATATATATATATATATATATATATATATATATATATATATTGCACAATATTCTGCTTATACTTTTGAAGCGAAAAGCTTTCTTTACTCACCGTGACAGGTTTTCTGTATCTAAACGAGTGACGTCACCCCTATACACGGGAGGCCCTCCGAATTGGACAGGGTCCTGACGGGGACACAGCTGCGGATGCGCCGGAGTCAAAGTAGGTCACAGGAGGAGGAGGAGGATGGCGCTATTGGTAGGCCTCCGCTTGCCCAGTTTGCAATGACTCCTCGATGATCGCAGCCGCGTGCAATGGCGCGCTAAACACGTGGGAGTCTCCCCCGAAGGGCGAACCAGTGACTGCGATAAGAAACGGTTTAGCGTTGGGAATCAACTCCACGCACGGTGTCCTAGCTTTACGGAGGCTGTGACACGTCGGCGCCACGTGGCAACTTCCGCTGGGCAGGAAGAGCAGTGCACAGGCAGCCACCAGGCATCTCGCAGCGCTGGCATGTTGAGGAGCGTCTCCGGTGACGTTGCAGGCACCGCACCTCGACGGTCCACGAGGCGAGACTGACGGGAAACCATCGGCAGTAGTCAGCGCCTAGTGGAATGTTCGTTAAAACAACTTAGGTATGGTTCGCTTGACATTCACTGTGCGTTCCGCTCAGACCAGGCGCTAACAGGGTATAGCACAGCAAGAACGAACAACGCGCTCTTGCCAAAGGCGAAAGGCAGAATGCGGCCCTGGCTCCGCCGCCGAGCCGATTGAGTTGAGCGTTGAGCGTACTTCCTATTTGCTTCGTCGTCATTGCAGCCAAATGTCTCTTGAAGCCAAACGCGCTCCGCGCCTGCGGAAACCGTCCAACCCTGCGCAGGCGGTTCGCGCAGGCGCTGTCGACAGCGGGACGGTAAGATTGCGCCGACGGCGGGTGTGCGCCTCGACCGCCCGTATAATTGCTGCCGCATTGTAAAGCCTAGCACATCATGAGCGATGTAGCGTTGTCTACGCTGTCGAGAGGGGCGCGGAACAGCACTCGCGACTGGACGAGATGAGGAAGCTTAGTGCTCGCCATGAAACGGAACGTCAGCAATCATCTTCGATCACGTATACTGTCGTTGAGTGGTGCTTCGCAATGGTCTTACGCGCCTCGACAGCCCACCGTTGTCGGAGGACGTTAATTTAAGCACTTGCAAAGACGTTAAATCTAGCTTTCAGGCCATACAGGACTTACTTTAAGTGTACGGGTCTGGGCTGTAGGATTTATTAGAACCTAACTGCTTGTTATCTGTTTTACATTCTCCATCTGCCCTCATAGTCACCCATCATGGCTAGAGGAATGTACGTCAGGTCGACCTTTCTGCATTTTTTATGATCAATATTTTTCTCTTCAAGAGGCACTTCACTTCGTTATGGAGGAGGAGGAGGAGTAAAAACGTTTATTGAGCACTAGAAAAATTTGACAGACAGAAAGACAAAGAACCTTTATTTTGGTCCTGAAAAGACGATGAGTGTCCCCGTTAGGGGGCAGCGTCTGCGGGCCGCGCCCACGATGGAGCCGGGAGGTTGAGACCCCCGGCGATATCGCGGGCTCTCTGGACAGCCATGAAAACTTTTTGATGAATTTCGCGGAGTCAGACGCTGTCTTCTATCTTCTTAGCAATGGCCACCTGCCCCTAGTCGGGGGCTCCGCTGGATGCCGCTGCCAGCTGGGCCCGTCGGATCAGCCTTAGTTGGACGTCCTGACGGTCGCTGGAGAGCATTCCTTCCCATTGCTCACTCGGGTTTGGTATTATTGGTGCCGCATTTGTTTTCTGGCAGGCCCATGTTATATGATAGAGCGTGGGTGTTTCCTGGCACCATGGACATTCCTCAGTATACTGTGTGGGTTGTATTTTACTGATTGTGTTTAAGTTCGGATATGCACCCGTCTGTAGCAGCCTCCAAGCTACGGAATCCTCTCTAGGGAGAGAGCTATGCGGCCGGGGGTACCGCTTCCTGCTGCCCTTATAGTGGTTTAGGATAGCCGAGTATTCTCTGGGGACTGGCTCGGTTTCCTCGACGTCATTGGCGGAAGGTGCTCGGTATGTAGTGTATCCTCGAGCTACACTGTCGACCTCACGGTTGCCTTCCACGTCCGTGTGACCCGGCGTCCACACTATCGTGTGTCTAATTGGTTGTACTTTTTCTGGGTTTTGTGTGTGGTTATCTTCAGAGCGGAGTATGCGGAGCGCTCTGTGACCTATTCTGCCTAACATGTAGTTTCGGCTTGCTGTTTGGGAGTCGGTTAGTATTGTTAGAGACCGCCTAGTCAGGTAGCCCTCCGCTGCCGTTAGAGCGACGGCCGCTTCTTCAGCCTCGACTACGATTTTAGTGCAGCGTGTGCGATCGGCTGTCGTTACAGTTGAATGTAATTATTCCTGCCTTCACTATAGATAACCTGGAAAGACATTAATTGACGTGTATGACTGCTCCGCCATAACCTCTTCTAGTGACTTACTTACTCAAATAATCTTCGATGGTTCCTACATGAAATTTTTGTCTATTGTCTTCGCTCTTGCAAACCTCTTCTCTGGAAAGCAGTTATCCAAAGTATTGCGGCATGTTCAGTTTCAAAATCAGCGCATATATGGATGGTTTGTGAGCTTTATAAGCGGGAAAGCGCTATAAAGCATCCGTATAACGAGCATCCGTAACGTCTGAGCACCCGTAACGCGTGAAGTTCATTGATCGCCCTCTCTTTATTCATCGTCGCCACCAATCGGCAAACAAGCAGAAACGGACAGCACGTGCGTCACTTCTAACAGGCCTAATTTACAGTCCCTTTCCAATGGCCTCAAGGTAACGTTTGCCTCAACGTATCTTTGTTTCACAGCGTCTTAACTTCCCTTTACTTTGTTTCCTGCAATATATATATATCTTGCCCGCGTTTAACCTTTAACATTGCGAGCTTATTTGAACCAAGTTTCGCAATTGCGCTTACGCTTAACCCTTGAACTTCCAAGTTCTCTTGCAAAGAAAGAAAGAAAGAAAGAAAACTGTCAGAATTGTTGCAAATTATATCCGGATTCGAAAGTTACACATACTTTATGTGCATTTTGTCTCTTACATTCAGCCGAAATACGAACGAAAGTCATCTGCCCTGGAAAAAGAAAAAGACACAGATTTCCTTCGGCGCACGTGTAAGCTTCGAGCGTAAATATCTGAACACATGATAACGAAACAAGTTGAACGCATAGAGAAATGTATTGGAGTGCCGAATACACGATGCAAACGGAGTTTACTAGTGCGACTTGCATCTGGCAAGCAAAAGAGAAGCAGCTGTGACATAGCGAAGTAGGACTCGTCTTGCGGCAGAACTCTAAAACAGCTACGATGAGTGCAGCATAGGAGGCCTTGTTAACGACTTGACAGTTTCATTACACATTCAACGCAAACGTTTAAACCTGCATAAAGCGAAGCTTTCGGGGGAAAGCTCTAAAAAAATCTTTTGCTTTAAAAACACTTTAAGATGTATCCTACTATTGTTTGGCAGTCTATGTTAGGTCGTAGTGAAATATTTATCACGTATACTTATCAGACTCTACCATCATTGTTTTATTTGTAATTGAAGCGGCTGCAGAAATTTGTCTAATTCCATAAGTGTGCCGCTGTATGCGGCGGCTATTGGGCAGTGAGTCTGCTGCTAAACCTTCGTGTATATGTTTTTTTTATCTATATGGTAATTTGCTAATTAACTCACAATGGACATTCTCAAACTACTCGCTAACCGGCGGAATAAAAGTATATAATATGCCTTTGCCTCAGCAGCAGCAATTATTACAGAAGTTCTGATTATTTTCTACTTATGCATAAGCATTCTTTGGCTCGGCTCTTACTTCGTTTTCGTTTACTTGCTTCTTCTAGCTTATGCATGTCTATGTATCGCTTTCACGGTGCCAAGAAGTGCTTATGTATTAGCAGACAATTCTAAAATTTCTGTACCATTTTAATTGCTCGTCATATCTATCCTGCTTTGACCATATCATAACGTTCCAACCACAATTCCACTCCATAAAATCACGCAGTTGCAATCTTCTTTTATTGCTATGTTCTGCGCAATTTTATTTTTGTGAATCAGACAACCTGCATGCTTTCCACATCCTTCTTTGCTTTGTTTAGTAGTATACTGCCACACTCCTTGTTTGAACAAAAGGTGTTGGGAAACCGTAACGTCTTATTCAAACGAGAAAAGCGGTCGATGGGCCAAACCTTCTCAGCTTGGAGATAAACAACTAAATGACACAGGCAGATATACACACAATGCGTAAAGTAACTCCACGAAAAAACACCGTTGGAAACAGTGTCGGTTTCTCTCCCTCACTTTTTTTTTAGCCGCCGATAATTCTCTGCCTCGCTGCCACAAGATTGCCTCTTTCGTATAACATTTGTGATTTAAGTTTCTTTTCTGCTTTCTTTTGAATGTAGATCGACTGTCCCTTTTCTTAAAAAAAAGAAATCTGCTTCATGGCACCGCGCTTGAAATAAGCTTATAACCTAGCACGAGCTTGCTCACCAGTTAAATGTGGCAGCGCTATTTTTGCTCTCATTTGCAGATCTCGTCGCAGAAAATGCTATAACGCCTTTGTTTTGGATCTTACTTCTGTCTTTTGGAAACTTTCTAAGGCAGGCAGTATCTACCATGGCACAATTGTTCTCTACATTAGCGTTGAATATACAGGGTGTTTCTTTGTTTGTATTGTTTTTTAGCTGCACCAACTTTTTTAAAAATTGCCTGTGGCAAGTAGCACAGTTGTAATCCTTGATCTAAATTAGTCGATAAGGTGGTCATTCTGCGAGAATTCAAAATGCCTAATCGACGGATTAACAGAATTACGCGAGTGAACTGTTTAATTCATTATTTTGTGGAACATTTTTTAATCTACGAATTGCAGGTAGTTCGCAAGGTGTATCCACCTGGAACGAATTCTCTTGGCTGCTCCAGTTTCGAGACATTAATTTTCAAGGTGTCCGAAGAAATGCATTGGTGTTTCAGTTACTTATGGGCTCCAGTTGCTTAAAACTGCGTTTTATTTACAATATGAACGCCAGTGCATTTCGCCGGACACTTCAAGAAATTATTACCTCTAAACTGGAGCAGTTCTGAGAAGTCGTTCAAAGTGGATACGTCTTGCGAGACCATTGGCTACAATTCGTCGATTAAAATATGCGCATTTCTGTTATTAATTAAACGTTAATTAACGCATTTAGGTTATTTCATCCAATTAAGCATATTGATTTCTCCTAGAAATCATGGTCACCTCATCCGCTAATTCATACCACGGGCTAGACTTGTACTATCTGCCGTAGGCAAATTTTTTTTTTCAGAATTTTGGTGCAGCTAAAAACGAACACCGTGTAGATGATGTTTAAGGTTTGACAGAAGCCCGTCTGGTCGGGATGAAACATGGTTAAAGGTAGGCACAGCCCGGGGCACTACGCCGAATAAAGTAAATTCAAAGGAGAGAAGACGTTTTGTCTCCCACTTGGGAGCCTTCTTCTCAGGTAAAAGAAACAAATGAGTTCGAGCAGTTCGCTTGAATAGGCTCGAACACTGGACGTAGGCAGCGCGCGTACACTGACAGCAGATACCCATTTCTCCTGTTCAAAGTGTGCGGTGTAGTCTGAACCATGAGCGGGAGTCAAGATAAAGGCGTCGAGATAGCCCTTTTTCCCCTGGCAAGGACACGTGCCTTTTCCAAGTCGATTTCATGGCCTCCCGAAGCCGCATGCTCAGCCAAAGCGCTGGATTTCACATTTTCTTTTCTCGTGTCATAATGGGGCTGTTTAAGACGTCTTTCAAATACACCTTTTAAATATACGTTTAAAACTTTTTAAAGATGCTTTTTAAACATAGGCCCTATAGATTGAAGATCGTCTTGCACGAGTAGACGTTCTTTCGTGGACACAGCTAAATTTCACCGCATATTCGAATAGTCCGTCTTGTCATCTCTGATTGGCTCATTGGTCCACAGAACGGCTACATCGTCTCTGTTTGGCTCTAAATAAACGCCAACATGATAGAATTCGATCCTCCTCAAAACCGCAACCCTGAAGTGCAGCATGCAGCTGAAATGTTTCCTGCAGCCATGATCAACCGCATTGTAGCAAATTTATTTATTTATTTATTTATTTATTTATTTATTTATTTATTTATTTATTTATTTATTTATTGTCGTACTTAACATCCTAGAGCTGCACCTATAGACTATCAGAGATGTCACAGTGCAGGGTTCCGAATTAATTTTTTACCACGTGGTATTTCTTAGCGTGCAACTAAACGTAAGTAAACGAGTACTTTCCATATTATGCCTTCATCGCAAAGCGGCTGCCACGGCAAAACATCGACCCTTTTTTCGTCGTCCTCGCACTTGCATTTCTAAAGTTTTTCTACCTTTGTTATGTTATTGTTTACGTAGTATGTATTGATGTTTTTCTACCTATGTTTTTGCTATGAGGGGAAAAAAAACCATCATTATTTTGAGGTGAGAAAACCTCCTTCCCTGACTATCTAACTAATTCAGGACGCCATACCCAGTGAGCCGTCGGTGCCGGGAAAAACTTAAATTATTTATATGCTTCGGACGCATTTTCGGTGTACTTACTGCGCATCACAGTTCAGCATCAGCGTGTTTCTTTTGCATGACGCGATCTTTATTGGCCATGGCTATGAGTTCATTTTGCTGTATATAAAATGCAAGTGATCCTAGCTAGTGAATAAATACTGCTCATCTTGAACAAACGCAGCTGTTGCCGATGCATCTGAAGTCAGTACGTTTGGGCATCAATACGACACTGCGTTGTATACATCTCTAGTCTTAAGCCCAAGAATGCCTAAAACACGCAAAATTTTATTACTTAGACAATCTGAACGTACAGGCAGACTCATCTGCTTGGTATAGCAAAAAAAAAAAGAAGTATCTGGGAAGGCGGATCAGCGCGAAGTTGATAAAGAAACAGAGCCGAAGAAAGAGAAGGAAATAATACATAGAAAGGCAGGGAGTGTAACTAGAAGTAGTTCCTGTAGGGTATACTGAATAGAAAGGCAGGGAGGTTAACCATAGGTAGTTCCGGTTGGTTAGCCTGGGTAGAGGAAAAAGTAGGAGATAAAAAGCGATATAGCGAAAGAGGAGAGAAATGAGCAGGAACAAGGTAACCACGAAAGTGTGTAAGTTATAGTTTAAGAAAAGCAAAAGAGGCAATGGCGAACTGGGATATCCAGAAGAACAGGGACCTTGACCGCGAATTTACCAGTATTGGAGACATGACTTTCTTTCTCTTTACCACCCTGTCTCAGTTAGGCACTCATTGCATATAAAGCGGCCTCAACGACGCTATTTCTTAGTCGAAGGCAGGTAAGAGGCTTAACCGATTCAGACTAGCACGTCGGATCGCTTCCTCGACACGAGCCATGGAATCGAAGGTGACAAGTTTCTCGTGAAACGAAAGTCGAAAATGGCTTGCTCGCGCTCAGTGCGAATACAAAGAAAGTGCCGCGAGACGACACACGTGGCTTGCTAAGTACTTAGTACTCGCAAGTGACATAGACACCGACGAAAAAATTCTTTGCAAGAAAGAAAAATGCTGCCAAGAGGCACAGGCTGTATAATGCCGTGAATGGCAAATGAAGACTTACTATACGGCCCTTCAAAACAAGCCGTTGCTCGCGTGCGAGACACCACGTGAAAAATATAGCACGTGCTACACGTCACACGGCACCTGTTCCAGCTACTTTCGAACAGTGGAAGGAAATACGAAATTAAATATGGCCTGTGCGGGCAAGCTGCACCGTTGTCCAAAACGTTCATGTCTACTCCCGCCCTTGTAAGGGTAAGCCAAGCGTACGTCGTCGGCAATTTGTATGCGTGTTGCAGCTTTAGACTGCCCTGTTCTTTCATTCTTTTTTCTTTTTCTCTCTCTTTCGCTTTTTCTGCTTCTTACAGATTCTAAAACACACACACACAAACACACACACACAAACACACACACGCACACACACGCACACACACGCACACACACGCGCGCACACACACACGCACGCACGCACACACGCACACACACACACACGCACACACGCACACACACACTCACACACACTCACACACACACTCACACACACACTCACACACACACTCACACACACACACACACACACACACACACACATGCATGTATTTCCCGGATGGCATACTTCCCCCCACGCGATAGAGGAAATCTTCACGATAACAAAGCTGATGGCGGCCGTCGAGGTTGTTGTTCTTGTTTCACAACTCCCTTATTAGTGTACGCTATCTGGTTTTTACTAGTTTGGAAATACAGTACACGGCTGAGGAAAAGCTATCCAGTTGCGACGTGATGGGGGTAAGCTGTTCTCGAAAACAACGTTTTAATAGAGAAGACACATATTTTAACTGAGGGAGTGATCATTTGAAGCCTGTGAGAGGATATAAGTTTATAATTAATGAGATTATAAGTTAATGGGCACTTTTTACTAGTGCCCTTGTTGGCAGTAGAGTAAATGTATGGTCACTATCAGTTCTTTTCTTACGTACTGGCGCTTGGTAAATTGTTTTCCTTTACGTACTATCAAATGACCTTCCTCATACAAAACAAGAGCGACCATGTCCTGCATGTCTTTTTGTGTTACGACATGGTGGGGTTAAGCTGTTCTCGAAAACGACGTTTTAATAGAGAAGGCACGTATATTTAACTCAGGTACGGAGAATTTGAAACCCATGAGCAGACATACGGTTATAATTAACGAGGTTATACAACCAGTGCACCACTGGTTTTTTTCGCTGCATAATACTTTGACAAAAGCGAACACCAGCAAAAAATTGTAAGCTCTTGCGTGTCCCAGCCGCCCAGAGGAGAGGCTTCAATAGCGCCAGTTATCCGAGTTTCTAAAGCTGCAAATCACACCGAGCACAAATTTGAGACGAATTAATTTCCCTACAGGGTCGCGCGCCCATGCCGGACCTTCCGCTAGTGTGCGCTAGAGTTCCTGTATATGCTACCAAAGGTAGCAGAGTTGCGCGTAGGTCCGCCATCTTGCCTGGGAAGCAACCAAATCTATGCGGCGAAGCCGCACTCCGTTTTTGCAGGCGGCATGCCTACCGTATCGTCGATCGACCGTGGGCGCTTTTGCATCGCTTGCGGACTGCTTTTCCACCTAATGGCAAACAAAGCGCATCGAAACAGCTGGCTGCATAAGATCGTCAAGAAAAAGGCGCCGAGATCGGTCCCCACCGAAGCTTAGGCCTAGCGTATCCGCCAAGTCCGTCTGCACACTCTCGACCTTTGGTAGCATATACAGTAACTCTAGTGTGTGCAGCACACCAGCGAAATTAGTGACGGCTGGCGACACAACTTCGAGAAGGTGGCGTGTTTGTGACGCGGAGGCAACGCTGCTGGCCACCGCAATAGGGCCCTAGTAGTGCTGCAGGCCTGCTCTCAAAGATGAATAAGAATAAAGGTCTCTCTACCTTCTAGAAAAAAAAATCTTTCCCTCTTTCTCAGGGCGAAAAGGTGTGTGGGAACAGATTGCGGTCATTCACCCGTAGCGAGCACTCGTCCGAATGCAGAGGTCCGAGCACGGCGCTGGAATAAGGCTGCACCGAAGCGTGTCAATGTGGTGGAAGGTGGGGCACCAGGGTCGCGGCCTCCTTTCGCCACTGGGTCAGCTATCTCGATTCCAGGGCAGCCGACCATAGCGAGTAGTCACTGCAGTTTGGCGTCGAGAGCCACTGACGGGCAGGGCCACCATATGAACTGCTAAGCTTTGTAATACCGGTCTGCCGTTGTTGGTGCTGCTCAGACTTTGGAGAGGAAGTTGAGAGTAAGTTAGGTGGGAATGAATTGGGTGCACTGCGGTAGACGCGGGGTCTGTCGATAGACCCGTCCAATTCACACTGACTCTGAAAAAAATTGGAAGCAAGTAAACTTCGTTGCTTCGTCAGCGAGGGTCCGTTGCGTTGAAGGGTACCACTATAACCAAACTGCTCCTTACAATCAGCGTAAGTGAACTTAGCGCGGAGCTAAATGTTTAACCTATCCAGTCGCTTCTAGGGAACACTTGAAGCAGGACAAGGTTACTGTTGAAAACTTAGGAGAAAGAGTTTCGTCCTACGGTCGGCTTGGTTCTGTTATGCTGCTTGTCATTATAGAAATGTCCTTTTAACGTATGGAAAAACTTCTTCCCATATACATTCGACGCAATATTATTTCCTTAGTTGCCTTCTGAAAAAAAAATGCCTATACTTTATTGCTAACTATGATGCCATAAATAAGTCTCAGTAAACTTGAAAGGCTTCAAAAAAAAGGAAGTTTAAATTGTAGTTGCTCCTAAAAGTTCAGACACTGCAAAGGCGTGGCCATACATACAACTGCCTTAGAAGGAAGCACCAAGCCTTCCAAGGAGATTGTTTCTAAAGCAACATAACGTAAGACATTTAAAAGGAGTCTTCGAAGAGAAAACAAATCAGCAGAGCGAATCCTCCGGTTCTTTCGAGAATACTTAGCATTCCACTGAATAGAAGAGGTGACAGTGACAAGAACTTAGAGTGTCCTGAGGAACTCGATTGGGGGTTGATGATCTTTCTTTTTTTCTTCTGCTGGGAGGAATCTGAAGAATTTCTTCACTAAATGAAATTAATTGATTTCACAGTCGTATTGTTCCATATGTCAAGAGCACAATTTACAGCTTCCGCATTGGAGAACAATGTGTCACTGGTAGTAAAAAAAGAAAACGCCATTCATCGCTTTCTGTCAACATTCCTTCGCTATAGGCACTTTACGACAATAAAAATAATTACAACAGTATAAAAAATATTATATCTTTGAAAGCAAAAAAAAAGGAAGCGGTATTTTGTATAAGGATGTTCTCTACCTCTAAAGCTTTCTTTTTTTTCTTCAAGTTTACGATTCAAGCGTAGAGTTTCATGCAATAAATATTAGAGGGAACTGTGATGCTAGTGTCTATGGGAGCTGCAAGCAGGGTGATTCAGCCAGCCTGGGAACGATGGTTAGTACACGGATTTGTCTAAACTTCGTCCTTCTGGCTTCAAACGGCTGTGTGACTTGGCAAACTCATCATTCTCAGCAACGTTCGTCGTTATAAATAATTAAATAAGCACTATAAAGTATCTCCTGGGGCAGGATTCGAACGTAGGACCTCTAGCACATAAGCCTAATACTGAAAACATACGCTTTACGCCACGGCGGCGTGCCTTGACAAGCGGCATGGGAACACCGTTTCCCGCGGGCCAGCCATCGCGTTGAGACCAGACCCGTACTGCTCCCTACCATATTCTCCTTCATGCCCGATACCCAGATCAGTTCCTGTGCTCGTGTAAGGTCTGCGAGAAACCGGTAGGCTTTCTTCACTTCCTCCTCACATGCCCCATTTTCCTGCACCCTCCATCCCCAACCAGGGCAGAGTCATACTGGGAGACTATCCTGGCCAGCTCCGCTGCTACAGACCAGCGCTGGATCACCGCCGACGCCCTGAGAAGGATAGCCCTCCAAGGGCTCTCCTTTGCTCTCTAAAGGCGGCCCCCTAGGGGCTACCTCGTGCCATGTAAGGGGAATTTCGCCCCCATCTGCATTTATTTGGCAATAAGTGTTTTACCATCGCCACCACTACCACCACTACCAGAAGAAACTGACGCTTCAGAAGCACCACCAGTGCAAATCGGCACGATTGATCATCACTGAGAACTTAAACAAATACTGTATGTCTAATATACTTCATGTAAATACGTGTATATAATGCCAAGACTGTCTATAATTCACTGCAAATAAAATTATTTCTTCGAATAGCATGCTGCTCTTTAATATTTATGCCTATAAAACCCCACTTGATGTACCCATGCACACAGGGTTCATGAGCCAATCACACCAAGAAGGCTTCACTTTACAAAGATATGAACTGGAGTTGAGTCTACTTATTCTTTTTATTAGCTGCAGTCATTTGTTTACGTAGCATTATAGCATTCAAACAGACACGAGCATCGACTTTCTCGTCGTATGTCTCGCGCTGTTAGTGTGAATCTGTACCATGAAGCTTATATCAATATGCTATAGTATGAAATGCGATGGCGCTGCCCCACGGCAGTGATATGTTGTTAGGAGTGCATTTGCTTGTTTAATAAGAAAATTAAGCGCTAAATTTTTGTATTCATAGTGGCAAGCGTAAAGTAGGAAGCTTTCGGAACTATCGGCCAATCTCGTTGACCTGCACCCCCCCCCCCCATGCGTGTCTCTCATGCCTGCTTCAGCTCATTATGTTGAAGTAGGGCTTAAACGCGCGAATTACCCAAAACCCTATTCAAACGTAGATGTTATGGTTCCATATCTGGAAATTAAAGCAAGCATCCCAATCTGCTAAGCTAGTCATGTACTTAACCTACATTAGATCAATGTTAGAGCATGCTAATAGGAGCCATTTCCAGCTAAATTCATCGACCAAAATAAGAACGTGCAAGAAAAGACTCAAGGTACAATTTCATCTGGTATTCTCGAAAGGATTTCTTTGGGCGACTGTTACGAGAGTTGGGGGAAGGGGAGTGCTTGAACTGCCAGCAGTAGCCGTGCTGCAGCTGTGGTGGTATCGTATATCGTTAGTAGTATGTAAGCAACAAAGCAGCAAAATTGGACTACATCCGATAACTATTTGTTCTCCTGAGGGACACTTCGCGATGTTTACAACTCACAGCGCGTGTAAATAACCGGAAGGCACGCAAACGAAGCCAACGTAAAAAAAAAGAAGAAAGTCGCTGTTTCGCCCGAGAGGCGAAGCATCGATTGCGATACCAAATTAGTAGGCAACTATACGTTCTAAGGATGGCAGTTCTATCGACCGTAAAACTTGTAAACATTCGCTTGCTAGCTAAATTAACAAGCAAGGTGTCACACGCGCATATGAAAACACGAACACATCTCAATCGATGAATTCGGACACACGCTGTCGAAACGCTGGAAGTGAGAAAGCGCAGCAGTAGCAGCTATCAAATTAACCTTCGTACTGCCTCTCGCTTCAACGCGAACTAAGTGGCGAGAACACACTGCACCCGAAGCGACGGAAAACGGCGCTCTTCCTCCCCGCTTTCCTCCCTTGCGCGCGCAACATTGAGCCACCGTCTTCGGCTAGCCCTCGCACGCTTTCACTCGCGCATACAGCATGCGGCACGCGGCGACGATCTTATCGCTCTTAAACTTTACATGAAACATCATGGCGACGGCAAGAATACGCCTGCACTCCAAAAAAAAAGTTTACGCCCTTTTTGTTGTATTTTGGCCCCTAACGATAATCGTCATCTGTCTTGCCTGCATTTCGTTTCTTTAACGCTGCGAGCCCGGTACTTCCTAGTCATGAACGGCTTGCGCGTTATCAGCTTGACACAGCATTCTCGACAGGAAAGTAGCGAGCTCCGAGTTTTCAAGAGAGGAAACGCAAGCATGGGAGATGACGATTATTGTTTGGGAACAAGATAAGCCCCAAAGGGTAACTTTTTTTAGGGAGTGGGGTTAGCATATAGTTGCTGTCGCAATAAAAGATTCGCATCAGATCCAAAGAGTTAGAATCTATATACAGCGAAGTACACGCATTGCACACGCATGCATGCACACACACACACACACACATGCACACACACGCAAAAGTGGGGCAACACATATCTTATACTGAGTTGCTGAGTTAAGCCCAAGTGCTGGCTACTAGCGAGTACGAAGCAAGGTTTGATCACATCATGGTTTCAGAGGCAGCATCCGCATACGTGCGTAGCGCAATTCGAATCCATTCTATCCACACGAAGCGTTGACTTCCTCACTAACGTGCAGCCGCGGATGCGCGAAGACGAACGCCGTCTGGTGGCTCTGCAAGGAGCTCAGCGGCGGGTAGGCGCGGCTGTGATTGGTTGCCCTGTTCGGCAAAGGAACAGCCAAGCCGCAGCCACGGTCACGAAACCTGGCGTTGCTCGCAAAGAGAAGCTTCGCTTTCAAAACATCGCTCGGTTAGCAGCGTACCGTGTCAACGAACAGATAGAAATCGCCCAACCAAATCTGGCGTACGAGTATTCATCTGCCTTGTTCAGCGGTTCGATGCTGATGGTACGTATTGCTTGCGTAATCCAGGACTCCTCTCAACTAGTGGCAGTTTTCCGGATTCGTTGGGCGACGTACATTTCACAACAACGTCCATGACCAAAGCAGACCGCAAGAACGCTGTTGGCGGAGTTCCTACGTTTCGTCTGCCATCCTCTTTACTTTTTATGTTGGCATCCAGAAATCACATCCATCGGAGGGAGTCGGGTGAGGAGGGGAGGGGGGGGGGAGTCAACGTCTGCGACTGCGCATGCGACGAAATTCGCACTTCTGGAACGACGAAAGTCGCACAATGTGAAACAGGCTTAATACTCAACCCGAGCTGCTCCAGCCATTAGCGCACATAATTGCGAAGCCTGAATGATGAAGGTCTGTAGATGAAGTACGCACAGACGGTCGCCTATCGATCGCCTTCCTGTATACTTTCAGTGGCTTAAAGGCCGGGAGTGGCACTATATAAAGGCGTGAGGGCCCGAATCGTAATGAGCACATCTCCCGAGCGCTTCGGAAGAGGTCAATCCTGGCCGAGCTCCCACCGGACTACTGGACACAGCGAAGCAGCCCACTGTCTGTTGTCATAAAAGAGTTCCGTGCAGCGCTATAAATGTCACGCTATTCGCAAGCTTAACAAGATAACACATAAGTTCACTCGGCCGAGAGTGCTACGTGTGAGGATGTTAGTCGTGAGGACAGCCTTGAGCGCGCACCTGTGTTATTGTTCCTGATATAGTGTACACAGACTCGCGATGTGCTACGCACTTTGCGCTGGTGGCACACCAGCAGTGATATTATAACGCCGTCCTCACCAACCTTCGCAGCAAAGGGTTGCGAAGGCAGGGGTACAGTTATTAGGTGCAAGCGATCTGTGCAAGAGACCAAACGATTGTAGTACTTTAAGGTGCTGACTTGTATCTGTTTGTGATCATGTGTATGTGTGCGGCGCGTCGATTTCCTTCTTATATTTCGAAACCTTTTTAACAAATTATATTTCTATCTACCCGATCTTCCAGTGTAAGGTAGCAACCCGGTTTTTGTTTTTCGATTTACCCTCCTTGCCGTCCTTCTTTCGTATCTCGCTCGCAAGCAAACGTTGTTCAGTGTTATTACAATTATACGCCGTTCTCGCTGTCAGATTGATGAGATTATTTGAACGTAGTCTTTACTTCTGTCCAAGCTCAAACCGAAAACACTTGCAGTTTACGATTCTCCCTGCGATCAGCCGATTGTAGGCTGCACGATGCTGCACGGTTTTAGTGAGAACGCACTCAGGTCAACCTCATTTGCGGCTCGAGTCGGCAGGATATCTGAGAAATGGCGTTCATGCGGGCAAATGCACTAAGAAGCGGACGAGAACCATGCGCTCTAGCCACGAGAGCGTGTCCATTAAGAGATGACGTACTGATGTCGGTGCTACACGGGATCGCACCAGCGCCATCGCAGTATCCCCGCACGGGCAGAACCAAAACGACAAGCGTTGAGTTTCGGCAGCGTTGGAACGACATTATTTCCCAGTGCTTATCACGGAAACTTCAAGAAGAACCTTGGCTTGTGTACGTCTCCTCTGCTGCCCATTGTTTTTTGAAGTTTGTGCGCTAAACATCGGAAAACAACATAAGAACACCGTTGTGGTTGTTAAGGGCTCCTTCCGTTTTTCAAATGAACTGGACGGGAACGTTACGGTTTTTGAAGCTTTATTAACAGTTTGACTGCAACACGAAAGCGGGAACGTTATTACATATTGTAGCTTTTCGTCGGTGCTTATTGTTGTTTACTTTCATATATCGTTACAATAACTAAGTTACCCATTTGAGGGACTTACCTTAACATAGAAGATATCCATATAAGGACATGCGTGAACCAAAGTGTCGTTAAATTTTCTTGCATACTTTCTCTTTCTTTCTTTTTCGAGCTCATTTTCGCCGTTCTGATGTAGTATTTCAGTATTCTAGAATTGGGAGGGGGGGCATTGTCGTGGTCTGTAGTATTGGAGATAAGTAGATAAGAGAATGTGGTCAAATACTAGACATCATTTGACAAAAGGTCAAGACCATTATAAGAATTTCCAGCGAAAAAAGGAATAACGAAGAAAGGAAGCCAGTGGAAAGAAGGTCTTCTGGTCTGTTGGCAAATGAAGGGCAGTAACGTTAAAAGTACATTACTCGTAATCCTTCACTGTAGTATATTCCTCGACGTAAGCATCTGGAGAGGATATGTCAAGGGTTCTTTAACGACTGATTTTAAATACAAACGCATTTATAGTCGATTCAATCCACACCACTGCCCATTGACTATGACTGTTTCTGAGCAAGAAGTGGTCGGTTCAACTCGCGGCCATGCTGGCCCCGTTTAAATTGGCTTGAATGCCAGAAATTCTCGCGTGTCGGGCTTGTCGCTCACCTCAAAGAACTCCAAGGGGTCAAAATCAATCCTTGGCTCTCCTAAACACGTCCCACATATCACCGTATGTAACTTATAAAGTTCTAATGCCCATCACTCAGCAGGCTAGTACTGCAAGCAATGAGATGTCGACCGCTCTCTCTCTCTCTCTCTCTCTCTCTCTCTCTCTCTCGCGTCTTCCCTTTCCCCTTCTACCTTCCCCCTGCGTAGCGCAGCCAACCGGACTCTGGGCAGATGAACATCTCTGCCTTCCTTTAGCTCTCTCTCTCTCTCACCGAATACTTAATACACGGACACAGCTGCGCATGGTAACCAAATAAGTTTTGACAGGCAAGAAGTCAGACGTTCATGATTCATGTCTGCGGATAACACGGGGTTCTATCTGGTGATTCATCTTTTTTTTTTCGCAGGGTTTCCGCATTGTTTCTGCGAACCAGAATTCACAAAGTTTTTTGTTCGTGAGTGTTCTTTGTTACTGGCCAGCGGCCTTCGTTCACAATACGCTCAGCATAACGAATGGTTGGCATTTGTGTTAATAAAGGTGACGTGAGAGATTTTTGCCTATGTAGTCGCAGATGTACTGTCGACGGTTTTAGTCGAAGAATGTGGGCATCGTTGAGCTGTCACGGTAAACCAGGCACGTACCCAGGGGGGGGCCCGGGGGGGGGGCCCGGGGGGGCCCGGGCCCCCCCCGAAATCAAGTGGCATACCCCCCCCCCCCCCCTCCCCACCCACGCCACCACTCCTCATACATTCCTAAAGCGCCGCCAGATTAATGTTGAGGCTTGGCAGCTGTTCATCGGTCAAGCGTCTTTTTCACTCCTTTTAGATGGCGGTAGTTATCGGCATCTCTTGTAATGTGAAGGACAGTTTTCTCATAGATTCCGCACCCGCGCGATTAACTCGAGATGCGCTCAGTTGTCACCATCTATTCAACCGTCGCGCGCATAGCTGTTGTTTTTGTTAGTTCAACCTTCTTTGTTTAGGCTGATCCTGGGACCAGGAGAGGGATGCGGCTGTTACTCAGCTGGTCTGTACTCTCATGGAACGAGTTGCGGTCGGAGAAAACACCAATTGCATTTAACTTTTCCCTTTGCTTCATTATTTCATTGAGTTAAGGCTTGCCGCGACGCTGGCAGATGCCCGGAACCATATACACGTGATATGGGTTAGATAAGGTGGGAAATAAAATTATGTGAAAGAGCGTCCATCATGAAACCCTGCAATAACCCTTAAACCCATAAGCAAGATGACTGTCGCTCGTTACCTCGTCTGTTTTTCCTTAATTGTATAGCACTTTTCGTGCAAAATTGGGAACCGGAAACAAAAATCGCAAGGAGTTGAGAAATTAAGCGATCTACTAAGGGAGAGAGCCAACGCAACAACCAAACTGCAAGCAAAAGCGAATAATAAAAATGTTAACCGTTGTTTATGACAACATTTATGGATCAACATCTTTTTTATTTAAAAAGGAAGTAGAGAAAACGCCGCCGGAAGTGGTGAATAATTACTTGCTTTGAATGACGCTTCTACAGTTATCGGTCAAACCGCCTCACGTAGCCACTTCTCTGCTGTGCTTATGTGGGTGTTTTTCTAACCTTTCTCGGTGAGCGCAGTACGTCTAGAATCGCAGAGTCCTGCGCTCTACGCGGTTGTATGGGACTGGTGGCCGCACAGCGTTACGCAATTCACGGAACTGTCAAAACTGATCCACAAGGCGAAAATAACTGATATTCGAATCTATAACATGTGAAAGCCTGAAGAAGCCGTAAAAAATGAACGCAGCCTGAAATCAGCAAAAAAGAAACCTGGTATAGGACAAACCATGATGCATGCACTAAAAGATAAGAGCGATAATATCATAAGTAATCTCGAAGATACAGTAAAAGCAGCGGAAAAATTTTAAGCTGACCTGTATACAGTACCAAGAGGAGTCACGATACCTCACTTAGAAACAGTAATGAACAGGATACAGAAACTCTCCTATAAGTAGCGATGAGGTCAAAAGGGCGCTGCAAGACATGAAACGATGAAGAGCGGGAGGAGAAGGTGGAATAACAGTCCATTTAATCAAAGATGGAGGAGACATAATGCTTGGAAAACAGGCGGCTCTTTATACGAAGTGTATATCGACTGCAAGGGTCCCAGAAAACTGGAAGAATGCAGACATTATACTAATCCACAAAAAAGGAGACATTAAAGAATTGAAAAATTATAGGACCATTAGCTTGCTCCCAGTATTATATAAGATATTTACCAAAATAATCTCCAATAGAATAAGGGCAACACTGGATTTTGACAACCAAGGGAACAGGCTGGCTTCAGGAAGAGATACCTTACAATGGATCACATCCATGTCATCAATCAGGTTATCGCGAAATCTGCAGAGTACAATAAGCGACTTATATAGATTACGAAAATGCATTTGATTCAGTAGAGATACCAGCAGTCTAGAGGCACTACGTAATCAAGGACTACAGAACGCTTACGTAAAAAGCTTGAAAAATATTGCTTCATGCGTGTGGTATTTGTTTGTTTGAACGAGGTGCGTGGGCACCATCACTCCAGAAAAGAGGAGGAAGAACGAACTGGGATCGCGCTGTGAATCTAACCGGTTAGTGCTGCAACCGTTGTTGTAAATATAATCTGTAAATAGTTGCTCGTCTTACTGGCTCGTCCTTCGCGTAAGAATATATACTGAGGTTCTACAGCTACCTTAATTTTACACAAGAAAAGCAGGGAGATACCTATGGGGAAATGGGTCAGACAGGGAGACACAATTTCTTCAAAGCTATTCACTGCGTGCTTAGAAGAATTCAAGCTATTAAACTGGGAAGGCTTATGAGTAAAGATCTCAGCAACCTTCAGTTTGCCGATGACATTGTTCTATTCAACAACAATGCAGACGAGTTACAACAAATGATTGGAGACCTTAACAGAGAGAGTGTAAGAGTGGGGTTGAATATTAATATGCAGAAGATGGCGATAATGATAAATAGCCGGGCAAAGGAACAAGAGATCAGGATCGCCTGTCGGCCACTAGAGACTGTGAAGGAGTACGTCTACCTAGGTCAATTAATCACAGGGAACCCTGATCATGAGAAGGAAATTCACAGAAGAATAAAAATAGGTTAGATCGCATACGGCAGACATTGCCAGATCCTGACTGGAAGCTTACCATTATTATTGAAAGTAAGGTGTGCAATCAGGGCATTTTGCCAGTGCTGACATATGGGGCAGAGACTTGAGAATGAGTTAAGGACCGCGCAAAGAGCGATCGAACGAAGATTGCTAGGCATAACGTTAAGAGAGAGAAAGAGAGCGGTTTGGATCAGAGAGCGAACGGGTATAGACGATATTCTAATTGACATCAAGAGGACAAAATGTAGTTGGGCAGGTCATGTAATGCGCCGGTTAGATAACCAGTGGACCATTAGGGTTACAGAATGGGTACCAAGAGAAGGAAAAAGCAATCGAGGACGACAAAACACTAAGTGGAGCGATGAAATTAGGAAATTCGCGGGCGCAAGTTGGAATCGGTTGGCGCAGGACAGGGGTAAATGGAGATCGCAGGGAGAGGCCTTCGTCCTGCAGTGGACATAAAACAGGATGATGATGATGATGATGATGATGATGATGATGATGATGATGATGATGATGATGATGGAAGTGGTGGGCCCCCTCCGAAAAAAAATCCTGGGTACGTGCCTGCGGTAAACACAGCTATTTTCGGTGAAAATGCGCCCTCAGGAATCGTGAAGCTCGCATTAATTTGCATTACGAGAGAGCTCTTCTAGGTAATGTCAGTCGTATAGTGGGGCCATTTCCGGATAAGGGCTAAGTTGGACCAACAGGCACTGAGAGTGTCCGTTCCACCAGCTCACCATTCAAAGCTGAATATTGAATAGGCCTGCCAACTTTCCTGTACGAACTTCTCCGACGCGTTCTCTTAACGTGTCTGTGTCCAAAAGACGCTAAGGCGCTAAGACGCTTAAAGCGTAGCATATATATATATATATATATATATATATATATATATATATATATATATATATATATATATATATATATATATATATATATATATATAACCATAACCAAGAAAGTCCTTTATCTTGCTGTAACTGTTCGTTATGAGCTGATGGTGCCGTGTAGTGAACATCTTGTGTGGCTTTTAATACGTTTGGTAGCGGGGCTTGCTGGTTCAACAACATAATTCGGCAGACGGTGCATAAACTTCATTGAAGTTTAAAATATAGTGCCCGGGCCGTCCGTTTCTTCCGTTTCAGCACCTTTTTAGCGCTGTTTGACGTATTTTGTGGTAAACCTTGTTATCCGCAGTTCTAGTTTAGAACGCAAAGTGCTAGTTAACGCATATCAACCAATGGCGGGTAACATACACCGCTTCCGTATACATGGCGGCACCACGCAAGAGGCACAACCTTTTGTGCACCTGCGACACAAATGCTTTTTGGAGCGAAGCCCTTCTCGTGCCTCCTTTGCCGCTTACCTAAACACATATACGTAAGCCTAATGTTTACCACTGAATAGAGAACTTGGGCAATATGTGCCCCTGGGTCTGCGCCCGAATAAATAATTTGCATGAGTGGATATGTGCAACTCGCCATGTGCTCGTTGTTGGCCAATAGCGCAGAATGGTTATGTGCCAATGTGACACTAAAGGGCACAGGAACCTTACATGTATTTAGGCATATATGTCATACAACCCTGTGCATGCACCTCTCAGGAACATTGATTCCTCGATAAGGAGGAGGAGGAAAGAAACGGAGAAAGCAGGGACGTCAACCAGAAATGCGCCTGGTTGGCTATCCTACGCTGGGGGAAGGAAAAGAGGGACTATAAAGATGAGAAAGAGAGAGTGAGGAAGCAAGGACGCGGTAAGACCACGCACGCGCGCAGAGGACCCCACCAAGTCAAAGTTGTTCCCACAGGACAGTCGCTTTCACGAAACACAAAAGTGCTTTCACAGCCTTGTGGCCCGCAGATCCAACATTGCGTTCCATCTACGTGCTTCCTTGTTGATTTTGTCAGGTGGTTTTCTCATGCTGTACCTAATGCGCAAGTATATCACTTTCAATGTTTTTTCTTAACGGAAGTTAAGATTTGTTCGTTGTAAAATTACCTTGTCATATTTCTCGGATACATGGCGTTTTAAAGAGCGTGGCGCATTCTTCAAAAGCTAACCACACTGAAAAGATAAGCTTTGAAAAGAATAGAGACGTGGAGTGTCACTAGTCATTCCTGGCTAGCATTTGTTGTCATAGGCTCCCGTTCATATCGCTAAACAAACACACATTAATAAATCTCCCGGAATGAAGTTTCTTTCCTTTTTTTACAAAATTATGGGGTTTTACGTTCCAAAAGAACGATCTGACTGATGCGGCGTTAACGGTTCCTCTGGGTACACTGAGCCACTTGGGTACGTTATTTTGACATGATAAGGTTAGAAATTCGGCCTTGTTGGTACGTCGTACTGCGAGTGAAGCGCAAAAGACAGGGACATACCTTCCGTCTGTCCCTGTTTTATTGCACTTCACTTGCAAGGGTTTTGACAACTCCCTATTTTCCGAGCGTCAAGCAACGCTCACCGCAGTAGAGGGAGTCTATCTCAGAGAGTGCTTATATCATAAAATTTTATTATGTAGACCCTAATCCACAACCGCCTCCTTTAAGTCTCGCTTGATATTGAATTCTCAAAGTTCTCCGAAGTTCGCAGCTCACTAATTAAAAAAAATATATGTCTTACACTGACCGGCTTACCCGCCCTCAACGTAAAAGCGTATCTTCATTTGTTCTTAGAACGCCTGAGATTGACCTGAGACGGATCTGTGCAAGAAATAGATCAAAAATAAAATTTTCGTTAACGAAGGACGGATGGCTCCTGCGCCTGATGTACAGCGTAATATCGCATCTCCGGCAATAAGCTGCAGTATAGGAAATCGGGGTCTCGTATCGAACCGCATAGTTTTCGAGTTTTTGCAGCCTTGAGGCCGATACTGCCGATTCGCGTTTCAGGCAGCTGCCCTCATCACGGTGACGAAGAAAATTACGCGCATAGCTGGAGGCACCCAGCCTGACGCAGCTCATATGCCGTGCGTGTATTGCGTTGTCTCGGTAGACAGCCCACCCAAATTCAAGGCGAATCCAGTAAATATATAATATCTAAAAACTAAGCACCGAATACATGATAAAATAATGGAGAAACTATTTTTTCAAATTCTCTGGCACGGTTATTAGGCCGCAACCAGGTGGCTGTCTAGAAAGAGATGGAAAAGTTGAGAAGTTAACCAAGACAGCGCAAGGTTGGCTACCCTACAAGTAAGGAAGGGGGAAGAGAGATAACAAAGGAGGAGAGTCAGTGTGCGGACATCCGCAGATGAATGTTGATTCACGCATAGTTACAAGCGCGCAGTTGCCTTCAAGAAGTCTATTTAGCGCTTTGGTGGCTTTGCGCATAGTAGGGCACTTCGGCCAAGCTACCAGAATGTTTCCTTCCGATAAAGGTCTGTTGTGGCTCGGACTTCTACGTACAGCATATCGTTGATAGTAAAAGGATTGACAACGGCACAAAATGTGTTGTAAGTAGTTCTGTCACATCTGCAAGAATAGCATACTACGACAGCGTTGATCATTACGACAAGTAATTAATAAGCGTTCGTAGGTGCGATGCCTAAACAAAAAAAATTTGTTTCATGACGAGAGGGTCCGAGAGGCAGGCGAAGTCGCAAGTCCGTGCGTGAATAGAATCGAAAGATGGTGTAATCAGTTTAGTTTAATTGCCTAAGTGCGACGCAAGGAGCGCATAAGTGGATTTGCCGCGCTAAATAGGTTCTCCAAAGTGGTATGGGCATGTACTGATCTGTTAAGGGGCCTAGCGCCCAGCTTCATTAACTTTCTCATTACAGGCGATTCTGCAGGGGCTCGACAGCGACTGAAACATAAATCGAGGCCTTTATCGGAAGCTTAGTAGTGAGCGTATCTAACTTAATATGCTAGTTGCTCATAAGAGCCACGACACAAGAGAGACAGCTGAGTTTTCACAGTTACACGAATTCTATCGGTTTCGATAACCCTGCAGGAGCTGCCGGCAATTGTCCCATTGAGCTCTGTCTATTCAGGTCGGGGGTTCACATTCCATGACATCAACAGCAGCAGAAGCCGTGGCTCTTTGAGGTGCCATCAAGTGTGTTCTTCGGCAGCCGCGTGATCGATGGGTAATTTATTTTCTTTTTATTTATTTATCTATTCCTTGTTTTTTTTTCGGGGGGGGGAGGCAGAATGACAAGAAAGGAAAGGTAGCTATGTTAACCAAAACACCATGTCCCGTTTGCTACCCTGCGCAAAAGGAAGGGAATAAAGGGAGGAATGAGAGAAACAAAGAGGAGTCACAATTTCTTTTTCAGTACAGTGCCATCGGGTCAACGGCTCCCCCAAAGTAATGGGGGCCATTCGCAAGCATAGCATTGGAAACAAAAATAAAGGTGTTCGCATGGACTGTCTTTACTACGTGAGGCTCTAACAGTAGTAAAACAGATCACAAAACAATGTGCTAGTCTATATTTTTATCAGTTTTCAAATTTTTACAGAGGTTCCTAATTTCTCAGGAAAAAAAAAAAAGAAACGTGAAAGCAACCGGTTGTACCTTCTTTTTTTCTGCTGTTTATATTTTTTACGTCACGAGGGCACCCGAAGCTACCTAAAAATGTCCCCTCTCGATTGTCAAAATACAGGACGCGCTAACTTTCATTGTGTTGAAGGGTAAGATAATTAATCGAAAACGTCATGCCCAAATTTTTAAAGATTTCGGGAAACATAAAAATGATCAGCGCGTTCAGTTCATAGAGTAGAGGTGGTTGGGTGGCAAATAATATAAGAAACTCATAATGGTTATATTATATTGTGCACATGTGGGAATCCAACAATCACTTGTCGCCCACGAGCCTGCATAGCCTTCGTGCGGAGGCATACGTATTATGCGGGTTATTGAAACACGTAAACAAGACTCAACACGGCCTTCGAAAAATGCCCAACCCCCACCTGAAGTTCGCATGCCCCTTCATCGCTGCCGAGTTCCTCCTGTCTCCTGTGATAACTGTAACTCGAAGTTGAGGAAGTTCGTTTGTTTATTTAAGTGTTTCAATAAATGCAATTGTTGCGCGAGGGGTTTGCATTGTTAACAAAAAGACCTGAACGTGAAAACACACACACTCTCATGCGAGCCGCAAATACCCGCCCCGCACACAGCGCGTCAGTGGCCGTAAGGAGCGCAACCTCCCCTCCTCTTTTGCTTTGCTCACTTCATTTCTTTTTCTTTTCTCTATTTTCTTTTAGTCAATAAAGTTTGTTTCCCCTGTGTCCTTTACAATCTCCATAGCTCTAAATTTATGTGATTGTATAGCCTTATTGGTTAGGGAGATTAGCAAGCACGCGAACTATTTTACTGCAATCAGCATTCTCTGTGAACAATAGGCTGTAGTGCAAATTGCATCAACGTCGGTAGTTATCCTGCGATAGTTTCTGCCAGTTTTATTACGGTCCCATGAACGTGTCACTTTATTCGTTGCGGTTTATTATTTTCTTTTGCTCGTTTGAACTTGTTTTGTTTTTCCTAAAGCTTTGTTCCGTCATCGAAACTTATCACTGCAGATGGTGCTGTTATGTAGTACCAAAAATATTGATCACAATGCTGCGTTGCGTATGCTGTGCTAAAGGACGAATCAATTTTTCCTCGAAAGGGTTCGTGCCTTTGTGCAATATCGTCGTCATTGCCTTGTTCAGCGGTCTCGAATCTGTTAGATGAATGTACGACCTTGACTTCGTCTGCGAAATTGAAAGCCCGGCTTCGAGCTAACTCAAGGACAATCCTCCGTCGAGATGAATAAGTCGTTTCTTTTTACGATCCGTCAGGGCACGGGACACTTACCTAAATAGCACCGCTACTTGTTCCTTTTTTCAACCGAAGGCCGTTTAGTTTATTGCGCGCATTCTGGGGAAGTGCTATATCCATGGCCTAATCAATTAGATGGCTTCTCACAAAGAGTTCTTGAGAGACGCATATCTTAACTTTGATTTTAGCGAACGAAGCCTTCTCAGTGCGTACTAAAACGCTACAGACGTTGCACCAAGAAAGAACGAGATTAATGAACGCATCCGGGAAGTGACTGCTTCGCGCCATTTCCATTGATGAGTTGGAGGATTCACTGCCCTGTAAATTGCTGTTTTCTATGTCGCCGGTTAAAAGATGAATCAAACACTTTGTTTTTTCACATGTCATCACGTTTCATCTGACGGCAACAATGGTACTGCAATCAAGCTGCATCGATAAAGTATACGTGTAAGTTAACTACAATAACGACACTACCCCTTTACAAAGAGATCTAGATGCTGTGTCCAGTTGGCGTAACACGTGTCGGATGAAACTTGATCCTAATAAGTGCAAAACGCTCCGCTTAACTCGAACTGCCACTCCCTTTCCTTGCTATCTTCTCAATAATACGCTTCTAGAACCTGTTTCTTCTTACCGTTATCTTGGTGTTCTCATTACCTCTCATCTTTACTGGGCATTACACATCACCAGTGTTGTTAGCGATGCTAACCGCGTGCTAGGTTACCTTTGCCGTGGCTTCTTTTCTGCACCTTTTTCGCGCAATGCAATCCTGTACTAGACACTTGTCAGAAGTAAACGTGAACATGCGGCGTCTATATGGGATACATTTACTAGTAAACTTTTTAACGTAACGCTTCCATATTTATCACTAACCACTATAACCGCACAGAAAGCGTCACGTTCACGAAAAATGCCCTCGAACTGCCATACCTCGCCATAAAATCTTCAGTGCTTCCTTATTTCACAAAATCTATTACCATATCCAAAAGCTCCGATTTGATCTACTTTCCCCACCAATTTTTATTTCCTCACGCCTTGCTCATCGTAATAAAGTCGGTATGGACAAATGTATCACTAAAACTTGCTTCTATTCATTTATGCCATGGTCTTCGGAGGACTGAAACTACCTTCCCGGATTAATCGCCTCCATAAAAGACATTGTTCCTTTACGTAAATCATTAGCTAAAATAGTATAACCAGGGATTTTCATGTATAACCAAGAACTTCATGCAAGACATCATCAGTTGTGAATAATTAGCTAATTGTATAACCATATATGCAATACATTCGTAAATTTCTGCTTCCTCTTGATGAAATTTGCACATGGGGCAGGATATCGCAATGGCGCAGGATAATATAAACTGCGCAGAACCGGTTTAGGAACCGGTTCAGTGTTGGGAACCACTGCGCGAGGCGTTAGAAATTTGTATTTCTCCGAGCCAGAGTTGAACCGGAATGAAATTGGAGCGTTTTGAACTCGAACTGAACCCTTAGTTTTCTTTCTTGAGTTCGACATCCTGGTCGGAATGCTGCCGATCACAGGTGGTGCTTGCACGTCGTTGTTAAGAGAAGCTTTTCCAACGTTTAGAGAAACATTATTTCAACAAAAGACGATACGAACACTGAGTCACAATGGTGGAACAATTCCACCAGGACGATAACATATACAAAGTACGGAGTATATTCAAAGAAATATCCGAATCTTGTTCTATCCCCTAGGTATTCAGTGTACCTAAATATGCCAGTAACATTTCTCAACGAATGGACAACTTTTATGCCCTTCAATGTTAGCCGACGGAGTAGTACCAGTGAACGCGCCCGTGTTCTGCGTAGAGAGAGAGAGAGAGAGAAAGGCAAAGGAAAGACAGGGAGGTTAACCGGAGATTATCTCCGGTTGGCTACCCTGTTCTGGGGGAAGGGAAAGGGGATGCAATAGATGAGAAAGAAAGAAGGATAAAAAAAAGGAAAAAAAAAACCTAAGCACACACACGCACGTACACACGAACTATTTCTGTGGGCACTGTCACGCAACCCGCAAAGGCATTCCTAGTCTTACGCAGTGTCACCGTACAGTCCTGCGCCACACAGTGTACTGTCACAATTTGTCAGAAAGTCCCGTGTCTTTCAAGTATCGCAGCAGCGCCTTCATAGCGGATCGCGCTGATGTTCGCGTAGGCCAGGTTCCAAGGATCTTGTCTTCTGTCATAGGGCGCTTGTCCAGTTTGTCTAAGGTGGCTGAGAGGACAGTTCTTTGTGGGTTAAAACGAGAGCACTGACAAAGAAGATGCTCGATCGTTTCGTTGCACCCGCAGAAGTCACACAGTGGGCTGTTGGCCATTCCGATAAGGAAAGAGTAGGCATTTGAAAATGCTACTCCAAGCCATAGACGGATAAGAAGGGTGCAGTCACGTCGTGGAAGCTCGGACGGAATATGGAGCTGTAAATTAGGGTCTAGAGTATGGAGGCGTGCACTTGTGAAATCGGAGGAATTCCACTGGGCTAATGTCAGGTCACGCGCAAGTGTGGCAAGTTTTTTCGCTGCGTCGGCTCTCGAAAGAGGAATGGCAACGCAGTTGACGCCGTCATGGGCAGATCGGGCAGCTGCGTCTGCTCGATCATTGCCATGTATGCCACAGTGACTAGGCAACCACTGATATATTATATCGTGCTCTTCGTCAACTAGTCGATGGTGGACTTCTCTGATCTCTGCGGCGAGCTGCTCATGTGATCCATGGCGCAGTGCTGAGAGTACACTCTGTAGGGCTGCCTTGGAATCACAGAAGATTGACCATGCCTGGGATGGTTCCTCCTTAATAAAATGAAGAGCCGCACGCAGGGCTACGAGTTCAGCAGCTGTCGTTGATGATACATGTGACGTCTTTAGCTGTATCTTGACGGATCTTCTTGGTATCAGCACAGCGGCAGCTGCGCTTGCAGATGTAACTGAACCGTCGATGTAAACGTGTACGCGGCCACTGTGCACCTCATGTAAATGTTCTAACGTGGCCTGCTTAAGGGCAAACGAGGACATGTTGGCTTTCTTCATGATTCCTGGGATGGTGAGGCGTATGTCAGGTCTGCGCAGGCACCATAAAGGTAAGCATGGTCTTGCTGCAGGCATGTAGTTCGATGGCAATGAGGGGCGATTGGCATCAATTAAACGACTGAAAGTTGTGTGTGGCCTTTCTGTGGGTAGAGCGGCAAGATGGTGAGAAGCTAATCTGGCAACGTGCCGAATATGCGCCCTGAGAGCGTCGGTCGCCAAGTACGTTGATATTGGGTGATCTCGAGCTATGACGATCGTTGCCGCTGTAGACGCACACCTCGGAAGACCGAGACACGTCCTTAGGGCCTGAGCTTGTAGTCCCTGGAGTACACGCAGGTTTGTTTTGCAAGTGTTGCCAATCACAGGGAGGCTGTATCTTGCGAAGCCGAGGAACAAGGCGTTATACAGCTGCAGCATTGACCGCACCGAAATGCCCCATGACTTTCCGCCGAGAAATTTGAGGAGATGTATTATTGTCAATAATCTCTTCTTCAGGTATGAAACATGCGGGCTCCGTGTTCTGCGTAATCGAACCATAAACGACGACACAGAAAACTCACATATAATGTCGGCTCATAGGTATATATCTCTGAAGCATACAAACCTCTTAATGGAATAACACATGATATTTGCTGGCTTCTTTGGTTTTCCTATATCTCCTGTATGCGGTCAACCCCATTCTCGAGCCATCGTGCCTCCATCGAGCCTCCAGGGTATGTGCCACTGTGACGCAAGAAGTATACAAGCCTTAAATTTGTTTTTTATATATGTGTGTCTTAACTATTTACGCACGCACTTCTCATCAACGTTCTTCCCTGTACAAGCATCATATATACGTCACCTTTGACCTCGTGATACTGACAGGCAGCAGCTGCAGGTGACGAGGTTCTGCACATGTGACCTGGTACTGCTTCTTCCCCGCTAACGAAGCCAAGCTTTGCGTCTGTTAGATTCCAATATCTCAGTAGTTTTTGTTCATTGACCGTAAGTTTGTAGCCGCTCAAATTGGTGCCCTAATTTTAAGGCCGCGTGTCTATACTCGTGTAAGTGAGGAATAGGTTCGCATTTCTAACATTCTTTTTCGGCAGCACGCTTGACAGCGGGAGCCAGACACGCCTTTTAGGGCAACAAGAGAAAAACGGGAACATAGACGGCGCTTAAGGATATTATTATTATTATTATTATTATTATTATTATTATTATTATTATTATTATTATTATTATTATTATTATTATTATTATTATTATTATTATTATTATTATTATTATTATTATTATTATTATCGTCGTCGTCGTCGTATTTATGTCCGCTGCCGGACATAAATGAGGCTTTTCCCACCGATCTCCAACTACCCCTGTTTTGCGCCGTCAGACCCCATTTTGAGTCTGCAAAATTTTCAATCTAATCCCACTGCCTTGTTTTCTGTCGCCCTGTACTGCGCTTCGCTTCTCTTGGTACTGATTCTGCACCTCTATTAGACTATTGTTTATCCGCGTTACGTATTACACGGCCTGCCCAACTCCACTGTTCCTCATAATGTCAACTAGAATATCGGCTACCCCTGTTTGCTCTCCAATCTACACCGCTGTCTCCCTGTCTGAACAAACATATATTTCAACACATAGAGAACATCATGCAGCTTCCACAAGACAGGGGAACATACAAAGATTATGGCGAATCGTGGATGCTGAGCGTTCGTTGCTATTGCACAGCGCGCTCTCGACTCGGATATCTTGTTTCCTCCACATCTGACGCGACTGCGTAGCAAAGGGCACACTGTTCGACAGTGTACAGGAGAGCATTGCAGGCTCTGGTGCCTGCTAAGCAACGGCAGCACTAAACGTGTAGTTTCGAAGTCCTCTCTTGTGTTGCAGTGCTCTACCGGACCTTTAAAGCCAAACTACACGTATGAGCAGATGGTGCAGGACAGATCGTACGCGTCGAAGCACGGAGCGAGCCCAGGTATCTTCTCCAGACAAACATCGGTGCTCTGGCTGCTTCACAAAAAATACGAAACGATGTCTACCAAGGTGAAAAATAGTTGCTAAAGCAGGCGCGCGTTGGCGCGCGTCTTGTAGGTTAAAACCACCATGACTCGCGAGACGCGCAAACGCAAGGCGCGTGGGTGCGATCTTTCGCGCGCCGTCACGCGTACGTGTAGTTTGGCCTCAACGGCAGTCATTGGCCCCCCAAACTAAGACACGCGAAATTCAACTCGTCTTTATCGCCCCTCTCGCCAGCTCCGTCTGCCTCAAGCGCCGCTGCCTGTTCCGCACATTTCTGCTGCGCTTCACGTGCGACATTTGTCACCTCGTGTTCGGATTCCCTTGCGCTTTGTTCTGTGCACCACGTCATCGCACCTTCTGCAAAAACGCTAGCAGAACGCGGCTCAAGTTCTGCAGTCAACGCAGTGTGCAGAAGTTCGACGCATCGCAGCATTTCAAAGCGAAGCTTTCTATGTCTCACTGATTTGTCTGTGAGTGCCATAAACGCGCTGCAGGACAGCCAACTTACACGTCTGCGTAGAACACTGCAGTTTACATTCGCAGTACCGCGCCAGTGTCGACTGGCCGGCCGGTCAGTGCCAGATAACGGAGCAAAGCGACGAGCTCAGGAAAAGTAGCGCATGCGCAGAAAGTTCACTGAAAGCGCAAGTTGCGTCTGCTGGGCATGACACCACTCCTGTCGCGATTGATTGAGCTTCCCTGCATATGGGAGACAGCAAGGGCGCGTGAACGCGGGCTCGTCTTAAGATCTGACAAAACAAAATCGAAGTCCCTTTCTTAAAAAAAGGTGGTTGAATGCCACACTACCCAGACAAACTGTATATATACCTGCATTGTATTACGCGCGTCACGCCTCTGACCGTCTGCCACAGCGATCACAAGGCAATACTGTGCAACTGTAGAATCGTCCGTGAAAGCGTGAGTGTGTGTGTGTAATGAATGGCTACATGATCTAAAATAAAGGCTATGCAATTAACGAAAGGTGTCTTCATTCAACTTCAACGTCCAAAATATACAATCCCAAACAAGCAATCAAATCACATGTGCGTAGCATCGGGTTGCACAGCATTTCTTGGGTTCGTGGCGTGGTCATTGGCTTGGGACTGTCAATTTGCATTAGGGGAAAGCTTCGCGTTCAATCATCTTTCTTTAAGAAAGTGTCGTCAATTTTTTTTTGCTTAGTTTGGCAAGTTCCCAGGATGAACGTAGTGTTTTTTTTTTAATTTTTGGTTTGCCACTATCCTTAAAAGACGGACACCGACTGTTACAAGGCCTGACACATCAAGCCGAAGACAATGTCTCAAACACCTTCAAATATGTGAAAGAATGAAAGAAGGGAAGCGAGATGGCGTGTACGTCCTACCACAATTGTAGGCTCCCTAATCACAATTTCTTAACCACTGCGTTTATTCACTTAAGTCACTCGATTGGAAAACCTTTACGTAAACCTGGCGTTCCTCGAATGCCAAGTGAGTCACCATTTTACCCGTTTGCAAAGACAGACCACTATTTTATGGTACCTATTCTTTCTTGCCGTTGCTTTCATACAAGAGCAAAGCCCGCGTTACACTTGCGTGGTGTCATGCCAAGCACATTACACATATGTATAAATGTGGCAACTGCTGAGTGCATTCACATGTGCCTTGATCATACCTCATTGCAACGAATCTCTCAGCTGTGCAAACAGTTGCAATATCCTCGGCAAGACCGTGTACTTACGCTTTGTTTAGATCAAGTTCCACTTTATCGGACATTTTTCAGGGCCTTTGAAGTTCTCTTGGAATAAATTTTACTAGACGTTTTTTTTGGCGCTCTCATCCTGTAGGAAGCAGTTTAGGATCGACTGAGTGTTTAGCATATATGGCATATCTAGCAGCTGTGTATGACTAGCTGCGCCAGTTGCAGCATGAGATCATTTGATATGTAAACGTGGTATACTTCTGACCATTATCATCACTACCTGAGATTACGAACGTTTTCCGATCCGCAAAATTACACGAAAATCCCAAATATATTTAAACCGTTCATCGCCTCAGAAGGCGGATCAGATTACTTTGAAACAAGTAAACGCCGAAATATAGAATACGTTTGTCGGAAACGAAGTCGTTTTTGTACAACGGTTGAAAAGGAAGGCACCAGTTCAGTCACTACCCTCGTTCGTTTTGTGTTTAACAATCTAATAAAAATCCCATGCGGCCTGCATTTTACATCCCGTTCCACAAAGCTCTATGAATGGAGCTCGAGAGCTCGCCTTTGCCGCGGTAAGCGAACAATACATAACACTGCACTCTCCGTGATACTGGACGCAGTGCTCCTATTCAGCAGGCGACGCCCATTTTCCTTCCCGCTCGAATACCCGTGCACTCACCTACACTAAGCGATAGGATTGTGCAGAAACCGGTGACGTGGGCAGCCGCCTGCTGCGAAATGTAATTCATTGTTCGCGAGCATCAAAAGAATTAATGTTTTTTTCTTCTTCATTGCGTTTGAGTCCATCCCTGGTGCACTGCGTCTTCAAGGATTTCTGTAGGGCTTAGTACAGTAATAGGTATCGACGGGGCAAAATATGAAAGGCCCTTTTCACGAAAGGTTTGGGTTCAACTTTAGCCGCTCTGCAGTGACGTGAAATGAAATAAAAGCAAATCAATGCGAACTCTGTGTCAGAAACACAACCTTTGGGTGACGCGTCCTTGATACGTTTCGATCTTTCTGCCTTTTCTTTTCTTTTCTTTTCTTTTTTCGTATGGGTTGGTTTCTTTGAACTCAAATGGCTTAGTTCCTTCGTAGACTTGTTGCCAGCCTTGTGAATCGAAACAGTGAAGGAAAAACGTGTCATTGGAGAAAAAAATACAGGTGGCTTTACCTTTTCAATGAATCAATGCTTTTTGCAGGGTTTCCATTTGATGCCCTCGTCTCGGCTATACGAAAAGGCGAAAAAATAATGAAATGAAACAATAAAAACAGCGAAGAAATCACAAACTTTCTACCTGATGCCGTTTTTTGTGTAAATCGTGTCAGTGTGTGCGAAAAACATGTGAAGGTGGCAAAATAACTATGTTAAATTATAGCGGGTTTTACGTGCCAAAACCATCATCGCAAAAGAAACTTTGTTAATTGTGCTGGTTGAGTCTTGGCGTTGCATTTACCAAATCGTACTCGTTTGCAAGTGGATATGCTGGCAGCCGTACACGTGACGCTTGTGGCCATGGCGAGACAGTCGCATACCTTATGTGCACCTGCCCACGTTATGGTACGGAGAGACTGGTGCTCTGGAGACTGGAGTGACGTTTGCCGCGCTGAAATTTTTTCATGTCAATTTACATTTTGCTCCTCTTCCTCTTCTCCATGGCTCTTTAAATCCTCACTAATCCGTGCAGAGTAGCAAACGCGGCTTTTATTCTGGTTGACTTTCCTGCTTTTCCTTCGTTTCTATCCCTCTTTATCTATTTATCTACGTTTTCTTCCCCTGTTTAAATGTAGTGCAGTTATAAAAGTCATAATTTCGGAATTATAAAGGCAATATCACTGTCTATATATAAAACTTCAATTATGAGAATATCGACACAAGTTTGGATGTTTAGAATATATTCCCTCTGGCACTGAATTCGATATCACTCGGTATAATGTTGCACGGGAGAAACACCTAACTGCAAGTGGCAAGGTGCTGACGCCAGGCACCATGTTACAGTATCTCATGACGCACGACTAGCGCTGATGTGCATTTTGCTCTTTTAAATTTGGATGACATCAATATATTTGAACGAAAAGTAACCGGGATATGTAAGCCTGTGGGGCCACGTACCGTTACGCAAGTCGAAGAGGCGGCGATTGGCCATATTTCCCATTACGTTCATATTTTATAAGTTATTACGTTTAGAATGCCGGTATATTTCATAGATAAAACATATTCATGAAAAATAAAGTGTGTACTTACGTTCTTTGTTTCTTTGGTTACTATATGCGAGATGTCTCACCCGAGAAACACATCAGCCGTAAAAGAATTACAGCACAATCCCGAACAAAGCGTGAGGAACTGGCACTTCTTATAATTACAGATCCTCATCTTTCGCCGTAAGCAGTCCCAGTCAAAAACGAAGCAAAATACGATACGCCGTCCAATTAGAACACCGCTGCTAGTCCGATCGACGGAAGTAACCTCTCTAAATGCAGTAGCCATCACTTGTGACATCGTTTTCATACGGCTTTGTTGAATGTTTGAAAACATCTAACACTTACGTTGGCAGCCCATAATGACGAAGTTCACGGCTCAGAACGCTCATTGTGTGGGACGCGTCAGTGAAGCCGAACGTGCTCAAGGACAGATGTCCGCACTGAGCGCCATTTGTTCAACTAATTGACTTTCCGAATTGGTCGCCCACCGTGGTACGCGCTTAGCAAACTACAACGAGTGGCAACTGGTCAACATAAGGTGGTGAGAAGGCATGGGTCACGTTAGAAAAAGGAGGCAAAGAAGAACATTATTACAAAAGTGAGATTGATCGATGGTTTATCAAAACGACGAAATCGCTAGGTATACAGGCAGAGTACTGTGTCCAGAGAAAGGCACGGTGGCGCTCGACATTGCTTGGCATTATGCAAAGGTGAACTTCCCGGCGGGTAAACTTTCCGGGCGAAAAAAAAAAACGTGGAATTACAACAAAGAAAGGAGACATGGGCCGATAGCTCTATCCGCTTTTGCTTTCTGTCTGGCGTTCTCGCTCTGGTTTCTTTTTTTTTTTCGTGATAGCCTCACTCGAGCTATGAAGGCCTCTTTCTTTCCTTCTCTCTCTCTCTTTCTTTCTTTCTTTCTTTCCTTTATTGCCACTCCGTCTAGCCACAAATTCGTTTCCCTCCCCGTCACAGAACTAATTACTTTTGCTGAGGCGTTAAGGAGCACACAAACCACTAGAGCAATTTCCCCTCGACCGAACATCTGGGATGTTCCGAGATAAACCTATACGATATATATATATATATATATATATATATATATATATATATATATATATATATATATATATATATATATATATATATACATATATATATATATATATGTATGTATCGTGCGGAACACAGATATTTGCCAACGTTTGTAAAGTTAGGACTCTTAGCAAGAAAAGGAAATGCCCTGACAAAGCCACACACTATCATGGTAACGCTAGCAGGTTTATCTCTGAACATCCCATATATATATATATATATATATATATATATATATATATATATATATATATATATATATATATATATATATATATATATATATATATATGTATATAGTTAGCTCTGGAAGTTATCTCGGGTAGCATACCAGCAGTGCTTACTTCCGTTTGCACCTCGCTCTGCGCCTAGCGTATCCTTGGACATTTCTGTCTTGTAAGCTGCGATTTTTTAACAAATTTTTACTTGGAGGAAAACTACGTTATGCATATATTTCCCCAGCGCCGCTTGAGCGCAGAGCTTCATTTCTCATACGAATTTGAACGGGTTCGTTCACACATCAGCTGTGTTCCCTTCAATTCACACCGCACATTGCGCCTCGCGTAGCCTCTAAAACTTTTTCTAAGCTTTTGCTTCCTTGCTGCTTCGTCATGCATATATTTCACCGGCGCAGCTCTAGCCCCGGGCCATTATCACACAACAGCGAGCGGGCTTGTTGCATCAGCACGTTTACTTTCTTCGTATTGTACCTTCGTATTGTACACATTAAGTTGTTCATTACCGCAGTAACGTAGGGTTAATTAATTCTTGGACTTTAATGCATGTCTTAGGTCAAAACTGTGGACATGGGAAACGGCGCAATGAAGGCCTCCAGGTTAGTTTTGATCCCTTGGAACTACTTAATGTACACGTAAATCTGGTTACACGAGTGTTATCGCGCTTGTCTCCCAACCAAAATGCAACTGCTGCAGAGGGAAGTCGACCCTGTGACCTTACGCTCAGCCTCAGAACGTGATGACCCCTAAGCCACCACGCCAAGTAACGCACCGGTGGTTCTTGCATAGGCGTGTGCCGTACACTCATACAATATATATCGAGTCGTGCTTTTGGGGTTCGGAAACTTTTGCTGATCTCCTGACACCGTTAATCTTCCGAAAGCAATTAAACTTTTACTCAAATCGGTCGCTGAAATCATTTATTTTTGTGGGAATACCGTAAGGTTTCAGCGGCTGCGTGCTAATTAGCACTGCTACAAGAATAATGACTCGTTCCTTTGCAGACGTTTCGAGAAAGCAAACCGTGCGTGGAGATTCTCATGTTCGTTTCTGTTTCTCTGCACTACACGAATGGCGCTCACAGTGTGGTGCAGGAGTTTTAGTATTCCGTGAGCGAAATTGCAAAGAAGCTCGCCTGACTAGAGTAATCAGTTAATGCTCCTCGAGTAGCAGTGCAGAATGCCAGACTAATCAGCCTCTGATAAGATGGGCACGCCACATATACATGTTAGTGCATCTGATGGTTTCATGACGAACAATACGCTAATTAGTTCCCTGATCTCTACGGCTCAAGAGGGACATTAAAACAGGCCGCTTGGTGTTATTTTATTGCATGAATACGCGCTAAACTATGCACGCTCTATAGCACTAATCTAGTTCAATGCCGAAGAGCTTGTACAGCTGGCTTCGCTAGGCCCAGGCTTACAAAGTCTTTCGAACACCTGAAACCACTCATATTTTCCCCGATGCTACCGTTTACTATCGTTGTTACGGCAGCTGGCCAGGCGAAACTAGGGCACGGTACAGGCGAAGGAAAACTTCAAAAAATCGTTTGATTCTGGCACTGGTTAGCAGTTCCGAGTGCCAGCCTGCAGGCTCTATCAGTGATTTAGCGAAACGAAATGTGATGTGGCTCAGAACCATTTGGAGCACAAGTTCTCGGGATGACGTTTGTGTTTCATCGTTTCGTTGATGCGAGCGCGCGCGCCACAAGAAAATAACTGTGTCAGTGGTTCGCTGCGGACACTCGTAGAAAGCTACACTGTGCCCATAGACAAAGACATCTGCCGTAAATGCTCGGAAAATTTTCATATGTCGTTTCCAGTTCCCCGAAAGCAGATGGAGTAGCGAGACGTGTAAATATTTCTGTTCCATTTCCAGTCGTTAACAGAACGCGGGCTTTGAGGAAGCCAAGAAAAAAAAGAAAAAAAACTAATACTCTTTCCGAAGCAATCGCGCACCAATTTTCGCAGTGCCCGAAGCAGTGTAGAACTGTACTCTCGACGCTGGTGTAATAACATGCGCATAATATGTATAGAGTATGCATGAGAATCGACCGTGGTTGAAAAGATGAATTCCAGCTCGTGAGAGAGTTTTTGTAAGTGCTATCGCAGAAACGCACCCCATTTGGTTTTGACTTATAAAGGCAGGTCGCTATATCAAAGAAATGACGCGTATTTTTTATCTACATGTAAGCTGTGCGTTTAGATATTGTTATTAATAATGTTAATAATGTAAACGTATATCAGCTCCACAAAGAGAGAAAGAGAAGCGCACTAGCAATTTTCTCCTAAAAAGGAGACCACGCTAAGCCACGCGCCGATGAGAGAAAAAAATGGAATGAGAAAAGGAAGACACCCCAGAACACATCACATCGCTCGAAGAGTACGAGCATTACAGGCGACAGTCTCGTATTGGGTGCGCTATATATCCAATAGGGATTGCTCCATTCAATCACTGACAATATCACAACAGGCATTTTACTAAGATGCATTGTTCTAACTCCCCTAATACCCTAGTCAGAAAGTATAGTTTAAATTCATTCAAGTGTAAAAAAAAAATGAGCATGTCGCGTGATACGACGATAAGTCAATGAGAAACTTACACAGAAATTCGAATCAACTTGGTTCAGAACCAGGCACGTACCCAGGATTTTTTTTCGGGGGGGGCCCACCACCTTCATCATCATCATCATCATCATCGTCGTCGTCGTCGTCGTCGTCGTCGTCGTCGTCATCATCATCATCATCAGCCTGTTTTAGGTCCACTGCAGAACGAAGGCCTCTCCCTGCGATCTCCAATTACCCCTGTCCTGCGCCAACCGATTCCAACTAGCGCCCGCGAATTTCCTAATTTCATCGCTCCACTTAGTCTTTTGTCATCCTCGATTGCGTTTTCCTTGTCTTGGTACCCATTCTGCAACCCTAATGGTCCAACGGTTATCTAACCAGCGCATTACATGACCTGCCCAGCTCTATTTTTTCCTCTTGATGTCAATTAGAATATCGTCTATACCCGTTTGCTCTCTGATCCAAACAACTGTCTTCCTGTATCTTAATGTTATGCCTAGCAATCTTCGTTCCATCGCTCTTTGCGTGGTCCTTGCTCTCAAACATCTCTGTCAGTCTCCGACTCTCTGCCCGGGCCCATATGTCAGCATTGGCAAAATGCACTGATTGCACATCTTACTTTTCAATGATAACGGCAAGCTTCCAGTCAGGAGCTGGCAATGTCTGCCGTATGCGATCCAACTCGTTTTTATTCTTCTGTGAATTTCCTTCTCATAATCAGGGTTCCCTGTGATTAATTGGCCTAGGTAAGCGTGCTCCTTCACAGTCTCACAGTCTCTAGAGGCCCACTGGTGATCCTGATCTCTTGTTCCTTTGCCCAGCTATTTATCAGTATCTTTATCTTCTGCATATTAATATTCAACCCCACTGTTACACTCTCTCTGTTAAGGTCTCCAATGATTTGTTGTAACTCGTCTGCATTGTTGTTCAATAGAACAATGTCATCGGCAAACCGAAGGTTGCTGAGATATTCGCCGTCGATCTTGAATTCTTCTAAGCAAGCAGTGAATAGCTTTGGAGAAATTGTGTCTCCCTGTCTGACCCCTTTCTCTATAGGTATCTCCCTGCTTTTCTTGTGTAGAATTAAGGTAGCTGTAGAACCTCTGTAGATATTCTTACGCGAAAGACGAGTCACTAAGACGATAAACTATAGGTTATATTTACAACAACGCTTGCAGCGCTGACCGGTTAGATTCACAGCGCGAGCCCAGTTCGTTCTTCCTCCTCTTTTCTGGAGTGATGGCACCCACGCGCCTCGTTCAAACAAATACTACACGCATGTAGCAATATTACTCCGCCAGTTAATCACAGAAGCAAACAAAATCATCGTCATGCGGCCTTATCAAAATGGCGTCGTGCTTGTTAGCTCCGGATCGTCCGCTGTTCTTGAAGAGTTTTTCCATCGGCGGAACCAATGAGGTATGCAACAGGCATGGACAAAGTGTACAGAGTCTGAGTATATTTCACTCTTCAAAAGTCTGTGGGACAGTTCTTTTCACTGCTGAGCCGATTTACTCATGAAACTTCACTGCCAACTGAAGTGAAGCTTGACAATAAATAGTTGCAGCGAAGCAAGCATTTCAGTTCAATAAAGAATTAGGCTTTCGTCACTCCGCTGTAATAGGCGAGGGAAAACGTGTAAAATTAAGCGCTAATAATTTTACTATTTTGTGGTTACCGCCTTATTTGGGTAACAGGAAAAGTTTGAAGTACGGATTATTGGAAGCCTCGTGGAGGAACAGTGGCTGGTTGTAATGAGGGCGTGGGCGAGGCTTCACTGTATACTTAAGTTGTCTCCGACTATAGTAGCAGTTCTTGTATTAGCTCTGGAAGAATTACAGCGAAATATATATTTGCGGAACAATCACAGTTCTTTTGGATTCCTCGTTTACTGCTCCAAGTGCGAAAACGACTCGTGTTGTTATTTGCGAAGTTGCGTACCGCTGTGTGGCCGCCAGTCCCATACAACCGCGTAGAGCGCAGGATACTGCGATTGTAGACGTACTGCGCCCACCGCGAAAGGTTAGAAAAACACCCACATAAGCACAATAGAGAAGTGGCTACGGGAGGCAGTTCGACCGATAACTGTAGAAGCGTCATTCAAAACATGTAATTGTTCTCCGCTTCCGACGGCGTTTTCTCTACTTCCTATTTAAATAAAAAGATGTTGATCCATAAATATTTTATGAAGCAAGGGTTATATTTGTTAGATTTGTTGTTAAATTCGCTTTTCCTTGCAGTTTGGTTGTTGCCTTGGCTCTCTCCCTTAGTAGACCGCTTGATTTCTCAACTCCTTGCGATTTTTGTTTCCAGTTGCCAATTTTGCATGAAAAGTGCTATACAATTAAGGAAAAACCAGACGAGGTAACGGGCGACAGTCATCTTGATTATCGGTTTGAGGGTTATTGCAGGTTTTCGTGATGGATGCTGTTTCACATTATTTTATTTCCCACCTTATCTAACCCATATCACGTGTATATGAATCCGGGCATCTGCCAGCGTCGCGACGAGCTGTCATTCAAGGAAATAATGAAGCAAAAGGAAACGTTAAACGCAGTTCGCGTTTTCTCCGCCCGCAACTCGTTCCACGAGAGTACAGACCAGCTGACTAACCGCCGCATCCCTTTCCTGGTCCCAGGATGAGCCTAAACAAAGAAGGTTGAACTAACAAAAGCAACAGCTATGCGCGTGACAGTTGAATGGATGGTTACAAATGAACGCATCTCGAGTTGATCTCGCGGGCGCCGAATCTATGAGAAAACTGGCCTTCACATCCCAAGAGATGCTGATAACTACCGCCATCCAAAAGGAGTGAAAAAGGCAGCATAATGCTGACCGATGAATAGCTGCCAAGTCTCAACATTGATCTGGCAGCGCTTTAGGAATGTGTGAGAAGTGGTGGCGTGGGGGGAGAGGGGGGGGGGGGGGTATGCCACCTGATTTCGGGGGGGGCCCGGGCCCCCCCGGGCCCCCCCCTGGGTACGTGCCTGTTCAGAACATAAAAAAAACAACGTGTCTCACTTGCACACTCAACTCATTCCCATCAACTGCATATAATGTACTGAACAATACAGCCGATGACGATGACAATGAAGACGTTTGAATACATATAACAATTGAACTTGACAACGAAAGGAAGTGTAAATATAGGTTGCGGTGGAGTGCAGCATAGTAATGTAGCCACGAAAAGTCATTTGTTGTTTGAAACTAGGAATGGCATTAGAGTTTATATATTTGAATATAGACATGGCTCATTAGCCTGTTTGAATAAAGAGGTTTAGAGAAAGGAAATTCAGCGGGCCGCGCTCGCAGGCCTGCAGTTCTTGAACACGACCACTCTCGCCTGGCGGATGCCATGGTGAAGTCAAGTTCAAACCACCGGTGTTGACATGCCGATCGAATTCAACCCCTGTTGCCCTTGGCCGTGGCTGCATCGACGTGTTTTGCTCGTGACGTGTTTTGCCGCTGCGTGTGCCGCATGCACAGTTTCCAAATGGACTTCTAGAGCTTGGGCGGCAGAGTCATTCGGCAAAACAGTATTGTCTTTTAACTCTTCACAGCCCGGAAGGTTTACAGTATTTGGAAAATGGCGTTGGCAGTGCTGCCTACTGCGAATGTCTCAGCGCTGCTAGAATGTATAACACCTTTCAGAATGCCACAAGAACTTTCAATAAAAAACCTGCAGCAGAACTTCGCCGTGAAAAAACCTACAAAGTGTACAAATTCATAAGCCTTGATTGGAGACCGGTGATTCTAATGAAGCTGTTGGTACCAGTCAACAGCTACTTTTCAAAAGTGTGCCTGTTGTACTTGACGAGAATTTGGAGGTCTTTCCTCTATCGGCCTTCTAGGGCAAGAAGGGCAGGTACAGTTTCGCCTAGTAAAAATGACATCATGGATGGATGGATGGATGGATGGATGGATGGATGGATGGATGGACGGACGGACGGACGGACGGACGGACGGACGGACGGACGGACGGACGGACGGACGGACGGACGGACGGACGGACGGACGGACGGACGGGCGGACGGACGGACGGACGGACGGACGGATGGACGGACGGACGGACGGACGGACGGATGGACGGACGGACGGATGGATGGATGGATGGATGGATGGATGGATGGATGGATGGATGGATGGATGGATGGATGGATGGATGGATGGATGGATGGAAGGATGGATGGATGGATGGATGGAAGGATGGATGGATGGATGGATGGGTGTCACAATATGCTTTTTCGTTGTGAAGTACTGATTTCCGTCACTTTTTCTGCAGTGACACTGTGTACCTTTAGTGCATCTACATAGTTTGTGACCTTTTAAGTTGTATTTCTCTTTCGTAGTCTTCCGTATTTGGAGTATTTATCGTAATTAACGTTATATTACCATAGCATTTTCTCGCAAGTTTTTTATCATGTTCTCCTGTGACTTGTGATATCTGTGACTTATGATATATTTCTGTTCCCCTTGCGATAAAAATTCACCGACAATTACGATACTCTCGAGCTCAGCGCTATACGTGTTTTCATTTCGAGATAGATTGACTGGCGCGGACAATCTGTCTCGGGCGGCACGTTGCAAACGAAGCGAAGTATGGCGCGACTGACTAGCTAATTGCTAATTGCTTGCTAAGCTTGCTAATTGGGAGAACGCGAGAGGCAACACGCGAATGACGCGTGGGCGTGATTCACAGCAGCCGACGCAGACATGCATCCACTCATGCAGCTCTTCGTTGCCATATATTGTATCGGTGGCGTCATTAACGAATAGACGACGCGCGCTACTCTGGCGCCACCTCGTAGCCATCGTCGCCGCAGAGCCCGGCTTGCACAGCACTACGCTTTTCTTCTCACGCTTTCGCCATACCTTTCTCCTCTGCTTTCCACCTCATGGTTCCGCTTCACTCTCCCCTGCACTTTCCTCGCTATCACCATCTTTCATCCCCAGCTGCGCTCCACGTTCGCTCTTTCATCCTTCGCTGTGCTCGTTCGCTGGGTTACGAGGTACGCCAACGCTGACGCCGACGTTCTCCGCAGGAACAGGCTCCAAAGAGCTGCGCTCTGAAACAGTAGCCGGCACTCTCTCTTGGTGCCGATATTTCTTATGTATTCGCGTCGTTAAAACAAGAAGATGCAGAGAGACATAAATGAATAAGAAAGGCCGCTAGGTTTGGGACAAGGGTAAGGAGTAAAAGAAAGGTTTTGAAGGTAAGGGAGAAACAAGTTGCGCGAAAAAAGTATTTGACGGAGGGTGAGGGCAGGTGGCAAAAGGACCGGCGGTGGTAGCCTCTACCAGTGGCAATGATACGAGAATTTGCTGCAAAGGGATACATATGCCTTGCGAACTCACCGACTGCAATTCGTAAAGTAATGAATAAGAAAGTAATTAATGCAACGGCGTTAATTATTCTATCAAGTATTTTGATCTCGCGTAGAAATAATCGCCGCCTCATCGAGTAATTCAGCTCAGTGTTAGACTTGTGCTATCTCCCACAGACAATTTTTTTAATCTTATGCAGCTAAAAACACACCTGGTATATTTTGCAGTGAAAGAACTTGTAGCATTAAGTTCTATCAGTAAGAATGACTAGCCTTCCTTCATATCCTTTAAGCAAACATCTCAATGCAAGCTAACAAAAGGGGGCAGACATTTACGCCCAAGCACCAGAAAGCAACTAGCGCATGTCACACCTTATGCAAAGAGTTCGTACGACATCTAGGAAGCGTTAACGTAAAACTATTCCGATCTGTTTCTATTCAATTTTGTTGTTAAACCCCAATGATTGGTCAAACCATATCGGGCCACGCCCACTTCACCTGTGTGTCGCGCGACGTCGAGAAAACTGCAAAATGTTCCCATCTGATATGATGTGTACACATTTAATATCCGTGATTAGGCCAAAGAAATGAAAAAAGAAAGTTATTTTAATTGCAGCACTAGTGGTCAAATTTTGGAGGGGATGCGCCCACTTCGTCTGTCTCCCACATGATGGCACAAAATCTCAAAAACATTTCGCGTCCCACTGTCGTGTACGCATTAGAGATGCACTATTATGACGAACAAAATTGGAATTTTCTCGGAGTAACCGGCGAGTTCCCAGTTCCGAAAGGTATAAAAGACACCTGACCGCCACTCACTCTGGCTACTCGGAGCTGCCGGAGAGAATAAATTTCTTTGCGCATAACAAAAATTGTTGCGCGACTGTATAACGTTGCAGTGCCCTTTCGGCACGTATACGAGATCGCTCTGCCAACTATTCTTCGTCGAAAATCCATTTCCGCAGCATTTTTACCTTTTCTTTGCACGCCACCGCGAGCTAAGTAAGTGGAAGCGGACCAAACGCCGACGGCGGCACCACTCTCCTCATCTCTTTAACTACTTTGACTGCTGTTACGGTTGGCGTGTTGCACCCCGTGCAAGAAGGATGCTCGACCACAACGCCTCGTCGAAACAAAGGGTGAATACCCAATTTGTAATGGTTGTCTCGAGTGGATGACCGCTCTGGCAGAGCCCCGCAGCGCTTACACGCCCCTTCGTGTGTGTGCGACGTTAGAGGGACCCTTTCCTCGAACTGTCAAGCTCTACAGGAAAACTTCCGCGAACCAGAAATGCGCGAAAGAGAAGTGATCAGCTGTCTACTACTCCCAGGACCCGCGGACACTGCCGCCAGCAGAGGCACGCTCGTGAAGGCGTCAACTAGGACAATGGATCAGCCGCCTATCCACAACCAGACGCCCTTTCCGCGAACCAACAACGCGCAAAAGAAAAGGGATCCGCCGCCTATCCCCGTTCAAGACTCCATGGGTTGCCCCTGCGGAGGCGGGCTCGTGAAAGGTCGCCGGATGAGTGGGTGCCGTTGCCAAGTACCGCGGAACTCAGTGCATATCGCGTGACGTTGTCGTGAGCAAGGTCCCACCTACAACTTTAGTGGGCCTATTTAAAGGGCCCCGCAATGTACTTTTTTACTTCATTCTCCTATTCTCTCACCCTCCGTTGAATAAACTGTGCAAGTTTCGCAACAGAACTCGTCTCGTCCTTGCCTGGTCGCCATGGTTTACCGGATGCCTGCAGCCCGCCGACAACGCCACGCTAGTAACGACGGTGGAGCTTCGATAAACAGGCGTCGCAACAACTCGGCAGCGGTGGGATGCGCTACCCTGGAGAACGCAACACTGAGCTAGCTCTGCCCCACCGGAACCCTCTCCTCTCATACACGTTCTTCTCTTCTTGTTAGCGAATGAGAAAAGAAAACCTGTCAAGGTAGGCAATGCTGTTCGCTTTGAATACAATCAAAAGTGAGAAAGAGATCCTTAAATTGGACTGTGGGTCACCGCCCGTCGATGGTTACACATATTTGACGTCGGTAGATGGGAATAAATGTAAAATGGAATAGTTTTACGTTACACGGCCCCTGCACTTCCAAAGTTAAGGGGAGTACGGTAGCGCGATTAAAAGACGGGGCAAAAGAAGACACATAAGGACACACACAGCGTTATACATAGCGCTGTGTGTGTCCCTATGTGTCTTCTTTTGTCCCATCTTTTAATCGCGCTACCTTACTCCTCTTGAAGATGCATTACCAACAAGCCCATATTCCAACCCTCCAAAGTTAAAGTGCACGAGAACCATAGACTGGTGCTTAAGTGGCCTAATCAATGACCGCCGTGCAGGCGGCGAGCACTGCACTGTCAAAGTGAAGACAAAGCTAGTCCACTCCTTGAATAAGTAAAGAAAATGGAAGATACTGAGGCATTACTTGAAAGTTTAGCGCTCGTAGCTAAACTTCCTGTTTGCTAATTGTTTGCTTCACTGGTTCACCGTCAAAATACATTAACAACTCGCGCAAACCACCAAACTTCTCCATCCGTCATAGAAACCGCGAAGTGTGACGCCAAACCGCTGTTGCGGGCAGCAGGTGAGGCACTGTCCGCACCTATACTTTTGTGACTGAGTAGGCTGTCAAGGCGGGGGTGTGTGAGTGCCTGCCCATACATGATGAAAAAGGTCGCGGGTTCGAACGGGAGTATCTACTTCAACACAGCCCCACTTCAACAGCGTTTGAGTGCCACGTGTTTCTCCATAAGCTTTTCCAGACTAGTCTCTAAGTGTTGCCGTTGCGGAAGATGTGTATGTACGCAAAGAATGTACGGCCGCAAGAATTAGATGAAAATCGACCCTCTTACCACCATACCTTCAGAACAAAAAAAAAACACTTAAATGTCTCTTTTTGGAAATCTACATTCCGGTTTCATAAATGATAGCTGCGTCTGGTTGATTTCCATTGAACGCACTTAAAGACGGAGGCGGCAAGCCTTTGGCAGCGCTTTCCGGTAATCTAGCAGACCTGATGCAAGGGAAAATAGCGTCTTTCTTTCCTTAAGCATTCCCGGTAAAATGTCCAGCGATAACTCACAGGAAACTCAAGGCCAACAGCCAACCGCAGACTTTACCGAAAGGACGGAGACACGGAACTGAAGTTCTGCTATTTGTTCGCCCAATATTTGCCTTGCTTTCTCGACCGAACCGGCCCAGTACAAAAAGTAAGGAAGTCTTTTGCAGTTCTGTTTGCCCTCAGAGACTTTGTCATGCAGAAACCTGCCCAGGATATTTTACTTTCTGACTAATCATTTCCCGACAAGCTACTTTCTTTCTTCCTTTCTTTCTTTCTTTCTTTCTTTCTTTCTTTCTTTCTTTCTTTCTTTCTTTCTTTCTTTCTTTCTTTCTTTCTTTCTTTCCTTCTTTCCTTCACACCTGCTTTTGGTAGAACTTCGAGAAAATGCTAACTTTGACCGCTATTTTTTTTTCTGGTCCGTGTCGTTCACTAGCGCAGAAAAGGAGTGTTTGCAGTAGGACCGAGGTAAAAATAGAGGAAGTCTATTGACAAGCAAAGTAAAAAAGATGATTCAGGACCACTGGACGTGAGAAAACAGGCACAACGAACTTTGGCATTATTTTTTTTGTCTGTTCCTTTTATGTGAAGAACAACCCGAGACATGCAAAAAATTAGGTTCTGGTGTTTCACGTGCCACAACCCCGATATCATTATGAGGCGCGCCGTAGTGAGAGACTCCGGATTATTTTTGACCACCTGAGGTCCTTTAACGTGCACCCAATGCGCGGTACACGGGCGTTTTTCAATTTCATCCCCATCTAAATGCGGCCGCCACGCCCGGGATTTTATCCCTTGCCCTCGGGTTTCGTAGTCCAACCCCATAGCCACTACGCCAACACTGCGGGTAACCGGGGACCTGCGGGTACCTCCCACGATTTCCTGATACATCCCTACTCGTTGTGGCCGCATTGGTTTTTTAGTACGTTGGTTACGTTAGGTTAGGTAAAGATAAGTTACCCACTAATCGACCACGCACATGTACATACATACATACATACATACATACATACATACATACATACATACATACATACATACATACATACATACATACATACATACATACATACATACATACATACATACATACATACATACATACATACATACATACATACATACATACATACATACATACATACATACATACATACATACATACATACATACATACATACATACATACATACATACATACATACATACATACATACATACATACATACATACATACACGCACACACAAGCCGCTTGACCAGAGCTCAATATCCTTGCAACCAAATGCTGGCGACAGCGGCGCGTAGGCAGAGGAGCATGCATTGCACTTGAACAACATGCGACGCTATTTAAAGCAGCACACATGGTGCAACAGAAACAAGATATCGGTTCTGAACGTTTACATTTACTATGTTTGTGAGGTTTCAAACGGTCTCGTACCAACGAAGCTTACTGTATCACGCACCACCTTTCGCGTTTGCGTCATACCGCCGAGTCACGTAGACGGAAGATGGTAGAAGGCATTTTGCAGACTCGATTAGTATGTGCGGCCCGCGACAACGGCGTCGTTCCTAAAGGCGCTGGCCGAGAGCTGATTTCGTCTTGTTTATAGGGTGTCCCAACTATCATGCACCAAGATTTAAAGATATGCAAATGCCACGTAGCTGGTCAGAACCGAGGTAATGTTGTTTGCCGTCCCTTCGGGATGCTCAGATGATTATTTTTTTTGCAGTGCAACTAATTACACAATTAGCCCTAATTAGTCAATCAACTTCTCAGATATTATAATTAGCTGAAAAGTGTAAATGAGAAAATTGTACAGCATCACGAAAAACTTCGGATGCAGCTTTCTGTTGCCCAATACGTGCCATATAAAAGTATTTTTCCGAGCGTGAAAGACACCCGCGAATACACGCAGAATTGTTGCGCGACTGGCCGCTCGAGGCACTTTGCCACTAGAATACTCTTTCAAAGCTCTATTTGAAGCTAAACATTTCGACAGAATTGCCTGTCTGGTTGGGAAATTGATTATGACTTGAGACGTACTCCAACCAAATAACTGAATTTTATTATCGCGACGTTTCGGAGCCCATTCGGCTCCTTCTTCAGGGGGTTGTTCTTCGGTGGTACCGCCACGCCCGAAGAACAACCCCCTGAAGAAGGAGCCGAATGGGCTCCGAAACGTCGGGCTAATAAAATTCAGTTATTTGGTTGGAGTCAGTCTCAAGTCCTAAAGCTCTATTTTCCTTCAATTCAGGTAAAGGTTTTATATTTGCTCGAAAAAATGACGCCCGAACTTCTGTGTTTCTAACTTTGTGGCGAAGCTTCACTACGGGAACGTCAGCGATGCATCACGTACTTCACAGTATAGAGTTTCCTATACAATAATTGCTAGAAAGAACTCTGACGCTGTATTCCTTCAGCCATCATGGAAATGACGGTAAATACATAGTTTTGTCTGATCTTCGACCTTGCAGATTAAGACGTTCTTGTGGCTTTGTTTATTACGTTTTATCTGCCCTAATTGTACTGAATTCAAGAGCAATCCATACTTTTCTAAGTGCAGAAGGCTCTGCAAACACGTGCGATCGATACTAATTGCAGCCTGTCGAGCTGGCCATATCGAAACGCGCCAACGTCTCAACATGCTCGCTGGCCCACGAGAAATTGATAAAAACATTCTACGCCGCTTGTCGACGCTTGCGTACGTAGCACACAATCAACAAAGAAAGAAAAAAGCGTCCGTGGCGTAACGGTTTAAATATCGGGCTTCTGTGCTACAGGTCCTGTGCTCGAATCCTGCCATCGGACAATATTAATGTTTATTTAAGAATTTATTACGCAGTACATTCTTGAAAATGACGAGTTTACAAAGTCGCAAAGACGTTTGAAGCCAGAAAGACGAAGTTTGGTCAAATTCATGTGCTTCCCATGATTCTCATGCTAGTTGGACCGCTCCCATTGCAGCTCCCGAAGACACCAGCACCAGAGTTCTCTCTAGTATTTATTGTATGGAAGCGTATGCCTCAGAGCACCTCCCCTTGGAGTCGTTTCGTCGGAGTGGACGTTCTCGGAAATTGCTGCGTTGAGTGGTGGGCTATGTTAGAATACCGCGTTGCAGTCTTTATTCAATAAACCGCCTGCTAGACGAAGGTGGCCGCTGCCGAAATCCGCGGCGTCATGAAGAGCTGGCTCGGTATGCAGCCTCACAGAGGCGTCGCCATCACTCTTCGCACTTGCGTCCCTCCTAACTTACCAAGCCTGCCGTCACGGCATGAGTTGCTGCTTCGCTATTGCAAGAAGCCTAATTAACTAATGCAGCCCAAACTAATATTCTTCTCTAGTGTCCCCTTAACTAGCAGCACTGTCGCCCACGGCTTGTTATTGGCTACGGAACGGGAACCCCGAAGTGCTACGATATGGCTCTCGACATCTCTAACGCCAGGAAGCGAAGTACTTCCTTTGCGCGGCACGTATATGACACGCTCTAGCCATCGTTCATTTGAGGCTCCGTGCGTGCCTGCCTTACACGGCTTCTCAAGCCGCTGCCGACTTCGGCGTGCCAGAGACAACTTTGAGGCCATTTCAATGCGTTCTCTGCTATTTATCTTTGTCCCGCACTTAGAAACTGTTTGCGGGGAAGTGTTTTCAGCGCACTCACCCTACGCGTTCTCTCAACAAGGGAAGATTCCATCGTCGTAGAGGGTTTTGTTGACGAAGGGCGCTTCAGTGACTACGTGTCTGCCTCGCTGGCGCGTTAAAAGCTTTCCTTTGAATCGCCGCTATTTGAATCGACTTCACGCCGATAAAAGAGCTTGAGTCAGAGGCAGCGCTTGAAATCTCTAGAGTACTTACTGGAAACAAATTTCTTACCACTGAAGAAGAGATACTCGCCTAAAAGGGAACAGACAATGAAGTCAGGTAAATCATAGTGGAAGTTAAATGTCAGTTTGATTTGAAATGCACAAATAATAATGCGGTATGTCTGGATTTGGCTCCCACGTGTGAAAAGTTGTCTTCTCATTCACTTTCATTTCCCTTACCTTTATTACTAGTGCATTTATACTAACACAACAATTACCTTCCCGTTTTTTTTTTCCTGGCTTCATTGTCAGTTTTTTTCTATGGCTGTAACTAACCAAAAATTTATCTCCTCGATTTTGCATGTTCGTCTCGCGTTAAAGGGTCATTAAGAGCAGCGCTACACTAACACAGTGTTCTTATTTTTTTACAACTCTATAGTTTCGTTCCCTTGACTGCGAAAAGTAGATTATTACTGAACAAAATTAAGCACAATTGTATTTCATTCCCTACATTTTGCACCGAAAGCGAGCGCATGTACGTAAGTGTGACCTCACGGATTTCTACATATGGGAATTTTTGGGCGCAAGAAAAATCGCCTAGCTTAATAAACATTGAACTACCCCAATGCCACCTGGATATAGCACAAGGCCGGAGCACTCGGCTTTATGACGTCATGCTACTAGACCCAAAATTTATATTGCCACGCCTGGCGAGATGGTAATGTCGAAATCGCAGCGATTTACTCGCGAGCGTCCCCGTTAGATTATGTGGCTGTCGGGCCTGTCAGCATGACGTCATGGGTCGTAGTGCATTTATTTTGGGCTACCTGGGTGGCATTGATTAGACTCGAGTTGAGGCTGTCAGAATCTATGACGTCCAGGCGAGCTGGTGGGGTGAAGGCGGCGCCAGCCAACTTTAATTCGTGTTTCGTTTCTGGATTTGGAAGCTTCCTCTGCCAATAATAATGGCTGCTTTATTCTCCCGTAGGTGTGGTTACTAAAATGCTCATTTATAGCCTCTTTAACAAAACGCTCTCAGACAGACATACACTACTATTGTAATGGGCATCGTTTAATCAATAATCTTCAAAATTAAATCCTTTGCTACAGCGTATTTCAATTATTATTTTATGGTAAATTCAATTGGGAATCAGATGGGCAGGTGGGAAGCACTAATTATGTAATCTTGAAGTATTAAACTTCTAAACTAAACCCTTTGCTGCAACTGCAACGTCCAGCCAGACTTCACTTACGTGGAGTCACTCTTAAGCCTTTGCTGCGGTTTCGAGTCGTCTTAACGAAAGATTATTAGGCATTAATTGGAACGTCTGTCAGTGTTGTATGCAAGATGTGAGGCTGCAAAGAGAACGTTGGCGACTGTCTTCAATTCGATTTGCAAAAGTGGCTACTTTCCAGCTTATTGGGGCGAATGTACAATCGTCCGCTGTCTGTGCGGGTGCTACATTCTCGTAAATTTGCGCAGTTAAAGATGGGACAAGCGTAAGACGACAGCGTGAGACGAGCGCCTGTCCTAGTTGTCGGCAGCTGCGTATGAAGCGGTTGAGCGCGGCCGCGCAGGCCCTTCCTTGAAAGCAATCTGCGCTGGGTACAGAGTCCAGGCTCACCGAGGGCTGATGGCTTCGTGTGTGCTGTGTTCTCGTCGTTTTGTTCGCGTTGAAGCGAGAGGTAGCAAGAAGGGCAATTCGCTCGCTGCTGCCACAGCTCTTTTTAATTTCAAGATACCTTACAGGCCCCATGAGGAGCATTGTGTAAGGGGGGCATCACAGTAAGAAAGCTGTACACGAGAATACCGCAAAGATCACTAAAAATACTCACTGCAGAACAGAGTTACAAATGCAGAGCTGCGGTAGTAAACATACTTTGGATAAATTTTATCACGCACATTGCTTGCACACATAATCAAACATAGTGTAAAAAGTGTAGTTTAAAGCATGGAAAGCAGAAAAAGGAAACAATACTAACAATACTGAGACAAACAGAAATTACATCTAGGGGTAGCGTACAAAACATATGATAGATTTCATTGCGCACATGATAAAATAGTGTAGTTTAAGGCATGAATGGAGAAGAAAAAGAAACCCTGCGTGACGTTACACAGGTATACAGAACATGGCATAAAGTATTACAATTTTTTACGACAGAAATTGCACGTTCAACAGTTGCCTAAATTTATCTCTATCCCTTTGCGTGACAGTGCTCTCAAGAAGAGAATTCCGCAAACGGAATTCCTCACACCAGCGTTATGAAGAATTGCGCTGTGTTCATGTGCACTGTGTTCCCGCTGCTTAGTCTGCGTTGACGCGAGGGGCAGCACGAAGGGCAATTCGCTCTCTGCGGCTGCTCTTATACCGCACGACGGCCTTTTGACAGCGAGTGTCCGTGGTCATCGAGACTGATGTATTCATTTCGCCTATGCGCGCAGACACCATGCTTGTTGAAGGTGCAAACATCCTTTGACTAGTACTCTAGCAAAATTTGTCCGTCCCGTACCGCCTTATGGTGACAAAATAAATGCATAATTTGCCAAGACAGCACATGTACTCGTTATAGTAATGTAATGGTATATCATTGGTAGCGTAAAAAAACAACAAAAAAAGAATACCCGTAAACGGGACCAGAAACATGGAGGGTAACGTGACAGACAGATGTCTGTCTGACTTCATTGTGTGGCTTTGTGTGGCTGTCTGACCGACAATCACACGATAACAGATAGACACACACTTTATTAATTTCTTCTCTCCATCCTGCGAGTTTCCGCAGAACTATTGCCTTTAAACCCCTTCTCCTGTGTAGGGTAACAAACCGGACGTGCGTCTGGTTGACTTCCCTACCTTTCCTTCCTTCCTTTTCATCCTCCTCCTCCTGGCGTAGAAAAGTGAAGTTATATGGTGTAGGAACCTTCAACAAAAGCCGGCGGCCAGTATGTCGCCTAGCCCTTTGTTGCATGCTGTTCCCTACAGCGGACAAACTTCAGTTACTTTTTGGAGGAAGTTTAGAGCTTCCGAGACGCTCTTGTGCATAGCGTCAGCTTCAGCGGGCAACCGGAAAGATAAAGGATGCCTGCACTACCAAAGTGGCTGGTGCAAACGAAATGTAAAATCGTGCGGAACTCGGCTTTCACGAAGTCAAATCGAAGACCGCGTTGCACGCGACACGCGCTGCACTGCAAAATCGAGGACAAAGTGGGTTACACTCCCGGAACTTGCGCCGAAAGTGCAGCCAAATGGAAGAGACCATACGTAGACGAACAGTGCATAAAAACGCGAAGCTACACGAAAGATCTATGTGAGCTGTAGGGGCACGCCACCGCTGTCGCAAAAAAAAAAGGAAGTAAGAAGCAGTTACGACTCAGTTCAGCTCGTGCCCAAAGTTCAAGAAGGCAGTCCAAGCTTCACTTAGGCAGGACCCCCACTCGCGACCACTGTGTTAATTTTATAAACAGTATATATATGCACGCAAAATTATAAAAAAATTTATGCATATGCCCCAATCACGACGCCTTACAGCCGCTCACCTGAACCACCTTCACACGATGAGTTTAAACCAGCTTTCGCTGCACGCCTAGCATCTTCTCAAGGCTTTATAGAAACGATAATATTGAGGGACACTCCAGATGATGTTCAGTCCCTTGAGATGCGCTACTCTCAGTCGCTTGCTCTTGGCACAGGCAAAGTACATTGTGAATATCTTGGAGTAAAGCATGACCTTAAGTCCACAATTCATGTTTTACTGCGGATTAGTCATAGTTAAGGGTGATTTTGGTCCTGATTATTATCCCTGAGACACACTTTATTTATTTCGTTCTCTTGCGCAATCAACAAAAAGACCCTATCGCACATAATTATCGCACTGAAGAATTGTCCGCAGTCCGATACAATTTCTCTCTACCATAACGTTCTTTCGTAACTCGAAATTATGAAGCAAACAAGTTCTTTCATACGTTAGGCATGAGCTTTAAGTAGGCCAATCTGTCGTGTGAAGCGGCATCTCCTGCCAAAAGTTGTGGCATGAGCTAAAGTCGTCAGTGCCCTTAATCATCTCTGTCGCATTGAAACGCCACTGAAAAGCCGGGTCCGTGAATAAAGGATCAGGCCTGTGGGGCGCCAGACGAGCGAAAATTTGCGTATATAACGTTACGAGCACTGTGGCCTTCGAGAAATAAAGCCTTCTCCTTTGTCCTGAAAACGCGGCTGCGGCAGCTTTCGGCATATTGAGTTATGTCCCTTTGTGAAACATGGTAATTTTATACTTATGCAACACTTTAATCCATCCTACCACGGCACAGCCTATTCTACTCGTCCTATAGTTCTAATATCTCTCTTCATTTTCTTTAATGTTATGATAACCATCATTAAAGCAGCACGTACACAATCACTCCGAAACTTCAGGGACAATGGAGCACAGTGCTCTGACTGATGCCTATGCTACTTTTTTTTTTGCTTTGGAAACAATAAACGTTCCGCTTCGTTACAGGTCTACTGTTTCTCACTATCCCTATTTTGAGCGTACCCATACAAAGGGAGCTTTGTCTTCGGTCAGCGCCTCACACACGACCAAGGATAACTGGGTTATAGCTACGGCACATGCTATGTTTCTTCTTTCTTTCTTTTGTATGGTAGCGAAAAAGCTCGTGTACTTAGACTAAGGCGAATGTTGAGAAAAATCCAGGTGGTCCAAAATTTATAGTCAACGGCATCCCTCATATAGCTACAGTGTTTATATGAGACATTAATTCCCATGCATCAATCCTTCCTAAGGAAAGACTGCGTGCTTCAAGCACCAGGCACCGTTATGTCGTTTGTGGAAAAGATATCATAAAGGGATAATTTTTTTTTCGCTACAACGTCACACGGATAGTGCATCCCGCTTCAAATATTTTCAATAGAAAATACAGGGCAATTGAACCCGCAAAGGAATAAATTCTGCACTTCGGGAGCAAGGGTACTTCTAAAAGGGCAAGAGCGCTTATAAGCCATGTACAAGACTCTCGGAACCCATGTAACAGTTTCACGTAAAGTACAAAAAAGGAAGCTGAAATGTCCATAATAAGACAAAATAAAATGCGCGCTGCTAATATTTTTAACTTATATACGCTCAATATTTTATAAAGACAAGAAATAAGAAGTTTAAGCACAGTATCTTGATATATACTGAATCAAATGGACCGTGTAAAGACTATTCCAGCGTTTACAAGTTACTTCCACGGGTATTTTACGTTATGCGTTAATTAAATCTAAGAAAAACGATCTCTGGCAGTTGGCGGCAGCGATGACTTGGGCAAATTTCAAGCTTGAGTTTGACAGACATCGAGTTTTGGTTGTAGCACAAGGAGCAATATGTCGCTCAAAAAACTTCTCTAGCCAGAGAGAGAGAGAGAGAGAGATAGAGAGAGAGAGCTCTTTATTGAAATGCAGATAATTATGCGGCTGTATAAGTAAAGGCTTACATGCTACTCTGCATATAGAGAAGGGGATCGGGTAAGTAAAATCCTAGGAGCAGGAAGGCGGAAAAGTAAAAAGAAAAACAAGACAGATTGTGATCATGGTATGTAGAGGTGAGTGAGTGAGTGACGAAACTTTGTTCTGAACGCCTGCAGAACGGTTAGCCTTCCCTTGTTAGGGAGGCGTTACCGTGCAACAAAAGTAATTGTTTTCATGTAAGCACACTAAAGCTTTGCAATTCTGCCGATGACTTCAAGAAATATAAGAAAAAAGTTTAAAGCTTCTCGTTGCTTTGGAGGATAAGGCATGGGACCTCTAGTATTCTTCCTAAATAAAAAGAAATGTTCTTCCTAAACGTAGTGGTTCTTGGGAAACAGCACCCTCTATACTGAAATAACAAGTCATCTCGTCTCTTTATTCTGGACATTGCAACAAGTTGCTTTCCACAGTTTCTAATGCACCACAGTTATCACAGTGCGGTTTGGTGGTGAGTCCAAGGCGGTACAGGTAGCTATTGGTGAAGGCGGCGTTAAGACGAAGTCGATGATATAGAGTCTCAAGATAGCAGGGAAGCTGATATGAAACTCCATAAATTAGGACGGGGTCTACTGACTGGAGAAAGGAATTACAAAGCGATAGATTTCTTTTTATCAAAGCCTCCCACACGTTTATAAAAACGTCCAAATCATGTCAACCACTCATTCTTCCCCGACACACATGTAAACAATTCCCACCTGAAGGGAAACAGCTTAACATCATGGAATATCGAAAAAAAGATAATAAACTAAATGAAAGAATATATAGCTACGGTCAGTCAGTTTTCGAGCTGCGATACCAAGTTCCCGTGCGCACCATTTCTCTTTCATGCTCCCTAAAATCACACATATGCTTTTTTATTATTCACACACTCTTCATGCGAACACTCGCCTGAGGCTTTAGTGCCTGCGAGAAAGGAAAAAAAGAAAGAAAGTTAACGTACAACACAAAATATTATGTGTCCAATTATTCATACTACCATTTTTGCAAGTTGGTATCTGCAGAAAAATATAGCAGAATCACCTTGTTTGAGTGGTCAATGAATATTCACTGTTTTCTTACTCCCCAAGGACCACTGAAAACTGGCGCAGTCGCGACGAATGGCCACTGGTTTTAAGTGTCATACATGTGGTTACGCTGCCTTTTTGCCCTTCATGTTTTGACATCCGGAAAAGTATCATTCCCGTCTTGAGCACGTTGTTGGTTCAGCGCAGCACATAATAGTCAATATTTAAGCAAACGCCCGCGAAAGAGTTTTTGAGAGAACTCTTGTACTGGCTCTCGAACGCAGTGTACAGACGCGCATGAACGAAAACATAACAACTTCCTGGTCACGTGAATAAATAAGTGTACTCATGAAAACTCAAAACGGCAAGGCAGGCTCGCTCTACCAGAGCAGGGAAGACTACCTTCCTTTTTGAATCAATCCTGCACGGACGATGGCTAAATGAATCGTTATTATTATCATTATTTGGTTTGAAAACACATTGACAAGTTTGCATTGTTTATTTTTTCACGGTGACCATTGGTTACGTATTATCGCTCGGTGCAAGACGCGTCTTCATGCATCGGAACTTTCTCGAATGTTGTCATTGCTTCTATAGCGAAAGAACCTCGTCTAATCAGACTGCTTGCACACGACACGAATAGTGGTGTAAGTACATTCTGGAATGTACACTAGTACTTGTGATGTACACCAGCACTAGCACGAATAGTGGTGTACATTCTGGAATGTACACTAGCACTAGTGATACGCTAGATTATAGTATAAGTCATGCATAAACAGCTGGCTCACTTGGCCCGTGGATCAGATTTCGACGACAACGACGACTGTGCTCGCTGCTATCGTTGTGCTTCAGGCATTATTTGTTTTCGGTTTTCGTTTCTGTTTTTTATGCGAAGCATATTACGAGGGCTCAACCCAGCTCCTCAGGCGCGGCGGTGACCATGAAATCACGTGACACCGTGACGTCACGACAGAGGAGAAGTGGCTTTGGCTCAACTCTTGCAAGACGGGCTGGGTGGGAATCGAACCAGGGTCTCCGGAGTGTGGGACGGAGACGCTACCACTGAGCCACGAGTACAACGCTTCAAAGCGGTACAAAAGCGCCTCTAGTGAATGCGGTGTTGCCTTAGAAACGCGCTGTTTCTAAGGCGTGCGTCTCTTGCTCAGGCGCACATTTCGTTGCCGCGCCGAACGCTGCTTTGCTCGACGCTCACCGCGTCCAATGCGGGGCGCGTAGTCGCTGCCCTGTAGCCCATTGTCTTACACCCCTTGGCGGGTCGACGGGAACGCTGTCGCGTTCCACTCTTGAAGGCGAAGAAGTAATGCATGAGTTGTTTCTTCGTCTAGCCGAACCAAATATAGCCAAGCAACAGCAGTTCACCAGGCTAAACAGTGGTTCAACAACTAAAATAAAGGCTAGTATGCTTCGCATCCTGGGCTTAACCTTACCTAAGCCACAGCCATTTTTTCGTTTTGCTATGAGTTCGCGCGATACATAGTTATATACGTGTCTCACAGCTTTGGCATTGACTGATCGTTCACCCCGCCATGAGGCAACATTACAATACATGCAATTGACGGAGAGAAAAAAAAAAGGCACGGATACGGCTAAGAACTGCTACCGACAGTTGCGCAACGCCTGCATAGTCTTCAAAAAAAAAAAAGGAGAGAGAGCTGGAAGTGGTGGAAATATATAGATGATATCTATATAGGAAGAAGGTAAGGAAAGATCAAATAAAGAAAAAGACGACAAATCACGAGAGTTCTCATTGCTCCTTCAGAAACCATGAAGGTCTTCCAGGCAAACAAACACTACTTTTATTTTATTTTTGACTAAAACATATTGAAATATAAGTGAAGTTGAAATGTGCATCATCTATATCTCTAGTTGCATCAGCTTTCAGATAATCCCCTTATGTTGATTTGCTCAGTTGCAGTCTTCGAAGATACCGTTTGTTCTGCCGATGTAGCTTTCCCACGCTTACTTCCTACAATATAATATTATTGTCGGAGATAGAAAGAAAATAAAGATTTTGGCCAAGAATTAAGCAAAGTTTTAGACTATGTGTTCATTGTTACGATTTCAGTTAATTACTTTTAGGTTACCAACGGATCCTGATTAGCTTTCTTTATACAATGTGGAAACTCATAATGTGTGCGAAAGTTTATATTTAAGCCCTTCGGAAATAACGGAGCAGGTCAGACCAGACACAATATTGTCCTCAAGAAACTCTTTTCATTGCAGAAATTTGCACAGTGTAAATGCTCCTTAAAATTGACCATAATACAGGAACAGGCGCCCATTGTTACACGCAGATAAATCAAATTTAGGATCGATCATGCTCTAAGAGATCTCGAGTTAAAGCAGTTTGACGGTAACCACGAATGTTCCATGTTATATATTTAGAAAGCGACAACGACTGTTTCATTTGTGTGCTACCAGGAAAGATAGAGAGACGTTCTCTAATAAAACTGAAGACATTTGCCTGGCCACTCATCTAGCACTCCACTCTAGGTGAATGCAATCATAAATGGAAGAATACACGCAGGACATACGACACTTCTCATACACATAACACAGTGTTCACGCAAAAATAAAATGTCTCGTTTACACCTGTGTCTCACACTGTCTCACAAGCGAAGCGTACCTTTGTGTTCTACTTAGGAGCATTTCTGAGTGGTAAGCTCTTTAAAGCGAAAGAAGCCCAGTTGACGAGTCTGTTGAATGTCTAATCGTACGCAAGATAGAAAACACAGAGTGGACTGTGCTCCTTGACATATTCGGTGACAACTTCAGATGCTATAGTAAAAGTATCGAGCAGATAGTACTTGAAAGAGGGTCTGATGCATTGTTGCCTTGTGAGTACTTTTGTTTTCATAAATATTTCGTCCTTTAGCCCCCTCCCCCTTTTTCCCCTCTTTTTCCCTCCACCCAATACCAACAGAAAAAAAAAATCCTTTGAACAGTGGACACCTCTTCTTACCAAAAAGTTAAACATATCACCAGTATCGCAAATATAAGCCCAGGCTTGTGCATAGGCTTACATCTGCGGCTGTCTTGAGTCCGCTGCAAACGCAGCTGCCTAAGAAAAGAAATTTCACTGTTAAAAAACAAAAAGAAAAATGAGCTCCGAAGGCTAACGAACTTGGCAAACCAATTACAATGTAACAGTGAGACCAGAGGATTTCATATGACAGATGTGGGTAATATACTCGCCGTTTAATTCCTCATCATATTTTATTCTTGCTAACAGAATAGCGTCACCTTCTTGACAACATTACTGTGTTTCTCCTCTTGCTTTTTTTAATTCCTTGACTTCTATTTTTGCTTGTTCGCTCGCATCCTCAAACTCCTTCCTGGGCACTATTTGGCCATCATTGGCCCTGAGTCCATAACAAAGCCATACATCATCTGTAACTCTTTTCTGTGATCCCATCAGTAAAACGCGTAAGTTTAGCGAACCCTCGTCGTATTACGGATAACGCCTCAAGAGGTCGCACACACTTTCGGTATTTTGCTTCCTTCGCTAGAATGAAGCTAGCTTCTGCCGATTGCTGGTGGTTAAGGCTGTCTAGAAGCAAGAAAGAGCAAGTTGCAAAATTAGGAGAAGAAAAACAAACGTGGTAATGACAAGGCAACTTGCGAACAAGTTCTCTGTCCACAATAGAACGTTACAAGCCACCCTCAGTACTAAGAAAAGTTGAAACAGGAGTCTTGTCCGACATCATTAGAGCCTGATGTTTTGCTCCCGTTGCAGGAGTGCCCCCAAAAGGCAAGTGTATATTTTTGCTTGGGACGCCGCTACAACGCTACCCTCATATGTTGTCGTATCGTTAGCTTCGCTGACCCATCCATCATCGGTACACGCGTAGGCAGCGCTCGAGCGCTGTGGTCCTCGATCTTTCTAACAGGAGCCGAGACGCAGGAGCAACGACATGGAGAGAGAGATAGAGCACGACTTCATAAAACTGAAGTAACGTACCACGCCACAATGTAGCTGGCTTATCTGGCAAATTTCACGATGCCTTAACATACGGTTGTCTTTCGGATTGCGATTGCTTTCTGAACTGCGGTTTTCCAGCATGGTCTTTCTTACGTCAGATATTCAAACACCGACGTGCGAATTTTGTTATGCATTGTGCGAGCCTCGCTACTGTTGTCCCGCTTTGATACCTTCGTCTATAATATCGCGTAGTTAACAAAAAGTGGACCTCGCCGTGTTCAATTCATGGCTAGTGCGGAGCGTGAACTACTATGATAAAAGCAAAGGCACGAATAGAGACACGACAAAGCCACACTAATTTGTTCATATTTCGCTTCTGATTAACTTTCTGCTTTTCTTGTGCTGCTTCTAGGAAGTGGTCACGCGTGGAAACGACTGCACGCAATGAGAAAAAAATACGTTCAAACATAGTTTTTTTTGTGAAAAAGAGGCTAAAGTAAAAATAAACTTTCAATAAAGCTCTGGCACTATGCTTCGCGAGTATACTGCCCCATGTGTACCAGCAGGAGGCAAGCACACTCGCATCTAAGCCGTTTCGGCGAAATGGTCCAGAAAAACAAGCAATTGTTTATGGCGAGAAAACGCTCTTTGTACTGAGCAAAACCCTCTGCCGCGCAGAACTTCCAACATCGCAAGGGTGATCCGCAGCGACGCTGCAACAAAGGCATGATAGTTTCTGAGGATGGTCCGCAAAACACGACTCTGCTTTCTCTGGTGGCACCCTCCAGAAGCGCCTCAACGATTCTACCTTCTACTCTGACCGCTCTCATTTGACGATGAGCTTTTTGGAAGACTTCTTTTACTTAAAGTTTTCGGCTGGTGGACCAGCATTCGTCAGAGTACTGTACTCTGACGAAGGCTGGTCCACCAGCCGAAAACTTTAAGTAAAAGAAGTCTTCCAAAAAGCTCATCGTCTCTGTCCTGCGTATGTTACGTCGGGTCCTGCGTGCTGAACTTTGAAGAAATATATATATATATATATATATATATATATATATATATATATATATATATATATATATATATATATATATATATATATATATATATATATATATATATATGTATATATATATATATATATATATATATATATATATATATATATATATATATATATATATATATATATATATTCTTTTTTAGCTTGTTTAGAGAAGATCGGGGTGTGGCTCAGTAACTCGGAAGAAAACCAAACAACAAAAAACGACAAAGAACGTGTCTTCCAGATTCCATTACCACGAGTCTACAAAACCTTTCCGCCTTATCTATATCTCTCTCTCTCTCTTTCTCTGTATTTTTGCAACTTTTTACGTCCCTGTCTCCCGCTTTTTCCTGCATGGAGTGGCAAGTTCAACATATGCACGCTCGAAGAGAAGTGCTCGTCGCGAGACCTCGCCAGCCATCGATCGTGCAGTTTTGTCGCAACCTTTGGCGTGATTTGCTCTGCTCGCCGAGAGTGCCTACGATTGTGCACCTTCGGCATAAAGCGGGAGGCGTGTCGAATGTAACTGTCCTGATGCAGTGGTAAAGCTTGAGAGGATGTCTGGGAAAATAAAGTCGGAACGTCGCTTATAGCAGCTCGATATGGCCTGATCTTCCTACTCTAATATTTGACTGAATCATTTCAGTGCTTGCGATATATAAACTGGTACTCTTTAAAGATGAGAGGGCGCACCGTGTTTGCACAACTCATTCCGCGGGGTTTGTAAACACAAATCTTCGATTAAGTACACTGTTTCTTTACTTGTCTGTTGGGTATACGCCATCGTCAAGTGCTAGTGCTGGCTGCGTGTTATTTCGACGCGAGAGATTTGCCGGCAAAAGTCAGATGAAGAGCAGTCGGGCTTTCTTTGCTGGAACCCTTACAAGCGCGCCTTGTGCAGAGTGGATCGATGTGGGACTCAAAAGAAAATACGGTACTGCAAATGATCTGAGGAGTATGCGGGATGGCCCAGCGACACTTCGTAAGTACGTCGGCATGTGCAAACCAACTCTAGCCACCGATTTTCTGTCAGTGAGCGCCAATATTTCAAATTATTTTTTGCCTCGGAGGCACGAGCTGCCTACGTGAGGACAGAAAAACAGGTGTAAATATTGGAAATATCCCCAAATGTGACTCACGGCGCTTAAGGTCAAATATCGTGTCGGGGCCCGAAGCTAACCAAAGATCGGCGAGCCGATTGGCATTGGGGCCCATGGTAAAACCAAAAACGAGGCAATGCAGGGTGACATGGGTTGGGACTCTTTTGAAGTAAAAGAAGCTGCTTGGCAAACTCAGTTTTGAAGAAAGACAGAAACATGGATGAAAAGAAAGAGGCAGTTGACATGCACAAATATCTATACCTCAAAAAAGTGGACGCGGAATAAAGGAAGAGATGGTGGAAACTTGCAGCTAAGTTCAGCGCAATTGGATGTTCAAGTAGACAAATCAGTCATAAAAAAGACTTTTAAAACGGATTTTAAATTGACTGCAAAGGACGCAAATGAAAAAGAAAGTCATGAGGATTTACAAAGACTGTGAGCAAGAAATGAGGAGAAATAATTGAATAAGGCAAAAGTCACTGCCTCACTATTTAAAGCCCGTGCCGGCTGCACATGGACGAAAACATACAGGGGCAAATAATAGCAACAGGGCCAGCTGAAGGGAGCGGATGCACTTCACGCCGGCTCTGTCTTTCGTAAATGATTTCGCAGTGTTTATGCAAAATATTTCTGTAATTTTGCACCATCATCTCCCGCAAGTTATCCTGACTCTACCGATATTCGTCTTCAAGGTGGGAACTGCATTTTCACCGCTTTATTGGACCATTTCTGCCGAGCCGCTGCACCGCCGAGCTAAGCTTACTGCTAAGCTTAGGGCTCCGGCCGCTACGTGAGCCGCAGTTACGGCTGCGCGTCAAATTTCTTCAAGCCGCCATGGAAATACAAGTTGCAGGAACTGACATCTCACCCACCGAGATTTCCGAAGAAGCAGGATGGTGCACCATTGGCCCGCGTGAACGACTTTCTCCTTGGGGCAAGCGCGCTAACCCTAACATTGCATCAGCCTCCCAAACCGGCGTTGGAGACACGAACAAGGCGCAGCGAGGCCCGCGCGCTCACAAGCAGCAAGTTCTGAAGGCAGGGAAGATGCCCACTCTTCCACGTGATCACCACAAAGTAGTTATCAGGCCACGGGGCGGCTTGAACGTTGCAAAAGTCGGGGTCGTCCGCCTCGCTTCGGCCCTATATAGGGCGGCAAACGTATCTCCACAAGACGCCACGGAAGACATTGTCTGCCCAAATATTCAGCAAAATATCATCGTTGTGAGTACCCCTCACTCTCCTAATGCAGAACGGTACCGCCGACTCGACAGCTTTGAGGTCGACGGACACAAGTTCGAGATACGGGCATATGAAACTGCGCCCGACTATACAGTCAAGGGAGTCGTCCGAGGCATTCCTTTCGAAGAAGACGCGAAAGACATTCACCTCAATATCGTCAACAAGAGGAACCCGGGTGCCTTAGCGGCCAAAAGACTCAGCAAGACCACGTCGGTCATCATCGTCTTCGATGGTGGCCGAGTACCAACGTGGGTGTACTACGGGGGTGCTATGCTCAGGTGTACCTTGTACAGAAAGCAGATTGACATGTGCCACCAGTGCGGACGCGTCGGCCATCGCATGGACGTCTGCCCGAACCCCCAAGACCGTGTGTGTAGAGGCTGCGGAGCCTCGAACCCAGACCCCAATCACACATGCACGCCAAGGTGTCACCTTTGTGGGGGAGTGCATCCCACTGCGGACAAGGCCTGCAAGGCTCGATTCAAGACAGGCACGTACCCAGGGGGGGGGGGGGGGGGGGCCCGGGGGGGCCCGGGCCCCCCTCCCCGAAATCAAATGGCATACCCCCCCCCCCCCCTCCCCACCCACGCCACCACTCCTCACATATTCCTAAAGCGCCGCCAGATCGATGTTGAGACTTGGCAGCTGTTCATCGGTCAGCATTATGCTGCCATTTCCCTCCTTTTAGATGGCGGTAGTTATCGGTATCTCTTGTAATGTGAAGGACAGTTTTCTCATAGGTTCCGCACCCGTGCGATTAACTCGAGATGCGTTCAGTTGTCACCATCTATTCAACCGGCACGCGCATAGCTGTTGCTTTTGTTAGTTCAACCTTCTTTGTTTAGGCTGATCCTGGGACCAGGAGAGGGATGCGGCTGTTACTCAGCTGGTCTGTACTCTCATGGAACGAGTTGCGGCCGGAGAAAACACCAATTGCATTTAACTTTTCCCTTTGCTTCATTATTTCATTGAGTTAAGGCTTGCCGCCACGCTGGCAGATGCCCGGAACCATATACACGTGATATGGGTTAGATAAGGTGGGAAATAAAATTATGTGAAAGAGCGTCCATCATGAAACCCTGCAATAACCCTTAAACCCATAAGCAAGATGACTGTCGCTCGTTACCTCGTCTGTTTTTCCTTAATTGTATAGCACTTTTCGTGCAAAATTGGGAACCGGAAACAAAAATCGCAAGGAGTTGAGAAATTAAGCGATCTACTAAGGGAGAGAGCCAACGCAACAACCAAACTGCAAGCAAAAGCGAATAATAAAAATGTTAACCGTTGTTTATGACAACATTTATGGATCAACATCTTTTTTATTTAAAAAGGAAGTAGAGAAAACGCCGCCGGAAGTGGTGAATAATTACTTGCTTTGAATGACGCTTCTACAGTTATCGGTCAAACCGCCTCACGTAGCCACTTCTCTGCTGTGCTTATGTGGGTGTTTTTCTAACCTTTCTCGGTGAGCGCAGTACGTCTAGAATCGCAGAGTCCTGCGCTCTACGCGGTTGTATGGGACTGGCGGCCGCACAGCGTTGCGCAATTCGCGGAACTGTCAAAACTGATCCACAAGGCGAAAATAACTGATATTCGAATCTATAACATGTGAAAGCCTGAAGAAGCCGTAAAAAATGAACGCAGCCTGAAATCAGCAAAAAAGAAACCTGGTATAGGACAAACCATGATGCATGCACTAAAAGATAAGAGCGATAATATCATAAGTAATCTCGAAGATACAGTAAAAGCAGCGGAAAAATTTTAAGCTGACCTGTATACAGTACCAAGAGGAGTCACGATACCTCACTTAGAAACAGTAATGAACAGGATACAGAAACTCTCCTATAAGTAGCGATGTCAGAAGGGCCCTGCAAGACATGAAACGATGAAGAGCGGGGGGAGAAGATGGAATAACAGTCGATTTAATCAAAGATGGAGGAGACATAATGCTCAGAAAACTGGCGGCTCTTTATACGAAGTGTCTTTCGACTGCAAGGGTCCCAGAAAACTGGAAGAATGCAGACATTATACTAATCCACAAAAAAGGAGATGTTAAAGAATTGAAAAATTATAGGACCATTAGCTTGTTCCCAGTATTATATAAGATATTTACCAAAATAATATCCTATAGATTAAGGGCAACACTGGATTTTGTCAACCAAGGGAACAGGCTGGCTTCAGGAAGAGATACCTTACAATGGATCACATCCATGTCATCAATCAGGTTATCGCGAAATCTGCAGAGTACAATAAGCCTCTCTATGTGGCTTATATAGATTACGAAAATGCATTTTATTCAGTAGAGATACCAGCAGTCATAGAGGCACTACGTAATCAAGGACTACAGAACGCTTACGTAAAAAGCTTGAAAAATGTTGCTACATGTGTGTGGTATTTGTTTGTCTGAACGAGGTGCGTGGGTGCCATCACTCCAGAAAAGAGGAGGAAGAACGAACTGGGCTCGCGCTGTGACTCTAACCGGTCAGCGCTGCAACCGTTGCTGTAAATATAATCTGTAAATAGTTTCTCGTCTTACTGACTCGTCCTTCGCATAAGAATATCTACAGAGGTTCTACAGCTACCTTAATTCTACACAAGAAAAGCAGGGAGATACCTATAGGGAGAGGGGTCAGACAGGGAGACATAATTTCTCCAAAGCTATTCACTGCGTGCTTAGAAGAATTCAAACTATTAAACTGGGAAGGCTTAGGAGTAAAGATCGACGACAAATATCTCAGCAGCCTTCGGTTTGCCGATGACATTGTTCCATTGTACAACAATGCAGACAAGTTACAACAAATGATTGGAGACCTTAACAGAGAGAGTGTAAGAGTGGGGTTGAATATGCAGAAGATGAAGATAATGATAAATAGCCGGGCAAAGGAACAAGAGATCAGGATCGCCAGCCGGCCACTAGAGACTGCGAAGGAGTACGTTTACCTAGGTCAATTAATCACAGGGAACCCTGATCATGAGAAGGAAATTCACAGAAGAATAAAAATAGGTTGGATCGCATACGGCAGACATTGCCAGCTCCTGACTGGAAGCTTACCATTATTATTGAAAACTAAGGTGTGCAATCAGTGCAATTTGCCAGTGCTGACATATGGGGCAGAGACTTGAGAATAAGTTAAGGACCGCGCAAAGAGCGATCGAACGAGGATTGCTAGCCATAACGTTAAGAGAGAGAAAGAGAGCGGTTTGGATCAGAGAGCGAACGGGTATAGACGATATTCTAATTGACATCAAGAGGAAAAAATGTAGCTGGGCAGGTCATGTAATGCGCCGGTTAGATAACCGTTGGACAATTAGGGTTACAGAATAGCTACCAAGAGAAGGAAAACGCAATCGAGGACGACAAAATACTAAGTGGAGTGATGAAATTAGCAAATTCGCGGGCGCTGTTGGAATCGGTTGGCGCAGGACAGGGGTAATTGAAGATCGCAGGGAGAGGCCTTCGTCCTGCAGTGGACATAAAGCATGATGATGATGATGATGATGATGATGATGATGATGATAGAGGAGGTGGTGGGCCCCCCCCCGAAAAAAAATCCTGGGTACGTGCCTGATTCAAGACCCCCTATCTTGTTAAGAAACGACGCGGCGACCGACAGAGGGCAGCTGCGGAGGCCGCCCTCGAGCTACAGCAACAGACCTACGACCAACATTTCCCACCTGCCTCCCGCTCCCGCTCTCGAGGCCGGGCCCGGTCTCGCTCGGTTGCGGGGTCTCCATCCCGCCGGCAGAGCAGGTCTCGGAGCCGGGCGCGCAGCAAAACTCCCAGGGCGAGCCGTAGCCGTTCGAGCTCTCGGCGTCCGAAGCAAGCCGGCCAGCAAGATTCGGACCTACCTGACAAGGTGAGCTGGGCAGATGCGGTTAAGGGCTCGCTGAGACGCAAGGCTCAGGGAGCTACTGCCTCGACTCCAATACTGCCTACTGCCTCAGAACCCAATAATAAGAGGGACCCCAGGGATGTGGCATTAGAAGAAATGCAGTGCGAAAACGCACAATTACGTACGGTCGTGCTACAATTAACCCAAGAAATTCGAGAGATTAAACAGTCCATGGCGCAGCCATCTATACCTAAACCTCCTTTAGTCCCGACTCCCGTCACGAACGGTAACGACAGTGCGGCGCCGCCCACAAAGAAACGCGCGGCGGCCAGTTCCGAGTCTCAACAGCTCGAGAACCTCGAATCAGCAGTAAGTGATTGGCGCAAAGCACATGTCACGATAAATGACTGGCGGAAAGAACAAGAAGAAATGAGGAAGCTGCTTTCAGAAATTCAAACCGGGATCCGCAACATCGGCGTTGCGGTCAATAACCTCACTGCTCGAACAGACAGGGTTGAAGTCCATATAGACAAAATCGAGACTCACATAGGCCTTCGCCCAGGCGTGGAAATGATGCCCACCATGGGCCCTACAGTCATTCACCCTAGCCCTATTTCAGGTAACGCACAAGTACAGCACCACGATGGCCAGCCCCACTAACGAGCTCGTGGTGTGGCAGTGGAACTGTCGGGGCTTCACTAAGAAGCAACCACTGCTGCAACATTACGTCCGACACGCGCAACCCAAACCCGACATCATAATGATACAAGAAACAGTAGGTACCGTACCAAATCTTCCAGGTTACACTGCGCATGCCTCGCCGATTCCCGTTGATCGCGGACTTGCAATTTTAATTCGGAAAGGGACAGTAGCGCAAGAACACAGCGTAAGCGGCACACATGCGGAAAACATGCTTGTAGAGCTCCTTCCCAATAGAACACGCAACCACAGTGTATTTCTCCTCAACGTATATAGTAATCCGGCTCACTCACGGGCTCGTTTCCTCTCTCTGTTCCGAGGGGCGCTTGATTTGGCGGGCGCAAACCCGTTTCTGGTCGGGGGAGATTTTAACGCCCCGAACGAGGCCTGGGGCTATGGCTACACTACCGCCAAAGGTCGACGCCTGTGGCAGGACCTACATGATGCCGAGTTAACTCTTATTACCGATCCCACGGCGCCGACCCGCACGGGCACCTCTACGGCACGGGACACGACACCAGACCTGACGGCGGTCCGTAACATCCCTCAAGCAATGTGGCGCAATACCTTTGAAGATCTCGGTAGTGACCACATGATCATAGAAACACGAATTCCTCAAGCGGGTACACCCCCTTTTCCTAAGCTATTCAAATGGACGGACTGGGACAAATTCCGAAAGCAGCGAGCTGAACAGAGAGGTGAGGAGAACATCGATGACATCGAGGCATGGATGGAGACGCTCAACGACAACATGAACAAGGCGACGCAGACGCTAGCACCCGAAGTCCAGGTTGACAAGATCGACAGCCGACTAGCCCACTTCTGGGAAGCCAAGACGTCACTAAACGCAAGATGGAAAAAGCAAAGGCACAACCGAAAGCTTCGTAAGAAGATCGCACATATCAATCGCCAGCTGGAAGAACATTGCCGGACCTTAAGCCGCCAACAGTGGTATGACATCTGCAACGCGGTCGATGGGCAGCTCCACAATGACAGTACGTGGCGCCTCCTTCGTCACCTCTTGGGGGAAACGCAGAGCAAGTCTGCTCAGCAAGCAAACCTGCAACGCCTTTTGCACAAGGAACAGGCTACCACGAGTGATCATCAGCTCGTGACACGCCTGCTAGCCAAGTACTTCCCTCAACGGCCCGATGTTCAACACGGAGATTACACTGGAGAGACAAATGTGACACTCGATGAAGAATTTCACGAGTCAGAGATCCGCGCAGCTCTCCACGACCTTAATGGCAAATCAGCACCTGGTCCCGACAAGGTTACGAACAAGACTCTAAGAAACCTCTAAGGGTCGTAAGACGTGGGGCTCGAGGCGGAGGGGTCAGCGGTCAGCGAAGGGGGGGGGGGGACATGAAACCGGGGGTGGCGACGAGACTGCAAGCATGCAGCCCGCCGCTTGCGGGATTGTCTCCTCGATGTGTTCGAGGCACCTCGGTTTCCTAGAAAAACGGGGCCTGGTAGTGACGGCGCCATGTTCGTTGCTTACAGAAGCTTACTGCCAAACAGCAATGCTTGTTCACTTGTGTGTCTATTGACAGACAAGTGAACAAACATTATAATGTTTGTGTTTACAATATTACTCAATCTGTAACTTCTAGTACGCTGCAGTTTTATTTGTAGTTCCCAATAGGCGACGTTCAAAAGGCAGATACAGGGCAACGTACACTCCGATTCTGAGAAATAGAATTTGCTGCGAATCTACCGCGCTCGCCGAGCCGCGGCGTGGCCTCTCGCCGGAAGCGTCTGATGCGCTGCTTTGCCCAAGCAGGTTTAAAAACCTCATTGGCTCGGCCTTCATGGAGCAAGGAATAAAATCAAAGCCCCTTTCTTAAAGAATGATGGTTGAACGCAGTGCTTTCCCCCAATGCAAAGTGAATCAAAGTTCAAAGCCAACGACCACGCAACGAACCCAAGAAATGCTGAGCGACCCGATGCTACGCATATGTGATTTGATTGTTTGTTAAGGATTGTATAGGAAGAACTTATAGCAGACTGTGGGTGTAGGCCAGTTGGTGATTCATAATTTTGGGATGTTTACCGCAAGCGAAACACGACACTTGAAGAGACCACTTCATGTTGTCCCTTTCTTCAAGTCTCGTGTTTTGCTTGTGGTAAACTTCTCAAAATCAGGAAGAACTCTGTAGCAATATTTTTTGTAAATTGTTTGGGCGTAACTAGCGTGTGTAATGCGGTCCTGTACAAAGGGTGCGGGGGATCTCGTTTTATTCTCACAACTTGCCCGGATGTTCCCGTTTTAGTACCCGGATGTTCTCGTTTTAGAGCCCGGATAATGGCTCTCGCTTTTGGCTCATGGTCACTTGAAGGTCGCCGCCAACGGAAGCTAAAAGCATTTCATGCTTAAAAATTGATTCTATGGTATTTCAAAGCCAAACTAAGTTACTGGAAGGTGTGGCTGGGGAGCGTTGCAGCAACAGTGAAAGCAATCGCAAAGAGGTGCGCAAGTGCGACGTGGTTGAAGCATAGTTACAAAGTGCGCGACCATAGCAACAATAGCGTGGCAGCAGTGCTTCGTGCTCTTTTCGAAGGCCTCCCACGTGAGGCTTCCTGCGGTCGCGCATGCGTAATGACTGTTCTCTACGCGCTATACTCCGTTCCATCAGTCAATGTTGTGGAAGCTATCTTGCAGTGGCTTCGTTCGCACTTGGATATAGTTCTATGTTTTTTTACCGAAATTGTGCACAAATGTTTTTATATAGGCTCAGTATAGAATGAAACAAGTTTTAATCCTTACAAGCAAACACACTGTTGTATAAGGCTGCTAATTCATTGTATTAAATCATTTTTATTTTTATTGTTCGTTTCGGGCGTTTTATTTGCAACCCCTCGCGAGGAGCCTCATGTGCATGCTCGCGCGAGCGAACGCTGTTGGGGCGCAGCAAAGCATGGACAGGTCGCGCGAAGAGATAGGTTTTCTCGACCGAACTTCTTGCGTAACTTCGACAGCGCTGACTGCTATGTATAGGACAGAGTATATATGCCACCCATGCACTAGCCAACGTACTATGTTTATTCTGACGTCGAGAGAAATTGGTTCGCGCGTGGGCAGTATGCTAGCTTGTTAGTTACTGTCTATCGCAGTGAACATTCCCGAAGCCGTTCCGAGCAGCGAACTTTGTGGTCAGAGAAAAAGCCACCAAGAAGAAGAGCTCGCGTAGATAATTACCGCTTGCACCACTGAAGTCAACGTCACAGAAAATATTGAATCTTGTTCCTTGCAGCTTGGGATGCGGGGGTGGATAGAAGAGAAGAGGCGGTGATCTTCCGAAAACTACAGACCGGCACATTCCCGCACGGCACCCTGCTACACGCCATGTATCCTACGAGCTATACTCACAAATGCGCCTTCTGCTCTACGCCCAATACCCTCTACCACATGGTACTGGAATGTCAACAAAACCCATCGACACCGCCCATCACCGGACCAACCGTCGAGCAGTGGGAGGCCCAGCTGACAAGCTCGAGCCCTGAAGACCAGCATCGCCTCGTGAGCAGGGCCAAGCTATCGGCTCAGGCCCACGGCATCCTGGACTAGGGACGCCGCCCACCTCGGACGATTTTAACGTCGGCTCATTTCTACTAATAAAGTTTATTCCTCCTCCTCCTCCTCCTCTTGCAGCTTTGGTGGACGTTCATTTTTGGGAGCATGGAGTTTCTCACTATATTGCCTAGAGGGAAATCTGGCGCTGCTGTGCTAAACCATCACGTAAAACAGCACATCTGCTTCTACTAAACAGCTCGTAAAAAGCTGGTTTATGTTTATTATTACACAAAAACGTGTTTCGTTTAATTATGAGGACTTGTTATTGCATGTACAAATATATGAAACGTAAGAAGTATCAGCCGGCCGCTAAAGTTGGATGACAGACGACGAAATTCGCGCATGCTCTGGAACAGTTTTTCGTCTGTTCTTGCTTTTATTCGCACGGTTAAGCATCGTAGGTGAGTAAACTTCACTGGAAGATGTAATATGCGTAAATTAAAGCCTCTTATAAGATTTTACTTTAAGACCGCTTTATTTGTGTACCATGTTTTTTTTTACGACACCAGCCAACACAAGCTTCGCAGACACATATACCGTCATTCTCATGAAAGCATAGCGCCCCTTAGGACACCCCCATAGACGGTGGCGCCAGATTTCCCTCTAGGTGTTATAGTGAGAAACTCTATGCTTAGGAGGTCGTGAAATCAAAACTGTTTTTTTTTTTCAGTTTCTGCAGGTTTAACTCAAAATCCGTGCCAGGGTATCAGCCCGTCTGCGTAAGCGCGTAGGTGTTGACCAAAGGGGCAATCATGGAAGCGCCTAGTGGGCGTTATAAGTTTCTCCCACATTTTTTTTTCTTTTGTGCAACTAGAAATGTTAGGCTTGTCGTTGTACCTACATCTTTCTTTCGCATGGATTACGCGTTAGGCACAGCATAATGCTTCCCGCATTCCAAATTTTGACACAAAACATTGAAGGTTGAAAGTAGCGCCCACCTCAGAGACGGCTCTATGCATATTTTTTTATTCGGGTGGATCAACATGTACCGCAAATTCACAGCTACTAGACTTCTAAATTAAGGGAGCGGATACAAACGCCACATATTTACATTCACTTACCTGGCTGCATAAAAAAGTACATTCATGTGCCCTTCGTGTTTTATATACCAAAAGTAGAAGAAAAAAATGGCTTTTTAAAATTTTGTTATCGCCATTCCCTGGTAGCCTGAAGTTCTGGAGGCCTGAATGGAGCCTGAAGGCCTGGATTCGCAATTTCGGCATGGTCTCGAACGCCTTAAGTATTTATCGCGTTCTATATGTAGAAAAATAAATTTAAATATTACACTGGCAAAAGAGTACGTATTATCTTCGGCTTGAACGCAAGCAGAACCCTACAGAAAGGGTACACCTAACAAAATGTAATAACCGTGTTGTCAATATAGTAAATTAAACATCAACAGGATACAGTCTCAAAAATATTAGCAAGCCAGACATAAGAAAACCGGAAGTTACTGCTTCGCTACAAGGCGAAACTCTGCGAACACAAAGTAGAGGAAATTGTCTCTCTTTTAATGGAACCAAAATAACAGAAATAGATTCATTCGCCAATATTATGACAGATCCTGCTTATTCCTTAACAGATATGTTGTAAATATTCTCTTCAGCTGTTGAGGTTCGTTCTTCCTGTTACATTAGAGGAAATTATTTACTCTTTAAAAAATTCCAGTGTTATTGCATTTCTGGAAATGGTTATGACATCCTCCGAATGCGGTTTTCGGGCATTCTTCTGGCATCAATCACGCGGCTCTTTTGCTTAAAAACACTATTAGTCTATTTTGCATAATTATCTGTTTATTTAGTGATGGAGTAAATTTTAGGGTCATTACTCTAACATAAAACAAAGTCAGAGGAAATCGATCAGTTAACTCGCCTTTCCTATATTTAAAGAAACTTCGGACAGATTTCGTGAAACATCTGTGTGACGAGATAGACAATGCGCGCCCAGGACCGTTGAGAATTAACACGGCAGTCAGGTGCTTTGCATGCACAACACAGACTATACTCCACAGACACGATAATCTACACGCTCGAAAAACAGCAGAACAATGAAAATCGTTATAGTTTGGAATGTCTGGAATTCCTATAGCGCGCACAAGCGCACATCGACCGTCCTGCTCGCCGATGTGTCCGTCATCTTCGTTGCCGCGGCGGTTGTCGTTCCCGCTCCGCGAGTCAGTCTGCAGTTTCGCACCTCCCGAGGTGGCTTGTGCCAGACCATGTCGTAGCAGCAGCAGTGGGTTGTACAGCAGACAAGCAGAGCACCAGGAAGGAAGGAAGGAAAAAGTGGAGAAGGAAGGCAGGGAGGTTAACCAGTTTAGCCTAACCGGTTTGCTACCCTACACATGGGAGCGGGATGGGGGGGGGTTGAAAGATTGGAGGAGAGAGAGAGAGAGCACATAACACAGCAAACAAATCGTCAGTTGCAGTCCGTTGCAGGCCACTGCATTACAGGTCAGGGGCTAGCCAACCACTGTTACCACAGGCTGCAGGCACATCGGATAACCTGGTTCGCAGGCGGGTTTATGTGCTTGGTTCTTCGCTCTTCTTTTCGTTCTACTAATCGCGTTATTTTGCCGGGTGCCATACGGGAGAACCGTGAAACCGACAGGGCCCTCAGCAGATGTTCGCGACCGCGAAAGACAGTGGATGCCATGGGAGCCCCTTCGGTCTCAGGCCGCGAACACCGCTGGCCACTAGGCCCTCAGATCAAATACGGCACGAGGCCGCTACGGCAGCAGGCCGCCGGGTGAGCAGCAAGCGCAAAGCGGGACATCGGCCTCACCAAGTCCGGGTGGCCACAGGACACCCGGTCGAAGAAAGCCGCGACTCGAACTGTCGGTCAACGAGCTGCCGTGCGAGTCGTTCCACGCTCGATTCGCTCGAGCCGCGCACCTCTCTCGCTCTCGTGACCACACGTTTCCTCCTCCTCGCGTCACGGCCACAGAATCCACAACGTCACAACCTGGTACACTGATGGGTAATGACTTGGTCTATGTAATCTTTCTCTTACGTGAGGTGTTGTTGAAATGCGAACATTTAAAATATTGTGAATGATATGCTTCGGTTCGGAACCGGCGGCATCAGATACCGTCCTTGGCGGCCGCATTCCTACACGTTCGAAATGCCAGAACACTGGTGCGCCGTGCGTCGGCTGCACGTTTTGAAGAACCCCAGGTGGTGGAAATTAATACCGAGTCCACCACTGCGGCAAACCTCATAATCATATCGTGGTTTTGGCACGTAGAACCCCAGAATTTAATTAGTTTGCTTAAGTAATGTGAAGAAGGATAGTACCGAAGCCAAAGCAACGGCACCAACGCCTCTTTCTGACCGAGAGGGAAGAAGAAAAAAATTATTTGCCCTTTATCACTGTCGTCGAGAAGGTCACGGACGCCCGTGGACGAAGAGAACCGCTTTTTGCACTCGTCGCTTAAGCCCCTGGGAGACAGCAGTTTGCTCGGGGCTTAGGTGAGACTGTCTTTCATACAGTGTTGCCTGCTTTGGCGGAAATAAGGGGGCCCTCGCGAAAGAGTTGCTTGCCGACTAATCCATCTTTAAACCCTGCCAGTTTAGTCTCCGGAAGCCATCGGAAGCTGTGCCTAACAGACGGAAACAGGGTGTTTGCTCACGTCCTTCCTTTTTTTTTCACAGCAGCAACTGCGTATACGCGAACTATACCGGCTTATCCGCATCCTTTTTTGTATGAAAACTTTTCTCGTTATCGCACCAAGGCCACTGTTTCCAGGTGGTCATTTGTTGATAAAAGCGCAGCATGATAGTCCCTGCTGTATAGACATATCCTTCACACTAATATGTGGTCATAATAACGTCCGGCTAACCTATGTTTCCTAAGCATGGTTTTTCATTCTTTCTTTCTTTACGTTCTGCGGATAAAATGGAAGCCTGGAGTGAAAGAGGAAGTGTATAGAAGCATTGTTTACGGCATTCCTTTATTCAGGGCAGGTGAAACAATACACGAACCGCTGCACCTTGATTTTGTTTCAACGCAGATTGACCAGTGATACTTTTGCAGACCGGGAGTCTTGGGGTAAATTTTAACAAGCTTGGTCTCCTGGCCTTCTGTGGTACCCGCTTGCAACAGGGATAAACCCGAATTCATTGCGAAAATGAAGAAATCGCTGAATGGCGTCAAGTCGGTCCTGCGGTTAGCAGGGCGGCAAATGGGAACACGAGCCCATAACTCCAATCACTCACTCACTCACTCACTCACTCACTCACTCACTCACTCACTCACTCACTCACTCACTCACTCACTCACTCACTCACTCACTCACTCACTCACTCACTCACTCACTCACTCACTCACTCACTCACTCACTCACTCACTCACTCACTCACTCACTCACTCACTCACTCACTCACTCACTCACTCACTCACTCACTCACTCACTCACTCACTCACTCACTCACTCACTCACTCGATCACTCAATAAATAAATGAATAAATAAAAATATAAAAAGATAAATAAGTAAATTAATAAATAATGTACTCATTTTTTACTTCGACAGGGCCAAGACATTTGTGTGTCAAAAACTTTCTTTGCTGCCGAAGTTGGACATCACATCCGTGAAGTCAAACGTACAAGCTTACACAGCATAGGTTGGTGCATAATCATTACCGCTACTTACTGATTTTCAGCCCAAATGTTTTGGTGGTGGGAAATGCTCTGTACAGCGTGGCTAAGCACCCCCGTCACGTGACATGAAAGTACTGCAGAAAGTAATCGAGCCAGAATACCGGCGCAAAAGGCCTGGTTCAGCAACCCTGTTCCTCGCATTTCCACTTGAAATGCATTTATTACAGGCTGATTTCTTTTTCTTTACGCGTCGCCTTTATTTGCTTACGCCAAACAGGTCTCGAGATTTAAAAGTTACGGCATGTCCAAGGTACTTGTAGCAATCGGCATTAAATGAATGTCAAAACATTGATTGAAACGTTTCAGCTAAACGCTATGGAAAAAACGCACATGATGCGTGTTGTTAGTTTATTTTGTCTTTCAGTACGTGCAGGGACCTTTCTGCGTTCTTCTGCCATCGCAGAAGCTTGTATCAAGTGGCTTTGTGATAACGTGCATGCGGCTGTTTATTGAAGTAATACGCTGCTCGAACCACTGCAATGTGAGCCAACTGGCCCGCGACAGAGTAATATTACAACTGCTCGTGCTTTGCACCATATATTGCAGCACAGCGCAGAAGTTGCCCGTCCGGCAGACGGCGAAACTCGGATAGCCCCGCCGCGAGCCCCACCTGACTCCCGAAACCACGGATTACACCTATCCGAGATCATCGCGCTTTACTCACAAAGAAACCGGCCTGCCATTCGCGCCGAACCTCGCAGACGGAGAGAAAGGAAGAAATTAAGAGAGTACATACCCGAAGGCGTGTATTTATTGCAGTTAGTATGCTTATGTAGCGTTTGTTGTTCCTGCGCGTGATTCCGCATAGAACAGAGGCAGCCACCAGCACGACCATAGAAGTAGTACAGATGGTTTTACAAGCCGATTCGTTAAGTATGTGCTATCCTATGTTGGAGCTTTTCGGCAAGACACAGTCAGCAAAGTCCTGGATGGTTCGCAAAGAAAAATTCGCTTTAAGATAGGTATGTTTTTATTCTTTTCGTTTATTTTTTATCTATTTCTTTTTTTTTCTTTTCGAGGCCAGCTGAAGCTAGAAACAGCTCATATTATGAGGTGAGAAGTAAGGTAAAAAAACTTCCAAAAGAAATTAGTAGTGTCTGATACGCTGCTCTGTACTGTACATTCAATGCCACAATGAAAAGAAAAAAAGGAAGATCAAGACAGAAGAAGGTAGATAAGGTAAAGGAAACAGATTGCTCTCATGATATTTACGCCTAAAGGTGGCTTCATTCCTCTGAGAAGCTCAGGCATCCATTGGAAAAAGAATTGAGGAGCAGGTGTTCGGTATGGTCAAAATTTGCTCAAGGTTGCAGCGGCCGTTACAGAGGACGCACCTCTATAGCAGGCATCCGATTTCCCCGCGATCGAGAAAATTCAATTACGTGACGCTCATCTCGAGTCTTGCCGAGAGGCTACTGCTTCCGGCACATTGCAGCCGCGAAGAACCTGCAGCCCTTGAGCGCCACCGTTACAGAAGAATGGTTTTGTTCAGCGTTCTGTATCAAAAAAATCCACTTGCGTATACCGACTTCTTGATACGCCACGGCAGCTATTCGAGCTCTAGCCGAAAATTCAATTTGTTCAATGGAATGCTGAAGTTGATTTACCCGCTATGCATTTTATGTTGATCTCTGTTACTCGCTCCCACGTCTACGACTTCAGGAGCTTCGAAATCGTGGCCCGCGATGAACTACATAAGTGTGACTGGGCTACCAAAGAACACAAAATAAGCGCAGGCTCTCTGGTTGGAAAGATGAATGCAGTACGTGGAGTTAAAAGTCTAGAAATAAAGATTGGATGTCGACCTTGCAATTCTGAATAATGTTCTTAGCTCTAGAAGGCGAGGTATGTGTTTGCATTCTTTTACACGCGCGCTACAGTTTAATTTTCGATCAACGTTTTGCAAGTTTCGGAACAGAAGAAATAGAAAGCAAAGGCAGGGATGTCAGCAAGACGAACGTCCGGTTCGGCTACTCTACACGGGAAAAAGGAGCTTAAGAGATGAAAAGAAAGAAAGAGGAAAGGAAGAGAGAGAGAGGACACCGAAAGTGTGGCTGCATATACTGAGGTGCACATCGACAGCGCTGTTGATCCCAGGCGTTTGTTGAGTTGAGGAACTGCCGCAATTCGCACGTTAGTCCAGATACTGTTTCCCGGCGGGGCGCTGCAACTAACGGAGAAGTTATGCGAGGTCGCTGCAAACACAATTAATCACTTTCCTCTGTTCGCCGCAATACGAAGAGCTGACAGATCGAAGAGCTCGTGGATTACTAGAGAAGTTGATGGAACTAATGAGAGGTTAATGCACATAGAAGTGATGCTGTTTTGTTGCATTCGTAGCCAAATAGTGTAATGGAACTTCATAAGTTCGGATATAGGCCATTTTATAAAAACGCATTTGACGTAAGGATGAAGTGCGAGACCTATACTAGTACACCAATAGACTTTTGACTTCTCTCCAATAGCTTTCCTCTTCCTCGAAACGTCTTCTCTATGCCGGCTCGCATTAGGAGACAAATTTCGAACGACAACATTAAGCTGCCAATATGTTAGCATGCATATGGTATAGTATTACTCGAATTTTGCAGTCCAAGGATTTAGAACAGCACAAAACTTCAAGCAATTTGCTTGAAGTTTTTTGCTGTTCTAAATTTTAAGTGGGAAATTATTTATTCTCCGAAAACAAAATATGTAACTGAATTATCTTGTTTTCTTTAGTTCTGTCGCATTTCTGTTTCATCTAAAGCGCAAATTCTCCGATCTGGCCAACGCGTTGTGCCGTTATTTCTACAGCACACTGCTATGTTGTAGAAACGCAACACACAACGTTCCTCTGCACTCGGTCCAAATACCATATTTGCTCGATTCTAACGCACACCTTTTTTGAATAAAGAGCGCGCTCAAATTTGCATGCGCGTTACAATCATAAATAATTCTAATCAAAATCAGAAAGGAAACTCATTCTTACAAAAGCTAAAAAAGCGCGATGCAAGGTAGCTAGCTACACTGCATCGAACGGACGTTGTTTGCTTGTGCCTTGGTTTGCAGTCGTCATTTCCCAGTTTACTGCACGCCTGTCATAGTGGTTCTGCCCAACCGCCTTTTGTCGTGGTAATTCAGTGGCAGTATGAAAAAAAATGACGTTTGTCTTTGTATGTCCCATAAAACAGTTTCAACGTGGCACAAATAAAGACAGGGGCCTTATAACGTAAATCTATTCGAATATATTTTTATTCCAATCTCCTGACGTCAAATTTGCGTAACCGCCGACGCAAGCATCGGGCGGTCACCCGTTGGGTTGTCTGAACAGACCAATCAAACGCTCTCCTCGTTCATAGGAGGTCACTTTTGTTTGCTTGAAAAACGACACTGAGCGGCTTCTCTTATATAATTGGCTTACAAGAGGCGAGGAGCCCATTCAAGTGGAGAGGAATTCGATGGGGCCGAGCCACTGCACTGAAAATCGATAACCGGATGAAGGGAGTGGTGCCGGCGTCTGCGATTGGTCCGCTTTTCCTTAGTTAGCTTGCGGTACGTGGCTCGTCGACAATAGCGGTGGAATGCAACGGAAGCTTAACAATGACGCTAAAACGAATCATCAGCAAAGAGGGAGTTGGCAGAAAGAGGTCGTAAACGTGCCGAAAGTGCTCGAAAAACGTTACACGGCCACGCAGAAAGTTTTATTACACGCAAATGAACCCATTCTAAGAGCTCTGACTTATATCATATTGATCCATTTATTGAATTCAAATTTTCATTGTCCTTAGATAGAACTATGGAAACGCTTATTCATCGATTAAGGCTAGGCACTGCCTACACAAAGCATTTCTTACACAGAATTGGCCGAGCGGAAACCCCCGAATGTGATTGCGAATTTGTAGATGAAGATATATATCACCTCCTTCTGGATTGCCCACATCACGACACACCAAGATGCCGACTTAAATCAGCGCTAAGTAAATTAGACCGCAGACCTTTCAGTTTAAGGAAACTTTTGGGCCTTTGGCCAACAACGGCCTTGCAGAAGAGCGCTTTAAAAGCACTAAAGACTTTCTTTGAAGACAGCGGCATCGCTGGACGCTATTAGTGCTTTCATTGTTCTGTTCATTTCAATGTGACTCTATATATCCATCTGTTTGGGAATTATGTTATGTTGACTGCTTTGTTGTGACTGTATGTGCTAATATATTTATACGATGTATATACCACCCGCTGACTAGACAATGTGTTATTAGGCAACAGTATCGTTTGCACTTTTGAGACTTTCGACTACATAGGTGTGGAGACATTTCCCATGTATATTGTATGTACCCGCTGACCCGCTGACTAGAAAATGTGTTATTAGGCGACAGTATCGTTTCTAGTTTTGAGACTTTCGACTACATAGGTGTGGAGACATTTGCCATAGTCTTCCTGTGGAAACGTTGCTTTATAAGTCCTGGTGCTTGTGTGAAATGATTATTTGATATGTAACCGTGAACCCTGAATGATGTATGACGGAACCACCCAAGAGATAAGGAGTATCCGGCGCCTTAAATTGCGCGCCAACATCTCCTTATATCATATCAATAAAAAAAAAACCCATGCTCTCCGACAGGTGCCAGTAGCCAGTGCCTGAGCGATCGGCGGCAGCCATCTTTTATTCCTTTCGGAACGGGGCAGCCTGTGGCTATTCAGAAGAAAGTTCAGTTTTGTTCGGCATATTAATGCATCTTTATCGAGTACACGTCACTTTGACGCGGTGAGTTTTTGCGGCTTTGTGACGTCGCGTGGGAGGCAGGTGAAGTGGGCGCAACCCGAAAACTTTTGACCAATAGCCAAGGGCTAATGGCAAAGAGGCGTCGAATCAGAAATAACTATTTTTCTTTTGTTCGGTCAAATCATGCATAATCTGTGTGTGCAGGTTATATCAGATGGGGAGTAATCGCGGTTTTCGTGACGTCGCGTTACAGACAGGTGAAATGGGGGTGGTCCAAAAAGTTTTTGACCAATCGCGGAGGGCTGATTTCAGAATTGGAATAGAAATGTTTGGAATAGTTTTACGTTATAGCGCCCCAGGTACAGAATATATATTTTTTTCTAGAATTCTAGTATACACCTCCTCAAGCTTCTTTTTCTTGCTCAAACTTTCTTTAACTGCCTTGTACCGCTACCTGTGCATCTGCTACATGGCATTCTACCTGGTGTAGTAACGTGCAACTGCAATGCAAAATGTGCACGTATCGACACTACGCGGCGCGCATGTCGCATCTCGTGTCTCCTCGCGCGCTAGGGCGCGTTTATAGGTCATTTTTCCGCTGCATGCTCGCTATCACTGGCGTGGCTCAGTCAACCCCAAACCCCCTTTCACACTCATAAGAACAGATTTGTCCGACTTGTTCTTTCCCACGTAGATCCCCACGCGAACAATACAAAAGAACGGTGAAATTTCTGCACGGTAACTCTCTCTCGAGCAGTGAAAAACACGTAGCACGTATTACATTTTACTGTCTAGAAACAAGTTACAAACAGCTCCTCTGAAAAATATTGACCATTTCCAACCATTCCATTAGCTAGTCCGATCGCGCAATTCCGTCACCTGTTCTTTCCAGCACGGCTCACCGTGCATGTAGAATTTGCAAGGGCGTCTATAGATATGCCACCTGTGCGTTAGCGAAATAGATGTTAGCCAAAATGCCTTGGGTCTCAGGCCATTCACCACGCCAAAACCCCAGGTACCTTCCACAATTCACCGCACGTCCGCTTGCCGGACAATATTTTTTAATCTTTTTCCACCGCGTGCACAATGCTTTCATATTCTGTACAACAAAGAGCAATGCCATATGCGTAGGCGAGGAGCCGGACTTCGGCCTCGTGTAGTTGGAATCTGCGCACACCTCTTTTTCTTATTACGTGATGTAAAAGAACGTTTTCTACGCAGTGTGCCAGCTTCGGCCGAGAAAACAGTTGCCCTACATTGTTGTATCCGTCAATAATTTGACAGGAAGCATTCATGGCTTTCTAAAAGTAGTTCTTGTTTGTACTTTTTTGTCCGCTCAATTTTCGCTTGATTATTTGGCTGCTGTGAAACGAAAGAAATTTTGTGAGGACCTGTGTCATATTATACCTCTTGTACCTTTGTATACGTAAATGTACCCGGCAGGACGAGGGAAGGATGTGAAAATTATGGCACCTGCAGCAATGAAAACATTCTTCTTCCAACTGTATACAGATACGCTTGCTGTCAAACCTTGGCTGGCCGAAAAGGGCATGTTCGTGCCACGAGGAACGCAATGCATAATATGTAGAAAAGAAGAAACGATAGAGGATATGTCCCTCGATTGCTGGGATGCCGTGTTTTTATGGAACATTATCCAGCGTACCATTAAAAAAGAATTACGCTTGAATCCCCTAGGCCCAATAATGTTGATTATGCTCCATAGCGTTCAGAGGTGCAGGATGGCCGTTCGACACGCCGATATGGATACCCATTCGACACGTCAATAGTTCAAAGAGATTGTGACACGTTTTGTTTAAGAACAAAAACTTCTTCCAAACGTTCCCGACTATTTAGCTCGAGTACAGCTCCACTTATATAGGAATCACTTTTAGGACGCAGGCATTGGCCCCAGATGGGACTGGTGTTTCTACAAGGTGGATAATGATAGTTTTGCAAATATTGTTTTTTTGTGTGTGCGTGCGTGTTTTCTTTTCTGTTTTCTTTTTTCTTCTAAGCACGACGTGATAATTAGTGCAATATAAAGCTACACAATTTGGCCATCCAGGATCGTCTCCACAACCGATCTCAACAGTGGGTAACATCAGTTATCGTTTTAACTTATAGTCATATATTCTTGAACTATTTCCAAATCTGCCGCAGGCGTATAAATCAATTTGAGACCTTCTACGGTTGTTAATGTTTACATAGGACTGAGTGAGTAAGTAAATAAAGTTGTGCTAGAATCTTCCCGTACCAAAGCAATGCGGACTCCTTTTTCGTTAATTTTTGCCTTTCTGCTGCGTTTATCCTCAGCATTTGTTACTCGTGATTCGTACTATATAACAAACCATGAAATTTCGCTGATATTCATTGCCCTAAAATGCAACGCACTTTCATTCTGCGCGTTCCCAACTTTTATGCCCCCACTGAACACCACAGCTGTCCTTTACTGCTCTACAACGTAGCTGTATTCACCTTTCTTATATTAATGCGAAGCATTCCTTGCTTATTGCAGGCAATTTGCAGTATTTAGGTTCCTGTGTCGCCTATAGTTCCCGGTATTTTCAATAGAAATCCATGAATGACCGATAGTGGGACTGACTACCTCCACGGCTAGTTCGCCATGCGGCTGAATAGGCGCTTCACGCAGATACGCCAAGTACAATTTTTATCTTCCGGCACAACAACCCGATGCTCAAAGCATTAGGCGAGCATTTCTTCTTTGATCGCGCATGCGTGCTTCTCTCAAGCTAAACTCAACTAGCTCTTCACAGTACAATAGAAATGAAAACTTTATCTCTGAGATGTTTTCGGCGCGTCACGTTACAATTTTGTGCATTCTTCCCTCGTGTCAGCTAGCGCTTTGGAGCGCTATGTTATTGACAGCCTTTGTGAGCCGCCTTTTGGAAAGGCCCAGTGGTTTCCACGTAGCAGTTAACGGTACGTATAACATTGTACAACATTGTACAATGTGTAACATTGTACCGTTGTCGTGATGAGCCCAGGCCGAGCCGGTTTGATCGCGTCTTCGCCGGAATGCAAGTGTCACTGTCGTTGTAACATATACCACATATGGCGTGGGTGGAGGTATAATATTACGTGCAATCTGTGGTAGACCGCATATCCTTATTTATCTCCTTTCGCCCGTCGTGTAACCCAAGAATCGACATGTCGTACACTCGCGTTGAATGACTAGTATATAAATCATGCCGTCGCAGTCGTATAATCGATGTCATCGTCGTCGCTGTCTTGCTGCTGTCGACACTCACACGCTAACATCACACATACACGCACAACTGTTTGCCTTACACGAGCACGGTGGTCCACCTGCTAATGTTTTGCGTAATCCCAAGCGATGTTGGAAAATTCAGCTACATGAGAAATGCTTTGCATAACATCGGTTCCCACAATGTTTGGGATCTGCAAAAATTTATATTTAAAGCTTAAAAGACATCCGTCAGGGTAACCATGTCCTCCTGACTTCTAGATAGATGCTACATGATAACAAAACACGCTCGATAGTTTCTGTACTATTCCCGCACGTTACGCCTAAGTAGTCATCGGCAAATCTTCTACTGTATTACAACATTCTCAGACACACCGATGCTGATTCGTATGGAATTGCGGAGCTTTCAGGATTAGCATTTTATTTTTAGCTTTTGATTACACTCTTTACTCTTCAATGTATGCTCATAGCTAGAGTCTTCTCCATCGCGGTTACCCACCACACAGTTTATACATTTCTGACCTATCTCCTTTCGCTTTCCTCTTCTTTCTTCCAATCCCTCGTTCCCTCTCCCCCGTAGAGGGCAGCCAGCTATAAATTGTGGTTAACCTCCTGGCCGTTCCCTTTTTCTCTCTTTCTCTCTCGCCCTCTTTCTCTAACATTACGTTTAGCATCCCCGCCGTTTAGTTCATGCCGGTTTTGAAATGTTAATAATTAGCTAATTTCATTTATTTATTTTAGTTTATTGTTTAGGATTACCTTACACTTAGGGATAGGACAAGAAGTCTAAGGTCGTCATTGTTCTGGTTGTTTCCTGGTGCAGAGCAGCAAAGGCAACGCCTTCTTGCGGAACTCCCTACTTTCTTCTATTTGTTCTGTCTCTAACTTAATAACAACAGCGCAACTTGACCTCGAACTGTTTGTTTCGGCCACAATCTTCTTCTTTCTTCGCGAGATCCAACGTTCTTCGTATCTTGTGAACACTGCAACGTGGAGTAGTTGAACCTTCCTCGTCAGCGAATAAACACCTTGTGCGAAAAACGACAAGAACACACAGGAACGTCTCGCGACACCCCACTTTAACTGCCGCATTTGCCTACGTGGCTTGACAGAGTAAATGTTTACCGATGGCACAAGCTCTTTAGCCGCGTGCTATAGCGCGTGCGCCTAAGAGAAGCCAGTTCCTGTCGGCAAACTCTAGCAGCCTATCCGCTTCCTCGGTATGGAGCCTTACCAAGGTAAACCGTCTGCCTAGAGTGTTCCTGCCCCTTGAACTCCTGTTTTAAGTCAGTGATAGGGACGAAGAGCTGGAAGTATGTTTTACCATGTCCATCATATTTTTTGTCAATGTATACATGAACGAAAACTCATGGTAATGCTCTACAATATCTTGTTTCATTTGATAACATTAGTTCTATGTCTTTACTGCCATACATATATTACGCAGTTTCACGAGAAGGAAGAGGCGAATGAACGCGCATGAAATACAGTCAAATCCTAATAATACAAGCCCGAACAAAGCGAATTATTATCTCAATCGAACACGCGAAACCTGCTAATTGACACTTCTGTATCATAAACTCCTCATAACGAACTGGACATTGGCTATACAAAGCTCGAGGTGTCTGCTGCCAGCACAATAAAGCCATAAAGGGAAGTTAATCGGACCGCGTCCACGCAATCTCGTGCATCGATAACTTCATTCCTAGTGACGCCAAGAAACAGTTGAAGGCAGCGGCAAAAAGCAGTGTCTATGCTCGCACATGGTATTGTCCTGAATAAATGAATTTGTAAAGCAATTAGCATTCTGAAGGTACTTCTCGAAGGCTAACTGTACCTTTATCCATTTGTGTCTCTAACCGTATTCCCGCAAACCTGGGTCCCTGGGTATAGTGGTGTTGGTGAGTAGCATAGCCACAGGCGAGTTTAGCCTGGATATCAAGGCCGCCAATTGCTCCACCCGAGCGTCTCTTACGATATCACTGAGGTGTTTCGCCCCATGTCCGTCAAACCAGTCTCTCTTAAGAATGCAATAAGTAGACGTGAAGTTTATTTGCGGGCTGCTGGCCGCGAGATCAGCACCGTGGCCGCGTTAGTGCGGATAGGCGGTGGAGGGCGCGCCTTGAAATGGACGCGTCGGCGTTTCGCTGGGAAGAATTTGGCCCGATTTTCTGCTGATGAAACGCGCTCACCGCTGTGAGCTGATCTGATATTGTCCCCCAATGCCTCATCTTTGCGCAAAATGCTCACAGCCCTTCCATTTAGTTGAAAGTTGAAAGTCCTTGACTGGGGGACTGGCACTCACCCACACAGTCTCTGTTTCAACACTTTCTCGGAGCTTTCTGTGTATGTGTCGCTTAGGTTCTGCCTATTCTTTTAATATTGTTGCACCAGTTATTAATACCGCATTCTCCGCGAATCTTGCACTGGTTTAAAAAAGTGTGTATTCCAGCACAACGAAAGTAATGTGGCAAGTAAATACGCACTCTGCAACACCGATTGATGCACACTCTATAGATCCTTTTCCATTTCTTTGTTTTATTCGATGTGAAATGCGAACAGTTAATTCGGCAAGCTAGGTCACTGTGGCAGTGCGTTAGTAGGATCATCAGCTTTCTTCAGACAATATTATTTTCATCGCCTTTGCACGCTTACGCGTACGACGTCGATGTGACAAAGTTGTAATTATTTGAGGAGCTAAAATCGTTAAGTAGATTCCTTTAAGCCAATAGTGACCACTTCCTTGCATCAAGCTGACAACACCACAAGCGAAAAGAAATCATAGCCGCTATTGTTCTTTTTTTTCTCGTTTTCTTTCGTATAAGCCTGTTCGGTATCGCCGCGTTTGATTGTACACGATGGTTCACACACTTGTCCATTGAGCTCAATGTGAACAAAGCGTGTTTTGTAGTGAACAGGCATTAAGGTCTCGATAGCGCGTTCAGTTTACACTTCGAACTAGAAGGCGTATAGGCTACATAAGTAATTGAGTTGAATTGAATTGAATTGGACTTCACTTGAATGTACTCAGGACAGAAATTTATGACAGCGAAGTTGTGACGTTCGAAAGTTTTTTGCAAATCTGTACTATATAATCAATTTTGACGGCATATAAACCTCCTTCAAAAGCATATCGATCACAACGCTGATGCATTTGCTCTAATGGTGCACATTTACATTTGGTCATAACATAAATGTTGGCGTGGCTTTGACAGTGGCTTTGGAATGAACTAGAAAAACATTTCGACAGTGATATGACACAACGGACGGGAAGAAAGTAACGGATATTGACGAGCGTACTCCAGACATTTGAAATGAGACCACGATCGATAATGATTGCGCCAGCAGAATCGTTACCTCAAGCGCTGACGTCTTAGATTGTGAGACGTATTGCGTTTCCTGTAACAAATACCAGTCCCCTACCCGTATCTTCGCGCAACTCTTTTTCTTATTCCCTCGTCGCACTGATGCTTGCCTTCTGTCTCACAAAAGCGTGCAGCATCGGAAAAGCTACACCTGTCGCCAACCGCTCAGAGGTAGAAATTACGTTAATTTTTGCACACAAGCGTTATCAGTGATTCTTCAGTTCCCGAATGGTGGCCAGTCATAGCAGCGAATGATACGACTGACTAGGGCCTGGTTATTCACTATTTGCCCTTTACAAATAGGCATAGAGTGTATAGGCTGCTTACAGACACATTAAATTACTTACTTTTCCCCATTCTTACTTTAACGTGATCTAAAATGATTGTGCAGGGAATCACCTGTAAAAAATGCGTAGGGTCCTGAGCTTACTTATATATATACTGGTTATATGAATAAATAAACGAGATATTGCAAAAACAAACAGCAAGAGAACGAATATTTCTGTTTTCTTGGAACTTTTGAAGGCTAGTTACCTGAATAATTACAAGCCATACGAACGTATTCGAGCTACAGCGATGAAGAGTGTACTGCACGCGACTGTAGCAAAGAGCCCTTATTCTCAGTTTTCTGGCGAACAGCGCGTGCGTCACGTCACTTGTAATGGAAGCCACGTTGTCATCAGTCGGACCAGTCACTGTAGTCAACGTGTGCACGCTTTTGACGAAACAAAGAAGATACTCAGCACAGCTGTAGGTGCGCAAACGTAAGTGATCCGTCACTTTGCGTCACATTGGCCTTCTCCAATGAGCGAGAGGTGTAGACAGTGCCCGAGCAAAACTTGGTTTTACCTTTCGACGCGTCGACCTCTGTCGCCGCCGCATCCGTGAGGCTACAAATGGGACTCGGTTATGGTGTAATGGAGAGTTAACAGGACGCCCGCGGTCCTTCGTTACAGATGAGGGAGTGGGTAAAGAAAATCCACAAAGCACGACGCTTCGCATGCGATGTACTTCCCCTGACAAGCCATCCTTGCGAATGGGATGAGAGAAAACGACAAGCTAAGGAGTGGGCTAATCCCTCGTCCTTTGTATCTAATGCTTTCTTATTTGATTCCCTGACATCTAAATGTGCTTGAAATACGTTTTTCGCGGCGCCTGGGCCTCTTCCAAAGAGAGCCGCTGCCTAACGCTCGCTGATGCACTGCGTGAGATGTCGATGTCTCGGTGGTATATATACAGCGTGCGGTACCGATTGCAATGTACTCCTGCTTTTCTAGCCTTCACGCATTACAAGTGACAGTCTGCACATACTTCAGAGATCGCGACTTGAGCGACGACACGTACTCTGACCATGGCCTAGTGTCGCCTGTGCGTCCAGCGCTGTACAGAGGTGCTTTTCACATTCCTGCAGGACAGTGCTATAGTCAGCGGGAATTATGTGAATTCTGAGGTGTCAAATGCCAAAATCACGATCCGATCACGAAGCACGCCGCAGCGGGGGTCTCCAGATTGATTTTGACCACTTGAGTTTCTTTACTGGCCACCCAATGCACGGTACACGAGCAGTTTTTTTTCCGCCTTCATTGGAAAGGGGCCGCCTCGGTCGGTATATATACATACACACATACATACACACACACACACACACACACACTCACACGCACACACCTACATACATACATACATATATATATATATAACGTGGCATGTATTCACATTATAAGGCCAGCAACACAAGGAATATGCAGCCTATGATCCACCCTGCGCCTCTACGCACCTCTACGCACGTAAGTCTATCGATGCCTACTATCGTCTTTTTCCTAGGGCCCCATCCTCAGTGAATGGAAGTGATGGCGCATTGACGTCCATGTCAGCACCAATCGGCCGAGTAGTGAAAACTTAGATCCTGCCTGTTTGTCTTATGTCTTTTAAACGTGAGATTATACTTGTGCACTCAAAATTTTGGTTGACACTCGCACCTGCTGCATGTGTAGCTATGTTTCCGGAATCGTTGATTTGCCTGACGATTATCATTATGTTCGCGCAGGCACGTGGTAAATGCGTCTCCCGGTTTGTTCTATGTGCTGCTTTGCGCAGGAAAGCCGAACGCTGTAGATTACTTCTTTATCGTGTGCCACATTTCTTTCTTTTTTTTTCATAGCGCAGATCACACTCGTCGTGTTTAGATTTCGGGTTGCCGTTGTTAATTCTGACACAGGTCTATAAGCTTGTTAGGTGCCATGAGAAGCATAGGACTGAAATATCTTTCTGTGATTCTTTTATTTTATTTCATGAGATACATTATTAGCGTAAGGTTTATCCTTTGGAACCGCATCTGCCTTTTGTTTAATGTTGATTTTCTTTAACGTTTTTTTTCAGCGAAGGACACGACCAAGGCATGAAGGTGCCCGCTCGTTTTAAGCCTGCGAATTTGGCTCATGAAACTGAGAGCCACAGCATGGTCACAGAACTTTGTGCAGCTGTTCAACCTGCTTGAATATGCTACGCTTCTTTTCACTGGCTTAGAATCGAAGAAAAAAAAAACCTAGCCAAAGAGAACACCAACAGAGCGACCTATCGTAATACCTTACTCTCGAATGTAGATTTTTCGTTCTGGCTAAACTCCCAACTCCTTACTCCATCCTTCCATCGCCTTTCAGAGCAGTGAAAGCTACTGTCTTATGGAATGTATTCAGATTTTCGAGCATAAATTAAAGTACGCCAATCGATGAAAGGCGGTAGTATATCCGCCACATAGGATTGAGTCTCACAAGAAATAACGAAACCAATGTTTTCTTTATTTTTTTAAGGACGTCGCGATGATCGGAAATGTAATTGCGCGCCGACGGCAAAAAAACAAAACAAGAAAAAAACAATAAAGAATTATGATTACTTGCCTCATGGATATACATTCCTCTATATAGCAAACCATTAGGAGGACTGAACGCGAAATAGAGCACCGAAGTGGGTCTATTTTGAGACGCAAGGCAGCACGAGCTACTGCCTGAACTAGACGAATCATTTCCATCCGCACAGGCGGGGCATAGTAAAAACAAGGTACTCGGATCATGGGCCTGTAATTGTAGGTTTCTTGCGCACAAAGTTCCATCGTGCATCACCTTTCTTTCAGAAGCGGTGCTCGCCATATATCTTAAGGGCGGAGATTTGCCAAGCGCCTATATATTTACTCAGGCCGTCCCTGAAACTTCGTGAAACAACGATTGCGTCTCCTGAAGAATCCGTTGGAAATTGTTTTCGGAACACTGAGCCTTAGCTGTACGAGGTGGCGAGAAATCGGTAGGCACCGGGCATTCAATTTATTTTTATCGCCTTGGTATCATCCTGTCAAAATAAATATCCTCGAGAAAGCTTTCTTTTTTTTTCCAAACACACTAAAAGCTTTCTATTTTTGTCATTTCGTGTCTGCTACGTTAAAGGTAAGAAGGGCGCATGAAAAAAAAAGCAATGTGGGTCTCTAAAGCTGTTAGATTGCCACGGCTTACCGCGATAATAGAAAAAAAACTGCGAGCGTTTTCCGCTCTACACCTGCATCGATGGTGCCGCCGCGTTCGCGGTACATTTTTTTCTGGAGAAAATGTCGCGGATTTAGCTGCCCTTCGCGGCGGACGGATTCAGTTAAAGTTGGAACGAGGTCGAAGTGTGCTAACCAGCATACTTCGACCTCGTTCGCATGTTGAGAATCAGAAGTGATTGATGTTATTTCGAAGCGCACTAGTTTGGTGATGCAGCTGTGTTATCTGTTAAAGTATAGCTTTACGACGTAGAACAGCCGTTGCACAGTGGCTTCCATCAGGTGGGGTGTCATTCTTGAGAATTCGTGATTTTTTTATTGTCGTCATTATTGTCAACATTATTACTTCAGTATGGTTGTACAATTTCCATTTCAGGCAAAAGCCAGCCACTCATTGAGAAAGAAAGAGAGTGACGTGCTTATTAAATTTGGAGAGGCTCGCCTCTACCTAGCACGTCTCGCGATGAAAACGATGTTAAATGAAATTATACCCACAGCGCACTTAGTTGACACTCAACATACACAATACACACAAATATACACACAACATATAGAGGGAATCAAACCATTTGGTTCATTCAATATGCTGCTTGCGTTTTCTAAAGCTTGGCCCCCGCCGTGGTGGCGAAGGGGTTTCGGCGTCGCGCTGCTTGGCCCAAGGGCGTCAGATCCAATACCGTCCGCTGTGATCGCTTTTCAATTAGTGCGAAGCTCAAGAACACCCGTGTACCGTACATTGGGCGCACGTTAAAGAGCCCTAGGTGGTCAAAATTTTACCGGATTCCTCCCCTGCTACGGCGTGCCTCATAATCATATCGTGGTTTTGGCACGTGACACCCCAGAATTCAATGTCATTTGTTTAAAGAAAGTCATCAGCATTCGATGAGGGGCAAATACGGAATCCGAAAATATTAATCCATTATCCTATGCGAAAAGGAGGTAGCCGTCACCAATACAGGGTGACTACATCTCTTTCTTTTGTTTTTGTTTAAAAGAAACCATATAATATTCTGACGATTTACGTCACGTTCACTTCGCGCGCGTATCTAGATTTCAGTATTGTTTTATGTGCGAGCGTTGAACTTATATATCGAGAAATACATCACACTTGGTAACCGCCCTCGCGAAGCGGGATAACATATGCTCGCCTTCGTAATCTTGAACAAAAATCGAAGTCCTGCAGTGGTAAATTGTGCCAGCGGAAATCGACAAACCCCTTAACGCTTCGCTTTTCTTGGAGGCCCTAACGATTCCTCGGACGCAGGAGATCGGGAGAAGAGGACATGTGCATAAGCAGCTCCTCGGAAAGGAATGGGAAGATCGCGAGAGTAAAAAAGACGGCGATCTAAGCGAAAAACAGGGAAGGCGCAATCCCCGTCGTTTCAGCGCTAAGTCAATAACGAACAGACAACTCTCCTACGTTCTCATTCTTTCTAGTTTTTTTTTAATTTTGATTTCTTTTTCGGGCACTTGCAGGCGTCGTAGAAGCGCCCCACTTTTCCCCATTGTTCGTCGCATTCCTCGCAGGAAGCCCAGGCACGTGACAGGGTAGTTCTTTCCAAAAAAGGAACGGGTAACAAAATTACTTATTGCAGTTGAGTAAGTGGCAAGCTTCTTATTTTTTACATACATCTACATCGCAGCATAGCTTTCTCCTCACTTTGCAGTCGGTCGCTGTCTTCAAAAATTGAGTTCATGATTTTTTTGTACTTTTTTGCACGTGATCAGAGCCTCTTGAGAAGAGACTGTCGGAGCTCAGGGCTATCCACTGCTAATTAAGCCTGCATGTGTCCTGCGCGTTTTTAGGCTGCGCAGCTGTAGTGCTTAGCGTAGCAGATTTTCCGCTGAGAGTGAAGCGTCGGTTTTAACCTTACTCATTAGACGTGTAGTTAGGTAGAGCTGACCCGCGTCTTGGGATACGAGCTCCACAGCAGTGATATTTCACTGTACGAAGCCTATCTCTTACATACACGTCCTTGGACTAGTTTTGTGCGCCTCCAAAGCGAGAAACAGCATAGTAGTAGCGTTGCGGCATGCATAACTGTGCGTAGCAAATATTGTGCGTGGTAACCATTATATATGCCTATGAAGGTTCTACATATCCGCAGGAAGCAACCCCTCCCCGCCCCGTCACCCATGAAGGCCGGGATAATGCAACGATTCTATGCCGACTCTTTTCTTATCGCGTTTTTTCGCTGGCGCAAGCGCCGCTTCACCTGCGTCATTATCAAGATCAACCGGTTTGTGAGCGGAGGATGATAGAATAGGAATATAATTTTAAAAAAAGGGATACTTAGTTAGATTGTACAAGGCCCATTATTATACAAGTTAGACACAAGGCCCAAAGCAGCAGGTGGAATAATGTAAGAGAGAAAAAGAGAGAGAGAAGCGAGATGTGTAAGGCGCAGAGAGATATATAAAAAGACAGGGAGGGTAACAAGAATCAGTGTGTGGTTTGTAGTCCTGCTTGGGGAAGTAGGAAATAGAATGCGAATGACGAGGAGAAATGAAGCACAGCTGCGATAAAGAGCTGCATAGCTGCGTGAATTGAGGCACCTGCCAACAATCACAGTCTGTCATTTTGTGTCGATGCTTTCATCGCATCAAGACGGGCGGAAGGAGAACCTATAGGTTAAAGAGAAAAACTTTATTTACAACAGATGCATGGAGGTTGTCCCTATAGCTTGTGCGTTCTAACCTGCTGCTTTCTACTGGGAGAGACGGAAAGGGAGATCATGTATAGCGACTAGAAACGATGAGGAGAAGGAAGCAAGTGGATGCGTATTTAGTACGCGCATTACACAGCGGCCTTACTAAAGCCGCCCTTCCATTCCCATGGCATACCAGGACCTCTGTTGTCTGCCTCGTAGTTGTAGTATCAGACCATGGGTCGAGAACAGCGCCATCCGACAGTGGTTGTTTGGCAACAATGGGTAGGAAACTGTCCAGCGTGTGTCTCCCCGGCAGATAAAGCTTGGAATACATAATATGTGTTCCATCTGCGTGTAGATGGATTTCTACAGAACAAAGACATTTGTTTTGCTTTTTTTGTTTGTTTGTTTAATTAGGCCGACTTCGATTGGTCCAATGTATGTTCGCGTCCAAGCGTGTGAAGCTTGGCCACTGCATCCGCTATAAGAAATGGGATAGCATCCCACTTTCCTCTAACATGGGCAGATGCGTGACGGCACAGAATCTGCGAGGCGTGTTCTCATAAGTTTATTTTTCATCAGAACAGACTGATGCAGTATTTATGCAATGACAATATTGGAAGATCTCTGCATTGCTATGAATTCAATTAATTGTGCGATTCGTGCACTAGTGCGGTACTTGAAGTGCACGGGCTTAAGAGACCGCTTATAGTGTCATTGTGTAAGGTGTCCCTCCCACATGTACTCAGTGCTGACTCTCTCCCTTTCTTCCTCTTTTTATTCCCCTTTCCCCCACCCCCAGTGTAGGGTAGCAAACCGGATGCTGTTCTGGTTGACCTCCCTGCCTTCCCTACCCTTGCTTTCTCTCTCTCGTGTGAGTTAAATCTTCGTGCTTTCGCACGATAGTAAAGCTAAGTTCTTGAATGATTTCCCTAAACGTGTTCTTTTTAACTAAATGTTATGGAAGATTCCAGATAATTGCATAGCTCACGCTAGTATGATCTTCAGAGTACTTGGTGTGGTTTTTCTTTTTCTTTCCCTCTCTTCCTTTTTTTTTTTGGGGGGGGGGGGGACTGTTTATTACCTCTCTTGAGAGCTCAACAGTCAGCAATGCGACAAAATTTAATTCTGACGTACAGGAACAAAAACACAGACGCAAATAAGTTTTAGGGACCACATTCACAAGGCTTTTCATTCGTACAAAAAGTTCCCATTGGCGTTGACCCTTTGCCTTCGGTAATAATATGTACAGCGTCATCATTGGTGATGGTATTTGCTCTTACGAGTAGTTCTAGCCTGAAACCTTTTTTGCGAATGTGGGACCCACATAGGTAGGAAGTCATCTGAAATAAACACAGACAATGACAAAACCTAAATAAAAAAATTAGGCAGATTCCATGTACATGTTGGAATCTCTGTGAAACGAAGCTTTCGTGATACTTAAATGGTACATGTATAACGGAGTGCGATGCGTACAATTGTCGTTGTTGCTGTCTATTCAATGTCTAATGTAATGCAATGTTTATGTTTACGCTTCCCACAAGTAACAACGTTAATGCAATGCAAACGTTTCTGTTTAAGCGCTACACAGTTCAGAATATAAGCCGGAATGCAAATCGGTAGTTCGTGTGAATGCGGTGATGTTGCGAAAACAAAGGTGATGCTTGTCTAGGAAAGAACGGCGAGAGCAGATGTATACTGAGAACGGTGCGACGAGAAAGACAGGGGAGAGATTCTGCATTATTGTTTTCCTGTTTCATTCCTGCCTTCATGGCCTAATGTAAACTGGCTCACGTGCAACGCAGTGTGGGGCCCGCGCCCACTAGGCAACACAGCAGCAGCCACGTTCAGCAAAGTCTGCAAGTGTTCACTAGCAAAGCGTCGCTGTAAAGTAAACATCGATAGTTGTACGCAGAACTGGCCTTTTCTCATGCTTTCTTATCTTTTCTGCACTTACCCTATCCCCCTGTGCAGAGTGGCCTACCGCAAACTTATTCTGGTTAGTATTTCTGCCCTCCACCCCTTGTTTTCCCTCCTCCCAGTTTGACCAATGCCTAAGACGACCGGAACCCTATAGTTAGTAATTTAACCTGATTTATGTTAATGGTTGTTGCTTGTTAATTGTTTCAAAATTACGACTAAAGCCCGCAGTACGACTTGACGTGGTTGCAAAAAGAAAACGACAGACACGGAGAGCGTTTTGTGAGTCTGAGGCTTGTGAGTGCTCTCTGCTTTATGCTGCCCAGGTGCTAACTATTACTAACTAACTAAATATTCATGCTTAAGAAATGGCTTTATGGTCCTCTGTTTACTTGACTCGAAATAGCTGAACGCCGACTGGAATGTTCAAGACTCAAAGCATATCCTATACACGGCATTTGCGTGTCTTGCGAATATTCTTACATTCCAAAAGTAAACTCTGCTCAATGCTTTAGCTTGAGAATAGTTTCAGGTAAAGGCTTAAAGATCATTTTAAAAAAATTGCGTATTGGACTCGCGCGCGCTTGTATAATGTCCACTTTGATATCGAAGCTATAGCCTCTGCATAAAGGGTCGGCAAATGATTCTTCCGCGCCAGTGGACCAGTCCACGTCAGTGCCACGAGGTCAGCGCTTTAAAAGCAGCTTGCTTTCCAATCTCGTCATCTCAAAGTGACGAGCCGTGGCGGCCTTTTCATTCGGGCTCTTTTGAAGCATCCCGTGCGGAAAATTTTATATATCAATGCCGAAACGGAATCATCTTGAGCCTTATTACAAGTTCGCAGCACGTCATCGATCCCATTTTTCTTTCTTTTATCGTTCTCTTTCTTGCTCTTTCGGACTTTTTTAACATATACAATTTCGAATATTTTGTCATCGTATTTTAGAGCTCGAGCGATAAAAGTGCAGCTGCTATCAAGGAGCTAGCCGTCCATCGATAGTCGACAAACGGTAGATGAAGAAGAAATAGCAGCGACACTTCAAGCGAACTGAAAAAGTGCTGGTCAGCCAGGCGCAGCGTTTGGAAGAATGCTGAGACAGCGACGAGCATAGCAAAGGCTATATGGTGTGTTAAGCCATGCCACAGTGCGCCGTGGAATGTAGTCGGTAGATATGAAAAAGAAAAGTTTTGATAATGCTTACACTGCAAAAAAAAAATGGCACCAAAATTACACGCAAATATTGCTCTCAGGACTAGGAGGAACTTTCAGGCCATCACGTTTCACTCCAGTAATTCTAGTGCGGTAGCATATTGAGCAAATGTGTGTTCGTGTGTGTATAGGACTGTGTGCTGTCGATGTTTGACACTAGGACTTTGCTTCTTTTCCAGCAGTATATATATACATATATAATTATTCCTGCCATGCGAAAATGAGTTGCCGTCACCCTTTATAGGGTGACTACATCTCTTCCTGGTATTTTCATTTCAATAAAATAAACACTATGGTGATAGCATCCTATCATTAGATGAAGATGTGTGGATGTCCGCATAACCTCCCCTACCTCATGACCATCTATAAGTTAGTGTAACGCTATGAACTCCTGTAGCTAAGAAAGAGAGACAAGCTCTTTATTGGAGAGGTTTGCTCGGCGTGCATACCTAGGACTCTGCTCCAAATGGTATTGAGGAAAAATGACATGATGTGCACAGTGCACGTGACAGACACACAACGCACACAAAACGTACTTCAACACGCCACATACAAACTAACCAGAGTATCACGTTAGGACCAGGTCCTCTCATGAATGTTAAAAGCACATTCGTTGCGAGAGACACCCGGGCTGCGTTAGTCTATGGGTCAAGTACGTGTCGCAAGATAAGGCATAACAGTATTTGACGAACACGAGCTAGTTGGTAAGGCAGCATCTTTGAAGGGAACGACGACGCAAAAGACGGAACAGACGAACGGCAAAGAAACACACAGAGTGCTGGGTGCATATTCAAGGTGGGCCTTAGTGCTCTTCTTCCTTATGGGAACGAACTGCAAAAGCCTGTTAAGTGCACTATGTCTTCCCATACGATGCACGCAGGGCCCAGCGGCGATATTATCCATTTAACTTGAGTTGCGCTGCCTAGTTGCTGCACTCTACGAGTGTGCAACGTAACCTTACATCAACAAAAGAAAAAAAAAATGGCTGTGGCTTAGGTAAGGTTAAGCCCAGGATGCGAAGCATACTAGCCTTTATTTTAGTTGTTGAACCACTGTTTAGCCTGGTGAACTGCTGTTGCTTGGCTATATTTGGTTCGGCTAGACGAAGAAACAACTCATGCATTACTTCTTCGCCTTCAAGAGTGGAACGCGACAGCGTTCCCGTCGACCCGCCAAGGGGTGTAAGACAATGGGCTACAGGGCAGCGACTACGCGCCCCGCATTGGACGCGGTGAGCGTCGAGCAAAGCAGCGTTCGGCGCGGCAACGAAATGTGCGCCTGAGCAAGAGACGCACGCCTTAGAAACAGCGCGTTTCTAAGGCAGCACCGCATTCACTAGAGGCGCTTTTGTACCGCTTTGAAGCGTTGTACTCGTGGCTCAGTGGTAGCGTCTCCGTCCCACACTCCGGAGACCCTGGTTCGATTCCCACCCAGCCCGTCTTGCAAGAGTTGAGCCAAAGCCACTTCTCCTCTGTCGTGACGTCACGGTGTCACGTGATTTCATGGTCACCGCCGCGCCTGAGGAGCTGGGTTGAGCCCTCGTAATATGCTTCGCATAAAACACACACGACAGTGCTGCAACTGCAGTAGAAATGGAGATTGAACACCGTTTATTGCTGTAGATGAACCAGAGACGAGACGAGACTGTAGCACTACCAACGATTCGAGCGAAGCTATGCGGAGAATATATGTACGCCAGGTGGTCTACGTATTCGCAAGACCCTTGTGTCCCCTAATCAAAAGCTATCTGCGCGGCGGAGGAGGAAATCACAGAGCGACGGCGCGCATGCGCAAGATGGGGATTCCACGTTGCGCAGTCCAGCGCTCCCGCAACCGTCGCCGTTCCTCCTGTCATGTGTGTGCCTTTGTCACGCGCCACTCTGCGGCTCCTCCTCCCTCGCTCCGTTGCACAAACTCCGTTAGCTGGCACATCGTCTAAAATGCAGAAAAGGGGATGGAGAGACAGCCCCTCCCCCTATCCCTTTCTTTTCGCAAGCGTGTAAACGAAGTAACTATTGTTTCACGTAAACTGCAACCCTACAAGATTGACTCACGCCCTATAGAACCTTGATTATATGCCGTTTATAGAATTGCAATACTCGTCGTTGACGTGGAATTCAACACGTGCAGCTTCGCTCTTTTTATGGCGGACCTATTACTATCAAGAACTGCCTGATCATTTATACGTAAACGCCTAAAGGCTCAACGACGAAAGTGCAACGCTTCATATAGTCGGCATTTATTTACGCGTGAAACCAAAACCCTCAGCCGAGTGAAAATTTAGTCAGCTTATGGAGGATGAGTGAGGGAGAGAGGGAATGGGGTATATAAGGCTCAGTTGATGAGGGTCAGAGTTACAAGTGTGGGAGCCAATTAGATACATTCGGGAGGATTAGTTGATATTTCGTTAATTGCTTGCCTGAGCCGTTGCGTAGTGTTCAAGAACTTGATAGCGTGCCTAAACTCATTTACTTAACAGCCTTTATTGACATTGTATTTTGGTTCTGTGTGGTGGCACAATAATGACGGAGTTTTCTCTTTCTTTTTTTATATAAATTTTCAGCAATTATTATTTATAAACTGAGGGCTGATACAGAACTCTGCTTTAAAGACCTGGCTCTTTGTTTTAAGTGTAATAAGTTTTATTAAAATTGGTTAACTCTTACGTTAACACGCTTATTCAAATCTATCACTGGTAATCGATGCTTTGTATTGCCGATTTCGGCGTGTTGGAGCCATTTCTTACCCACTTAAGGCCATCCAGTAGCTAGTACAGGTACTGCATTTTCAGAATCAGTTTGACGAGGCTGGTGTAATAAAAGCTGTGACGTCAAAATTACTGTTGCCTACTCGCGAGCATCTCCATTTGATTCTACTGCAGTCGGACCAGGTAACATGACGTCGTGCTGAGCCGCGCCACTAGGGATGTCGTTACTCTCCATCGCAGCTGAGCGCGCACGCAGCAGTTTCTCTCCGACTCCGAAATTTGTAGGCCCCACGTCATGCGTAGTCCTGAGGAGCCGGCAGCCTTCGATTGGCAACGCCGCGAGCAGAACCATGAACCAGCTCGTCTACGCCGTGTCGATGCTGCAGCCGGAGCACAAGAACAAGTCCGTGCAGCCGAGCGCAAGCAGGAACTGCGTACCGAGGATTCCGCAGCCTACCAAGCCATCGTTTAATGAACCCTCGGAATAAACCCAGTGATAAACAACCAGGCAGCACGTTTCAGCTTCGCTGCTTAACCATCTGTACGGAGTGCTTGGGCAGTGATATAAATATATACCCTACATGAAACACAAGTTTTTCAGTTTGCGGCCAATCCCGTTGCGTGGCCTTTGACCTGCACCAATCTCCTTCTTTTCCTTCAAGATTTATTTCATAACAAATAGAAAGCTTGCTTCGGAAAAGGGTTTCCTTCTCTTATTGTTCTTAGTTTCCTGGCTTTCCGTTATCCATGCCTTGTTTTCCTGGTCTTGTAAATCACCAGGAAAACGCCAGCACTACTTGGCGTAGTAAAAGAGCAGAAGCTCCGCACGTTAGAACGCGGGTGTGTAGCTCTGGCTGTGCTGCCAAAGAATGTTTTCGCCGGGTTATAGGCGTCGTTTGTTGTTGTTGTGATACCTACTGATAAAATACATTCGGTTAAGAACGGCACGTGCCCAGTGGTATTAGATTTAGGAGCCCTAAATGAGCTCATTAATTAACCCTAGATTATAAAAAAATGGCTGTGGCAATATGCAAAGCGAAAGCTTGGTTTAGCCCGGTTAAGTCTTGGTTTCACTTGGTTCACCTTTGATTTAGCTGTAATTAATATACATAGGTATACAATCATCGTTAAGCCACGTATGACGGCTGGGCCAAGGTCGGTGTCTGGACATGACTGTGATTAGGCCTGAGCAGACACGCACCGTTCGACAGTGCGACGCCTGTTGTGCTACAGGGAAAGCGCAAGTGCTAGACGTGCAAAGAGACGAAGCGAACGTGCACAGCGTCGAGGCACAAACGGACAGGGCGCGAACGCGGTCGCTACATTGATCTCGACGGTGCGACGCCTGTTGCATCCCACACCCTCTCCAGTGAAGCATGCCGCCGGGCGATATCCGCGGGGTGGTCAGACGCCGCTTGGCAATGACGGCTCAGAGCATCCCGCTCCCGCGCAACGCTCAGAGATTCATCTTAGTTATTCAACTTAGTAAATTAAGCGGGATATAAGAAATACTTCAAGGAGCGCCGCATGACGGCACACCGTATATCGTTGGCTTCATTCAGCTGCGGCTAACCTCTTTTATGCGAAGCATATTACGAGAGCTCAACCCAGCTCCTCAGGCACGGCGGTGTCGCCTTCAATACCACGTGACACCGTGACGTCACGACAGAGGAGAAACGGGGCTCCAACTCGCGCCGTCGCTCGCGCCGTCGCGGTGGTATACAAGCAGCTGCGCTTGTTTCTAGGTGGCTTTGGCTCAATTCTTGCAAGATGGGCTGGGTGGGAATCGAACCAGGGTCTCCGGAGTGTGAGACGGAGACGCTACCACTGAGCCACGAGTACGATGCTTCAAAGCGGTACAAAAGCGCCTCTAGTGAATGCGGTGTTGCCTTAGAAACGAGCAGGCGTGCGTCGCTTGCTCAGGCGCGCATTTCGTTGCCGCGCCGAAAGCTGCGTTGCTCGACGCTCACCGCGTCCAACGCGGGGCGCGTAGTCGCTGCGCCGTAGCACATTGTCTTACACCCCTTGGCGGGTCGACGGGAACGCTGTCGCGTTCCACTCTTGAAGGCGAAGCAGAGTAACGCATGAGTTGTTTCTTCGTCTAGCCGAACCAAATATAGTCAAGCAACAGCAGTTCACCAGGCTAAACAGTGGTTCAACAACTAAAATAAAGGCTAGTATGCTTCGAATCCTGGGCTTAACCTTAGCTAAGCCACAGCCATTTTTTTAATATCCTTGGCACAAGTTACGTGAAACGCCCTGTATAACCGACGAAGTACTGCGAGTGAGCTCCTGTCCTGCGTAATCAAGCATTAAACCACGACGCGAAACATGTACATATAGTGTCAACTTGTATCAGTACTTCTGATAGAAAATCGCACACGATAATAAATAACCTCTTTGATTTGGGTTACCCAATCTTGAGTGTGACACAAGGTGGTATAAAATAACTAAATGCACTCAGACGTACGTGGCATACACCTGTCATCGCAGTTTTTCCCCGCGCGTGCGTGCCTGCGCGCGTGTGCGCGTGTGTTCGGGACCTCAAAGAGGTGCGACGTAATGCAAGCGCATTTCTCCTACGTTTACCGATAAATCTCCACTGATCTTTCTTTTTAACGCGAAAGCATTAAGGAGACCGTGTCGTAGAAAATGTGGTGTCCGCGTCGGACGTAGTTTCGGCAAAAGGATTTTCGAACTACACATACCCAGGCCCTCCACGGGACGCAAGGAATTTACTGAATTTTTCAAGCTAAAATACGTGGAAAAATCGTAAATTACGACTTACACACAACTTACTGACATGATAGCTCTCGGATTGTCATTTGACTATACGAGAAAACATCATTCTGTTGCGCGAAAACTCAAAGAAACCCCTTCTCCAACGTTTCTACAGTTCACAGACCGGCCGCGGCATCCGCCATTTGCGCGCGCCACCGCACAGGTGGGTGTCTCGGGGAGCGGCGCGCCTGGTTCCTTGTCATACCTCCAGCTGGCACTCGCCTGCGCCGCATCGCGGCCCACGCAAGAGGCCGCGTTTCTACTACAAAGCCCACCTTCGCGCATAGCATTCGGGGACAGCGTCTCGCGGTAAACGTTACGGTTACATACGCTCCAGTTGCCGGGAGGCACGAGAAGCAGTCAGGGATCTTTGAATGCTATCGCGTTCCACTCTTAAAGTCTAAGCTTAAGCGTCCTCCAAATTTTTATTATCTTTATTTTTCCACTTATTTTTCTTTTCCTTTTTTGCAAAATACATAGCACGAGTGAGAACGAAGACAGAGCTGTGCGTCATGGATGTTTTATGCGAAGCATATTACGAGAGCTCAACCCAGCTCCTCAGGCGCGGCGGTGTCGCCTTCAATACCACGTGACACCGTGACGTCACGACAGAGGAGAAGTGGCTTTGGCTCAACTCTTGCAAGATGGGCTGGGTGGGAATCGAACCAGGGTCTCCGGAGTGTGAGACGGAGACGCTACCACTGAGCCACGAGTGCGATGCTTCAAAGCAGTACAAAAGCGCCTCTAGTGAATGCGGTGTTGCCTTAGAAACGAGCTGTTCTCGTGCGTCGCTTGCTCAGGCGCACATTTCGTTGCCGCGCCGAACGCTGCGTTGCTCGACGCTCACCGCGTCCAATGCGGGGCGCGTAGTCGCTGCGCCGTAGCCCATTGTCGTCTTACGCCCCTTGGCGGGTCGACGGGAACGCTGTCGCGTTCCACTCTTGAAGGCGTAGCAGAGTCACGCATGAGTTGTTTCTTCGTCTAGCCGAACCAAATATAGCCACGCAACAGCAGTTCACCAGGCTAAACAGTGGTTCAACAACTAAAATAAAGGCTAGTATGCTTCGCATCCTGGGCTTAACCTTACGTAAGCCACAGCCATTTTGTTAAAAGCAGCTACCTTTTCTTCGTGCTACACAGCAGCTATTTTCGTTCAAGAGCATCCAACCAGTCGTTTTGAGAATGCTGCCTCCTACCTCTCGCGATTAACATGACATGAACCTGCAGTCACGTTCGGCAACTCATCTCAGCGGTGCGATATCGTGCGCATAAGATGTTTAAAAGACCTGCGCGTCTTCAGCATTTTTTTTTCAGCCCTGTCACTTAGTCGATGCGCGGTTTTCCTTAAAGCTGAGTCACCACAATATCTTTCAAATGACGTTTAATGTACTGTAGCTCCCGAATAATTTTAATTGGTCATTGGATTAAACCACACATACACGAGTCACGAGTGTTTTTATTTACTTGTTTTCCCACAACGTCGGTCTCTCCATGCAAAATTAAATAAAAGGTAAACAGGAAGCCCGTTCAGATGCGCGAATGCCATGGAGTCATGCGTCCCGTGAAAATTTAGAAGTGCTCGCCTCCGGGCTCTCTCTTCTTGCTCAACCTCAACTACTGTACGTGCCCAGAACGGGGAACTAACTTATTCATGCCTGAGCGGTATCTGACATTTCATGAAAGCCGGTTTTAAAGAGGCCTACCTGCCCAATTTGCTATATGTAATGTTTTTAAAAATATTAAAATTAGGAATGCGTTGGCTAAAATCAATGACGCCGATGCTTGCTTTCTCGTTTTCCTATTATTATTTTATCATGAGTACTTTATTTCAGATTCTGGAAATACAGGCTCTATATATTTAAATTATTGTTCATTTCGTTATTCAATAAATTGTAATGTTTTTAACGCAGAAAAGAAACGAAACAACGAAGAAGGAAAACTTAAAAAAAGAGAAAGATTCCGTTAAGCTCTTACTCGTCTGCAATCTATTTTCTCAAGGTGTTTTTTTTTCCTGCTGACGTGGAGGCTGCTTCGTAGCAACGAGGAACATCTTTATATAGGCATGCTAAAAAATTTCACCAGATTATCTTCGTATTTCGACAAAGAATTAAACAGGTTCATCAAAATATATATATACCTCATTTCAGGGTGTGTGCCGCCGTATCGGTACGAGGCCGGAGACGGCATAGGAACACTGCGTCGGCCTTCGTCGTGACCTCTATTTGCTCGCGACGTCGACTTGTTTGCGTTTACGTCGTAAAGGATCGCGAAAGCCACGGGGTCGTACTCCCAACACCTGTTTACGAGCTGGCGTCGAACGCAGATGTCGGAGGAAGCACGTTCGCACGCTTTTTTTTGCCTGAGCTGAAATGACGAGAGAACCGACCGTGTTGTGCCAATTCTGGCTTGACATCTTATTCCTTTGTAGTTGAAGAGGCGCACAGCCCAGGCTGCGACACGGGCAGCTTTGACGACATCTTCGCGCACCTCGTCTGTGTAGGCCTCGTCATGATAAAGAAGGTCGAGTGCTCCGTCGGATGCTCGACGAGCTGGTAAGTCGCGCATTATCAGAAACGGAGGTTCTGACTCGGCGCTCTCAAAGGAATGTTCCTCAGACGGCTGTACCAGCGCGATTTCCGTTCCTGATGTTTATTTGCCTGAATGATATATATTTCAACGACGTTAACGGGTGACCCTTGACTGTGCGCACGTTTTCGTATGCTGTCGTTAATAATCTCATTTGTCCTTCGATCCTGAGTGTGGCATTGGTCATATCCAAGGTGTTGCTCCTGGGCGGTTAACCATATCAATCAGGTAATGATCGCAGGATTGAGTCTTGTTGTTCATTGAGGTGATTCGCATTGCCTCATCAACGAAAGCAATTTTTGCTACGGTATTTAATGACATCGGAAAGCGGGTTCTTGAGCCTCGACGAGGTCCTGGGTTCCTGGTAGACATATTCAATGCAAAGGCGAGCGTTGATGGCGTTCCAGAGATTTCTGAAATCGAGTGATAATTCTCGGTAAACATTGAGGAGGGTATTGGTCATCTCTTGCAAGCTAACTGCATTCGTTTTAACGTTGCTGCAGACTTGCTTTCATTTTGTTCCAGGCTTCACGTGCCTCTTTGTGAACATTTTCCAGTGTTTTCTTCTGTGCCCTTACTTCAGTGTAGTTATGTGACTGGACTTTGCGTTTCAGTAGTATTGCCTTCTTTTCTTTGTTTGGCATGGCTTAAAGATTGAGTGTGTTTAACTTATTTACGTGCCTTGACTTCAAGTGTGTTTTACTTAAGTCTACGGGTTTATACTTGAAGTTTCAGTGCGATATAATGCGACTTTTTTCATGACTGTGGACCTCGTTATTTGCATTTCTATGTGAAAATTAGTGTCCAGCGCCAATTAAAGGTAATAACGTTGCCTAAACATCAAATATCTAAACAGTGCAATTTAATTCGCAGCAACTAAACATAGACGTGCAGCTGTATTAGAAGGCTATGATTTCTCAAAGGCAAATCTTATTCTTCATTTTAATATAGCCTTACAGGGGAGCGGAAGCTTCGCCTGTTCTGAACCAATGAAAATCAGGATCGTGCGAATACACCTTTCCTCTTTGTTGTGTTGCAGTTCACGTCGTGGCATTGAAAGTATCCTTCTTTAGCGCACTCCGGACCCCTGTCTCGAGCGGTAGCGTACTCTTTGTGTGTAGCCACCCTTCCTACAGTCATGGCAAAACCACAGTCATGAAGTTCTGCAAAAGGAACGTCACTGGCTACAGATTCTTTGAACCAGATATCGAAGCAGGCCAGCGTGGATATATAGGACGGAACGTGACCACTCTGCGCTCCGCCTTACATACACCCGACGAAGTGAGAGACATCGAACATCCCGTTTCATTGTGCCCGCACTTCGACTGCGAAAGGCGAGAGCGGCTCGAAAGCTCGCAGAATAAGGGCCTCTTACGTGCCAGTGTTCATCAGCGGGCGTTTTTGGAAAGGCTCGACACGGCTTAGAAATAAGTGCCACGCCTTGTCATCGCTTCCCTTCGTTACGAGGCAATTTACCTGGAGTCTCCTCCATAAGCTATAGTGATCCAGGGAAAAATAATATTCAACAATATGTTCCCCCAGGAAGACTAAATGCGTGGCGTGACAGCTAGGTAGTGACAGCTGTTCAGAACATTTCTACTTTACTCGCTCTACAAATTTCTGCTCGGCAGCTTCTCAAAAAATTTTTACACGCGAGTAAATAATATCACGAGTAAAGAGTTTCACGCAGGAGGCTTTCGGACTAGCTACATTTATTTGAAGAATATAACCCTAAAAATCATCTTTAGGTACCATAACCAGCAAAGCAACCACCACAATATAAGTGGCTTAGCGAGGGTAAAAGTTATTTATGCCAGAAAAATACGTTAGAGTAACACGCGTGCTGTGACCGCATATTTAAGCTTCAAGGCCTGCCGTGCCATAGAGGGCGACGAAAACTCGCTGATGCTACTTAATTGGCACTCATAAAATTTTAAATTATCTGCTTTGTATTTTAAGTTAAGGCGCTGAATTGAAGTGAAACGAAACAAAGATAAATGTTGTAACCTCGGATTTATGGCGCACTTTCATGTCAGCAAAGCAATGAAATCAGCGATAAACGCAGCCTATAGTATTTGCGAGGTCACGCAGCAACCTTATCGCTGCCGCTGTTCGGGGGCGATAAAAATTTCTTTCTTCTGCAATCTTTCCCACCAATAGCTAATCTTACTCTGCCAGACAAAGGCTTACAGTGTTACGAAAGCGTGATCTACCAAGCTTGTCGGGCTCAGCCGGTATCATGGTGTCTTTTCGAGCAGTTTCAACACGGACTTGTCTGCGTGCAATGGAGCGGAAACTAAGCGCAGTAATATGTCTTTCCCTATTTCCAGATCACAGACGTGCCTTTAAAACTGGCGACAACTTTAATTAAACCCTGCACTGTCCGCGGTCGGTGCTTCGGCGCAACCTGAACTCTTCAGTCCCAATTGTTACCGCACCATTACGACCCCCGCAGTCCGCTTCCTTGGGACAGACTCCGTCGGGCCACTTGGATAATTGCGTGGCCTTGTGTTCGGCCACAAAATTTATGGTCCTTCCTTAAACTCTCGCAGGGACGGTCTGCTGCCTGGCTGGATCGGTCGTTCGGTTTACGACCCGTAAGGAGAACGGAGCACTTCTCGAAATACCGCACTGCATCTTCGCGGCCAAGTATCTCTCGGCAGTATTGCAGTGCGGCTGGCAAACAAAGCTGTGCCCCGATCGCGGTCCCTTAAGGCGCACCGATTTTATTATCAATTTTATTACTGTGTTGCTGTCACCCGCGGAGTCGGTTTCCTTGCCCCAGCTGTCACCTCGGCCCGTCGTATATAGAGTTGCTGACTACGGGTGCAAATAATCGGTATAGAATCGTACACAATCACTGTAGCGTCGCAGCACTTTTCTTTTTTGTCCACGGAGATATAGCTGTTATGGTTTCACTGCCCTGTTGTGTTGACGTCAGTCGTCGCCGCCAGTGCCTGTCGTTAGAATCCCAAACTGTTGTGACAGAGCTTCGTAAAAAAAAGTTGCACAGCCCGACGCGGATTCGAACTCGAATTTTGTCTGTTAGCCACTCTGTCTCCTTCTTCTTGTTTTTCTTTTGTAACTTTCAGATGCGTGCGTTTGTGGGCTTATAGTGTGCCTATAGCCTTTTGAGCGTTGGGTAAAATGGTTGGGTTGATGTGTAAGCGCCGAGGTGAAAGAACGTCAACGAAGTCGTTGGCAACAAGCGAGACCGACGACATATATAGGAGAGGAGGAAAAAAACAGCTACGCTTTTCCACGTTTCCACCAGCAGGGATCCCCACCTACGCAAACAAAAGCTGTTTTGTTATTCCAAAGTCATTTATATAGTGCAACTGACGGTTGGTGTGTTCGTGACCAGCGTCAGTTTCCTTTCGCCCCTCAAAGAGGCAGGACGCGTGTCGAGTGAGCTCCTGAAAAACACGTTGCAATGTGGTGAACGCAGATTAAATCATCAATCGGGGACCTCGGTGAGGTGCGATGTAGTGTTGCCGCTTTTCTCTCGCATTTACCGCTCAACCTTCACTGAACTTTTTATTATTATTATTGATGTAATGTTTACAGGAGTTATTTCTTCACGCCTTTACGTTAAACCGGCTACTTTCCGCCGCACAGCAAACAAAATGAGAACACAAAACGTGCCGAAAACGCCTGTGTACAGCCAGAGAGCACGAACACGTTCAAAGGTCTGCACGCTATACTAGCAAGAGACAAAGGACAGTACACGAATATGCATGAACATGCATACGCATGTACAGTTGCGTAAATAAATATAAGCTATAGTACTTGAAATTGTCCAAGAACAGGCACATAAGTTCAACGTCTGGCAGAAGAGTTGACTACCTCAAGTACACATACTTACATAACATGCCACATGTACCTACTTAATATTTAACGAGCTTAGACTTGCATGACATATCTAGCATACGCAATGATGTGAATATTGAGATATTGAACCTAAAATGATACGTAAACCTGAAATATTGTTTTCTAGGGAAAGGTTTAAAACGACAAGTGCCTCTCTCTGTAAAGCCGTCGTCGGCCACGAGTCAAGTATTTTCAGGGTGAATGGCCGACGTTCAAATAATAATAATTTGCCTCTCAACGTCCCCCTTGCCGTCTGGTGTCTTGGGCACGCGATAGAAAGAGGTATAGCACATCATCGTTGTTGTGACCTCAAGGGTATAGCAGGTTAGGAGTGCGTTCTATCTTGTAGAGGACCGCGTGTGTGCTGTATGTGTGCTCGCAGAGATTCGTGAAGTTTCAAAATTTTCGTTATCGGTCAGATTTGATGAAATAGACAGCTTGATGTACATGAGTCTATCCGGAATAGCTCCGAACTGTTGAGCAAGCTAGTTATTTTTTTTTTTTTCGCAATATAGCATCCGTCTCAGGAGCTGGCGGACTTTACCGCGGGAAACAGGGGCAAGAGCAACGCAATACTACTTGTTAATGATACGTTGTAGAGACAAACGACTTTCTCTTTATTGATACGTTGTAGAGACAAACGACTTTCTCTCGTTTAGTTGTCTTTCGTTGCCCCCCCCCCCCCCCTTTTTTAGGGTGGCAAGGACTGCTTCCCTTTTAAGGAGGTTTCGAGTCGTTCTAAAGCTATTTAAGCGCCTCCACTCCCTTCTTTTAGCTTTCAACAGATAGCTTGAGTGCCTGGGCACAAGGGCTTACTCTTACTAATTAACGAAATTACATACTAGTTAGGAAAGGCGTCTCTTATTCCAATCCCGTGTCCATCAGCTTTCTTCATAGCGGCTTGATTTCGGTTACAAATGGTGTTAATCAAATTTTCTGTCCCGTCTCGAGCAAGCTAATCAAATTTTCGGTTTGTTACGTCCCTGGTGCAGTACACTCTGCCAAATGAAAAACTGAAATTTCCGTTACCACAGACTACGTTGCCGCTTATCAAATATAAATTTTTAGTTGCACATAGCTGGTCTGGCGCCCTCACCGTTTGTTCTTTTAATGGGAAAGATGAGTCCAAAGGTAACTTTTTGTTTGTCACGAATTTATAATTGTACGCAAAGTAACCTTAGAAAGCCAATTGTGCTTTCTTGGATCAGGCTTAACAGATCCGGATTTACTATTCTTGGGTGCCTGGACCCTTAGGCACGATGATATGAAGGTTTACTTTGAATTTCAAGACAATATTTTAGGCAATTGTGAACCTAATATGTCAACATTGTCATGAATTTATGTCCATTCGTGTTATGTTTACCTTATATACGTTCTTATTAATTATTCCTTCATTCTCAATAACATAATTTTCAGGTTCTCGTTCTTTTGATGGTAACCTAACAATTCCCCACTAGCGGTTTTAAAGTATTACAGAGTCCGCTTAGCTCGTTGTTCAGTTTCGCGTCTTTGGCTCCGTCCGCAAGGAGTTCCGTTATCCTCTATGGGAGATTGTCAAGAAGCGGATGGCTATAGAAGAGCTTTTATTATTATTATTATTATTATTATTATTAGTAGTAGTAGTAGTAGTAGTAGTAGTAGTAGTAGTAGTAGTAGTAGTAGTAGTAGTAGTAGTAGTAGTAGTAGTAGTAGTAGTAGTAGTAGTAGTAGTAGTATTCGTTACTATATTGGGCTGTCTGATTACTTTATGATCTGATTATTGGCAAATCTGCGTCAGTGGGTATGCGCCATTGTTACCTCAGGCATCACATTTACGTCGATTTTATGAGAAGCCTTCTTCAAGTAGCTGGCTGTGTAGCACCATGCGGGGTTCTGAAAAGGTTTACCAGTGGGACCAACGTGCAGGGCGAAAGAATTGCACGTTGGACTAGCGTAGGCAGGGTCTGTGACGACAGTAGCAAGGCGACGATGATGGTGACGACGATATCAGTATGACGACGACAGTACGGCGACAGATTCTCCGGTGAAGACGCGTTGCAACGTTTTTCCTTAAGGCTCATCCATGCTAGGCCGACCCGAGATTGATTTCGGTCTGCCGACTGTCGGCGACAACGTCTTTTTCCTTCGTGTCGGCACCTCTGTCACACTGTACCGACGCCGACAATCTGCCGAAGGTTGGCGGAAAGCTCGGCACTTGGAGACGATTGGCGTAAGGGTGACGTTGCAAGCGATTACTTGCTTAAAGAAGAAACAAAAGTCGCGCATATTTTATATTGATCTCCCGTCTCTACCGCATTCGTTATTGTCTTATAAAAATTTCCTGCGCCTCTACACGGCTTTTTTGCTCAAATTGTCTTCTGTAAAGGGCACTAAGTTACACCTAGTGTTTCTGAAAACATAAAGATTATTTGGAAATTGTTAATAAGGAGCGCTACTGAATACAGTGATGATGTTCAAATCCTGCAATGTTTAGTCCATGTCTTCTGTACAAGACCAAATAATTGTTAAAAACGGGTCCTTTGTTAACAAACGTACGTAGCCTGGTAGGACGCCTCTAATGCGAATCCTTAATCGTGCCGTACTCGCCTCTCAAACCTGCCTGTAGCAGCTGATATTACTGAGAGGAGTGGTAGTACGAAGAAAAGGAACAACCGGAGACAGAGAAATATGAGCGATGTGGGTATCATACGGCACAGAACAATGCAATTATTTTACTCGCGCTTTCTTTACTACTTGTTCCAGAGTAGAGGTATAAGCGGTAGGCAATTCCCACAGTCAAACTGTTTAGAATTCATGCAGTTCTGTCCACTATGAAAGCTATCTTTGTCGCTTTAATAAAGGTGCCCCGTCATTCTGAGGTGTACTAGGCGGAAAAGCATTTGATCTTTTTCAATGTTGAGTTTTTTTTTTCACGTATCACAATTAGAACTGCCACAGAAAAATTACGTGTCAACATTATATCCTGGAAATACAAGTGCCCAGCTTTGATGACCTATACAAGAAACTTCAGGTGGTCTTAGACTTGAGTATACCCTCTACGCACACAAGTAACATGCACTGCGATGTACCACCGCATCAAGACCAGGAGCTAAATTGTCCTGCCTTTGTAAAATGTTGCTGCTTTTCACGTCATTGTTTTGTCATTTCGTTGCGTATGCGATTAAATAAATTGTGAAGCTCTTTTCCATATACCGGAAATGCTGTCGCTACGACCTCTCAATATTTGCAAATCTTTAATTACGCCGAACATTTTCTCCACTCTGCGTTGTGAGAGGCAAGGCACCAAGGCAACCAGTAGGCAAGCTCTCCCAAGTAACAAAGTACCTAATACAGAAAAGACAAAGAATGAAAGTGTCCAACTCAATAGATACGATAGAATTCGAGGAACTGTCCAAATTGATCAACGAGGCGAAAGTAAGTGATATTCGAACTATAGCGTGGGAAAGACTGAAAAAGCCGTAAAAAATGGACGCAGCCTGAAATCAGTCAGAAAGAAACTTGGCATAGGACAAACCAAGATGTATGCACTGAAACATAAGCAGTGTAATACCATCAGCAATTTCGAAGATATAGTAAAAGAAGTGGAAGAATCCATACTGACCAGTACAATACCCAGAGGAGTAAGTATACCTCCATTAGAAACAGTAATGAACAGGATACAGAAATTGCTCCTATAACTGGCGATGAGGTCAGAAGGGTCTTGCAATACATGAAACGAGGAAGAGCGGCAGGAGAAGATCGAATAAAAGTCGATTTACTCAAAGATGGAGGAGACATAATGCTTGGAAAACTGGCGGCTTTTTATGTGAAGTGTCTATCGACTGCAAGGGACCCAGAAAACTAGAAGAATGCAAACATTATACTAATGCACAAAAGGGAGACGTTAAAGAAATGCAAAATTATAGACCCATTAGCTTACTCCCAGTATTATATAAAATATTTACCAAGATAATCTCCTACAGAATATGGGCAACACTGGACTTTAGTCAATCAAGGGAACAGGCTGGCTTCAGGAAAGGATACTCTACAATGAATCACATCCATGTCATTAATCAGTTTATCGAGAAATACGCAGAGTACAGTAAGCCTCTCTATATAGCTTTCGTAGATTACGAAAAGCATTTGATTCAGCAGAGATACCAGCAGTCATAGAGGCATTATGTAATCAATGAGTACAGAACACCTACGTAAATACCTTTGAAAATATTTACAGAGGTTCTACAGCCACCTTATTTCTACGCAAGAAGAGCAGGAAGATACCTATATAGAAAGGGACTAGACAGGGAGACACAATCTCTCCAATTCTATTCACTGCGTGCTTGGAAGAGGTATTCAAGTTGTTGAACTGGGAAGGCTTAGGAGTAAGGATCGACAGCGAATATCTCAGCAACCTTCGGTTTGCTGATGACATTATTCCATTCAGCAACAATGCAGACGAGTTACAACAAATGATTGAGGACCTTCACAGTGAGAGTGTAAGAGTGCGGTTGAAGATTAATATGCAGAATACAAAGATAATAATGAATAGCCGGGCAAAGGAACAAGAGTTTAGGATAGCCAGTCAGCCTCTAGAGTGTGTGAAGGAGTACGTTTACCTAGGTCAAATAATCACAGGGAACCCTGATTATGAGAAGGAAATTCATAGAAGAATAAAAATGGTTTGGATCGCATAAGGCAGACATTGTTGGCTCGACTCGAAGCTTTCCATTAACATTCAAAAACAAGGTGCACAAACAGAGCACTTTACCAGTGCTGCCATATGGGGCAGAGACTTGGAGATTGACAAAGAAGCTTGAGAACAAGTTGAGGACCGCGCAAGGGGCTATGGAACGAAGATTGCTGGGCATAACGTTGAGAGACAGAAAGAGAGCGGATTGGATCAGAGAACAAATGGGTATAGACGATATTCTAATTGACATCAAGAGAAAAAAATGAAGCTGGGCAGGCCATGTAATGCACCGGTTAAATAACCGTTGGACCATTAGGCTTACAGAATGGGTACCAAGAGATGGGAAACGCAGTCGAGGATGTCAGAAGTCTAGGTGCAGCGATTGAATTAGGAAATTCGCGGGCACTAGTCAGAATCGGTTGGCGGAGGGCAGGGGTAATTGGATGTCGCCTTCGTCCTGCAGTGGACATAAAACAGGATTATTATTATTATTATTATTATTATTATTATTATTATTATTGTTGTTGTTGTTGTTGTTGTTGTTGTTGTTGTTGTTGTTGTTGTTGTTGTTGTTGTTGTTGTTGTTGTTGTTGTTGTTGTTGTTGTTGTTGTTGTTGTTGTTGTTGTTGTTGTTGTTGTTGTTGTTGTTGTTGTTGTTGTTGTTGTTGTTGTTGTTGTTGTTGTTGTTGTTGTTGTTGTTGTTGTGGTGATGATGATGATGATGATGTGCATTTAATTAGTGTAAATGATGTTTTGTTGTAATTGCTTTCACTCTCTGATGACCGTCAGAATGTCACGCTGGAAGCGCCCGAATTCTTGCGCCGGTTTTAGTTATTTTAATTTTTAGAGAAAAAGAAGGTGCCTGTCATAGTGACGATGCATGGTGATGGTGGGTGGCGGTTATGTGAAATGCCATTGCCAGCTTATGTAGAACGTAGATCCAGACAAGGATCTACGTTAGGTATTACGCTGTTGATTTCGCAGAAACGCTGTTCCACATTTTACGCGCACTTTCTCAGGAACGTGTATTACATTGAAGTAACGCTTCTGAAAAAAGTTCCTCTTATCAGTTACAGCCTATGCGTAACTAGACTACTCGTGTAGGAAGAGTAGAAGCAACCTGTAAGAGCGTTGAAGGCCAGCAAGATATACGCTCATATAGTGGAAGCCAGCGCTCCAGTGCACGCAGCCTCAGTGCTGAAGCGTTTCAGTGGGCTTGCCTTAAAGTACAAATGACATAATGTCACAAGTGGCGTTGCTGGGCACCGATATAATTATGTGAAGATGAGCAGTGCAGGCAACACTGACCGATGGCTGGTGGCAGTGCAGGTGTATCGTTCTCATCGAGGGGAATGAGGGGGGGGGGGGGGGACGTAGGAGACGGTCGTCCCAAAATTACCTGCGTCGTGCGAATAATGGAGCGTAATGAAAATGTCCACAAGTTTCAGGACAAGCAAACTACAAAAGACGATCATAAATAAACTCGGTTGATATTTTGTTCACAGGAGCACAAAGTTTTCGCTTTCCTATATTCGACGGGCTTGTCCTGATAATGCATTGTTTGTGGAGACCCCGGCGATGCAGTATTTGCCAAGATTTCCAATTTCACCGAAATAAACTACGCACTCACACCCTGCACACGAAGATAGATCACGGCTGCGTTACATTCGCACAATGCTGCAAAACAAACAGTAAGCGATAAAGCGATAAGCAATAAATTCCAGTAGATAACAGACACAACGTCAGAAAGAAGAATCCTCTATGGAGCGCCTGTTTTTATAACATATTTGTTACTTCTCAATGGAAATTCTCTGGTGGCGTAGCATATGTTCAACTTTGCCTTTAATGATTATGTACTTCTAATAGGCTAAATTGTTTAGCTTTATTTTTTTTTTGTTCTTCATTCTTCTAAGCAGGCTTTTCTGTATGTTGAACTAGCTGTATAGCGCAGGCCTTAGAGGTTTTTTTTTTGTGGAATACAAATGTCGACGGCCAGCCAGGCAAACAAACAAAAATACAGAAAGAAGAAAATTGCAGACAACTACATCAGCCTTCATCGTTGCGGTAAAGGTTAAGATGTCGTCCAATCGATTTCGTTGCGGAGTGAAAAATAAACACCGGCACTCAGCGAGCACCTGCGTTTTCCATTTTCCCGACGCACCGGTGTCGCGCGAAATTCTGCACAGCCTATACGCTAACCGTTTCTCTGTATCTTTATGAAAGCTTATTCTCAATCCTTTCTTGAAACTGCAGCGACCACACGGAATCTCCCGTAGCGATGAAACACTCCAGTATTTACTCAAATGTAGGCACATGCCTTTCTTTAAAAAATAATGTACCGACACGTGGGATCAGCTTAGATTCGAGGACGTGGTTCGGCCGCAGCCGCCAAACGCTGCCGACCGAAGAAAGACCGACGCCAAAAAATGTTGCTGATGTTATCAGGACTAAAAAGAAAAAGAAGCGGAAATGTCTGTGACGCCCCAGCAACAACAAAACATATCACGAAGATCGTACAGGCGATGGCGAACCAGGTCGCAAAGATTCGAGGCGTCGCTCGCAGCAAGCGTAAGCACCTTTCTTCTTCGAAATACCTCCCACATGTCTACTTCGCTTAGACAGGTAGTGAACCGGATCACGGCACCATTGGCTGGAATTCCGAGAGATATGATAATCCAACCGTTGCGAAAGTGCAACATATCGAAAATGTTGCATATTATTTTCTCAGTCGAGTCTTCTTTTTTTTTACTTCTGCTTACATTTGAGGGAAAGCCTTTTGTTCTGATATTCCAAATTCCAGAAGTCGAATTACAATAGAGGGCACCGAAGATTCAGATAAATGCGTTAATGTGTCGATTGTGTGTGGGTGTGGCGTTAAGAAATGTCTCTTAATTCCACACTGGTACGGGTGACATGTTTATGCGACGGCTGCGGGTGTATAAGGAGTTCATCGAATACGTCATCTACATGTGTTATACTCCGCACCATGTTAGACCACCCGGAATCAATATCAAACTTCATGACTAAAGTCCTTGGACCATTACCAGGTCTGTCTCCAAGGTAAAAGAAAATCGATGCGTGCACTTGCTCCAGTTGCAGACCTCGAGCCACCTCAGTGACGCACCGTAGTCTCGATGTGACGCTCAAGCTGAAAGTACCATCGTTGTAATTGCGGTAGCGATTACATGGACTCTCGAGGTGCAGTGGCGCCGTCGCCGTGCTGTCCCGCATTCTACCGCGCATGCACGGCCCACGCGCGGTGAGTCCGAGGGGATCTCCAGAGGAGGGGAGTGGGTTTGCCTACTAAAACAACGAATTGCACGGACTCACCCTCGACGTCCGCTCAAGCGGCTCGGTGTAGGAGTCCGACCAGTGTTCTGGCTTCCGCTGCTGGCACGAGCGTTGTCCGCACACACAGTAGTTGCGCGTGTACTTGTTCGTTTTTCACTGGGTGACCGCGTTTCATCGTCTAAGTGTTATCGCTCAGCGCAAGACGCGCCTGGCCTGCATATATCGAAAATTTCTCGGATTTTATCGATGGTTCTATCCGCTGTCTGTTGTCGCCGAACCTTATGTAATCTGACTGCGTGTATGCGCGACGTGAATTGCGCAGCAGTTTCTGGGAGACACGCGGGCACCAGCGATTATTGCGTAACCTTCGATGACTCGTGTATAAAAGCAGCCGCGCTTGCCCAGCAGAGCAGATTTTCGACGATCGCCGACTGTGTTCACCGCTGTCGTTGTGAATTGAGTGTAGCGTGTTTCATTTTTTTTTCTTGGCACAGGTTCGCCCAATAAAAAGTTAGTTTCGCCCTTTACACTTTTGCTACTGCTTTCCTGGCAGTCGCTACCACGTTTTTGTTGAGTTGCTGTGTATAGGCACCAAGGATGTTTAAAAAGAGGAAAAAAACTCCGGAGGAGAGGTGATGTCCTAAAGGTGAAGCCGGCTACCGCCATCTTACTAGGGAAATCGATTAACGTTAGCATTTAGCGAAGAAGAGGAAGATATGTTTTCTCACTTCCCATGGCTTTCACGAAGCCAATTTTTCCGTAGAGATACTTCTCGATGCGTCTATCTGTTTCGCTGGTTTAAGGTGAAGCTTGAAGCTTTTGGCAGTTTTCTGGGAGATCATGATATCGGTACTCGGAGTATGGCAATATTTTAGCCGGAAAGAACATTCTCTTATTTTTCAATTAGTCCAAAATTTATATTAACAGATCAGGAGGAGCTGAACTGCGACTGTTCTCCATGTAGTCCAGCACGCTTTCAAGAGTGAAGTAGGGGCAAGCGCTGGCTTCACCTCTACTGGTAATACTGTGCAGTCTGATGTATGCGCTTTCAATCATGCAGCCGGCACCTCAAAGTGGTGCGACGTAATGCTGACGAATATATCTCACATTTACCGCTGATCACCACTGATATTTTTTCTGTTTTGATTTATATAGAAGGTGCGTTGGATACCTAGGAAATATGGTACGTATTGCATCAGGTTTCAGGCGCGATTTATCGCGGGGTAGAGTGCTAACAACGACGTTCACGATCACTGTGAAAGTGCGTTCGATGAAACGTCCTTCGAAATGCTTTTCGCAAGCCACTGGCGTTGGCTTCAGCCTTCTGTCCTTTCTCCTGATCACGTGCTTCCGTTCCGCGAGCCACGAAGCATCAGCTGGTGCTGTTAACAAGGACACACGCTCTTTGTTCGAACAGTAACAACTCCTGCACAACCATACAGAGCAAGTCCTCTTCTTGACGCTTTGGTGTCAACATTCTTTCACCGCCATCTTTAACAGGGATAAGTGGGCTAGTTGGTGGTCGTTATTGGACTGCAACATGTAACCGCACAAAAACAAGAGACAAAGAAGGAACACACAAGACAGGCGCGGCTGCCGCGCCTGTCTTGTGTGTTCTTTCTTTGTCCCTTGTTTTTGTGCGGTTACATGATGCATTCCAATTCACCACCATCGCATAGTTATTCTGGTAACCGGTGCGGGAATCCAACAACCACGCACTCACTCTATGCTTTGACGGCACCAAGAACAAAGAGGCAAAACAGTAATGACACTTAAAATCATGATGATGATGATGATTTAATGGCATCTCCTTTGAAACGGGCGGTGACAAATAGTAGCCTAGCCTGCTTGATTTAATCAGGTATGCTATACACGTTTTTTATCTAGCATTTCTGCATAAATATCCCTAATTTTTTTTTCATTTTCTTCATAATCCACTTTCTACCTCTAGCTATGACTTTATGAGATGCTGTCGCATCTTACCTGTCTTTTTTTTTTCACCAATACTGTAAACGTTTCTTGCTTATCTCCACTGTAAACACAGAAATCGCCACAACCACTGAGAAACTGCTGTGCGAAGCAGACGCCACGCGTAGTCAGTACTCACTGCTGAGACCTCTGCCGGCCACCGTGGGCATTAATTGCAGGAGGCGCCCCGCTCTCCCGTTGTAAAGAACTGGTTTATACCAGTATGTTGGCGGATTACACGTAGAGAGTTCCTTCCATTTCAGGCGATTGTCAAAGCTTTTGACTATATCTATCTTTCTGTTGATGCTGTTCTATCGTGTGAGCTTTCTTCTATGTGTACATGTTCGCTACGTCTCTGAGTTAGCGGGCACTTCGGTAGGCCAAGCTTCTCATACTGTCGCAATTAATAAAAAGCTGTAGAAATCGTGAGAATTGTCTAGTAATGCGTAAGCATTCTTTTTCTCGGCTGTGTCTTCGTATTTTTTGCTTAGCTTTGCTTAATTTTGCTTACTTGCTTTTCCTAGCTTATGCGCGTCCACCCACGGACTTCTCGGTGGCAAAGAATGCTTGGGCTTTAGTAGACAATAGTCCGAATTTCTCGCCGCATCGGGCCTTTTCGATGCAATGGTACCAATTGAGAGAGAGAGAGAGAGAGAGAGGCGGTGCTTTGTGAGAAAGGAAAGGCTCACGCTATCTTCTGCAGCACCAACTGGGCCGGAACGCCCAACACGAGCGCGTCTCGACGGATCGGAGCGGTTGAAAGGGCACGCCAGCTGCCGCCGCAGTAGCACGTGAAGCCGTGCGTGAGGGAAGAGCGCATCGGCCGCGATGCCGTGTCACCCTCGCTGCCGCTCTCGCAAGCCTGTGCTATGCGCGCGTTCTTTGTCAACGCAAGCTCTCGTCTGCGCTCTGACTGCGCCTCGGCCAGGCCGGATGAAAACGCGCCAAGCGTCTCTACGCGCTCGCTTGCCCGCGAGGTGTTCATCTAACTCGAAAGACGCTCAGCAGCGATCAATTGGACGTTGGGCCACCCCAATATCTCAAGTCGGCCCACCTCGAAATTGAAGTTGGCCCAACACCAAATTTCAGTTTGGCCAATCCCGAATTTCAATTTGGCACACCGACAAATATAAATTGCCCCCCCTCCCCGAGATTTCAACTTGGCCCATCCCCACATTTCAAGTTGGCCCAGTTGCAACTTTCTAGTTGGCCTACCCCCAAATTTCAGTTGGCCTTCCCTTACTGTAAGCTTCGCCATGCATTTTCTAAGGAGCCCTATGTATCTCTGAGTATTCTCTTTTTGCTATAATTACACTTCTTTTTTTGCTTTAAGTTGTTCCTTATCTCTTAAAAACTACCGATCATCTACACTTACACTATCATTACGATTAAATGTCTTAACTTGAATAACTACTCATTTTTGTGCAGATACAAGGCATTACACATTTCGCGTGACAGAGCTGGGGAACTCGCCGAAGAATGCTCATGCATTAGCGACAACCTCTCCACTTTTTTCGTGCAAATGTTCCACGCTCTCTTGATGCTTACTACTGCTAGATAAATTACTAGGAAAAGAAAGCGCAAAAAAACGGGGCTGGGAGCATAGGCAGGTTGTACCTTTTTTTCTACCACCCCGGAACAGAGGGAAACGGGAACGAAGAAAAGGATAGAGATAATCAGTCATGAGCACGAAAAACACAGTAGCATCCATCGCGTTGTTATAAAGGTATTCACAGAGCCCAGTCGTTTTTATAACGTGCAGCAGTAAAAGAACGAATAACTCAGATACGTTGGATATACAGCGCTCAAACGACGCTCTTGGTTCGTTTTCTTTTTGCTTGTTTGTTTCTTTGTTTCTTTTTTGTTTCTTTCTTTGACTTGTCTTTCAGTTTCTGTGCGGATGATGATCGAGTCTATGGTCCCAATATCTTTGCAACTTCGAATAATGCCTAGTCTTTCTCGATGCGACTCAAGGCGTCGCCATTAAGCACACCTATTTAGGGAGCCTTTGTAAGCATGCGCTCTCATTTGCTGTGAATAGGCGTTCATTTGAAGGCGCCCTACGCCTACTGTTTTCGTATCGGCGTGATGGAAAGTATCTCGTCCAACTTTTGTGATGGCGATAGATTGTGTCCTCATCCACTGACCTTCTTTTGGCGATGAAAGACAGATTCTGCGTCCTGCTTTATGCTGACTAGATGACAGACGCTTCATAGAATAGAATCTCAAGATAGTCTATTATTGGCAAACATAAAGCCTCATTTAAAGTAAACGCTAGAACATCGAGAGAAAAAAAAAGACAGAGATGAAGAAGCACACTGTGGTAGAGAAAAAAAAAATATGACACGACACTGCGCCCTCAAATGTTTGCTACCGCACGAAACCTTGAAGATCTGCCACAACGAAAGAAAAGTATGCTACAATTCCTTCTTGTCATCGTGGTTGTGCATACCGTCGTACACATGAGAGAACCAGACAGTGATAGAAAAGAAAACAACGGTATATTTGATGCTTGTCTTTCAGGCAATGGGGCTGGAGTCACATAGAACTTGGCCAGACTTGTGACCCGTCTCCAGAACATGTAAATATCTGTTAGAGAAAGTAAAAAAGAAAGAAGACATCGTGGTTAGTTTTAAAAGGCTTGCTTTGCTGGAGAGAGATAGACGCGTGACGTTAGGTACTGCCAAGAAACATACAGCACATAAGTATTTTTTTTTTTGCAGGATATTGTACGATGATGTGTTCTATTTCTTCAGTAAAAAAGCAAAACTCCTGAAGGAAGCTAGCTTACCTATAGGCTGGCCAGGTCAGGCGACCAAGTCCCTGTGACGTGGCGCGGCTTTATCCATGGTAAATTCAACGCGGCATGGCCGCCAATGTACAGCGTTTTGATGCTAAATGGCAAGATGATATGAAATTCCTACGATGCACGTTGGTGCATAGTAGGAATTTCCATGCTTCATACAGGACAACGACAGCTGGGCTTAGCCCTTCCAGTTGATGTTGTTTGGCCCCGATGGAGTTGTTGGCTTCGGCTAGTATTGGAGATGACTGCACAGACCAGAAACACAGAAAGAGGAGGTTGGTGTATTGTAGCCGTATGTAAATACGATTTATTTATTTATTTTGATTGATTGATTGATTGATTGATTGATTGATTGATTGATTGATTGATTGATTGATTGATTGATTGATTGATTGATTGATTGATTGATTGATTGATTGATTGATTGATTGATTGATTGATTGATTGACTGACTGACTGACTGACTGACTGACTGACTGACCGACCGACCGACCGACCGACCGACCGACCGACCGACTGACTGACTGACTGACTGACTGACTGACCGACCGACTGACCGACTGACCGATTGATTGATTGATTGATTGATTGATTGATTGATTGATTGATTGATTGATTACATGTTTAAATGGACACAAAAGGCAAGTCAAGTGAATATAGAATGGTGAAGTACTCTTTCAATACTTTTTATTCATTTATGTGGCTGAAAAAAGTTGGTTGGCATCGGAGAAAAAGAATTCCTAACTTTCCATTTTTAAACTAACATTTTTGAATTCTTTCGCGCACCAGTTTTCTAGAACCAGTACGCCAGTGTTACTTAATGAATTTCAAAGAATTTTAACATGCTTAAGTCAATTTTTCCGAGAAGAAGCTCTCTAAACTCGGTGTGCCTAGTTTTTGGATCCTTCAGAGTGTAATGCAGTTCTTGTTTATCGCAAAAATAATAGCTAGCGCTGTGTAGGCGTGGCCGAAATTCATCGCACCGTGGGGAAGTATTGCGGCAATTTTTAGAGTGGTGCAGTTACTGACAATTCGTTCTCCCGTCTCTACTGGATTTGCAGCACACACGCGCAATGTCAGCACTTACAAGCATACAATTCACCAATTCAGCACAACCTATTTGTCCTATTCAGTGTCCCTTTGAGTGAACTCGCTTGAGACAGCACGCGCTCCCACACGTGCACAGAGGAAAGAGATAGGCGTGAGAATGCTAGCGACACTTTGCTCGAAATGTCATCCTAGAAGAAGAGCGAGCCACCGAATAGGACACGCAATTTTGTAATCTTGTTTGCACGTGGATAGAGTGGACGTATGCTCGGATGGAAAAGGGAGCTTCCCTCAACGTACACGGAGCATGCAAACAACGCAGGATAGTGGAGGAACACATCCGAGGAGAGCGCTTGACGTCACACGACCGACAGTGTCGTAAACCTGAGAAACCGAAGCGGCGCCGCTGCTCCGAAGCAAAGCGAGGCCGTTGTCCCCAAACGGAACCTCTTTCCTGCACGTTTTTTGTCCGCATCCCCGGAGGCGTGCGCGCCGCAGACGTCTCCGCAAACAGAAGCGAACGCGAAGGACCAGCTGTTCGATCGCCTCGGCACAACCGCATACGTGACTCTCTCGAGATTTCTACCCCGATGCCTGACGTCTACAATCTGTCTCGCGCAGTCCAGCAACATGGTGCATGATCTCGCAAGTGCGCCCGTTGTTCTCTGCAGTGGTGTCAACGGCCTTGGGACGTCTTATTTGTTTTCACGGCCGAGGTCTTAAGGAGAACTCCGCAACGGCTTTTGTTCGGTGGCGGTGAAAGCCGACGGTGGTGGAGTCGGTGCATCAAATGTCAATCAAAGCACAGCCAGCAGCTCAACCTGTGTCGGAGTCCAGAATTTCCTTTGAACCGTGATTATCGAGAGTTACAAAATAAAAGTTGCCTTGTGTCTATCTCCCTGGAATATACAACTTCATTGCGTGTTTCATCTCAGCCAGAGGTCCGTAATTTTCACTCCTCACATCGCGTTTCTTCGGCTGTACGTTGCATGCACGTCGGCTGGGAGCACTGTTGTCGCTTAAGCGATCTCGCCGCTAGGGTTAGCGGCTTTTGGGTCGGTTTAGCGACGTTTCATTTTTTTTTTATTATTGACTGGCGACTTTCTTTTCTAGTGACATGACCGATCAGTTGACGAAATTTTATAGCGACTTCGAAGTAAGGAAAGCTGCTCCAAAGATAGATTTATACGGCGCACTTTATTATTCAAAAAGCCCGACTAAGCGGCCCAAATTGCCTGTACGGCGCCTGGACTCCATGACCATGATGAAGCAACAGTTGTCTTCACATCGATGGTGTTCACATCAAGCGTGTGCTCCTCAGCACGGTGGGCTTAACAGGCTTTACATTGTGCTCACAATATGTAAGGAAAGCTGAGGAAATGGCAGCACTTCAAAGAATGTAATTAACCAATTCAGATCAACTCATTACTCTTATTTAGTGTCCCTTTGAGTGAGTGAGCTTGAGGCAGCACGCGCTTCCATACGTGCGCAGAGAAAAGTAGTAATTTTCTTTTTCTAATGCGAAAGCATTATAGACCCGCCGTGGTTGCTCAGTGGCTATGGTGTTGGGCTGCTGAGCACGGAGGTAGTGGGATCGAATCCCGGCCACGGCGGCCGCATTCCGCCCCCATCGAAATGACAAAACACCCGTGTACTTAGATTTAGGTACACGTTAAAGAGCCCAAGGGGGTCGAAATTTCCGGAGTCCTTTCCTTTTTTCTTTCAGCTCAGATTACACAGGCTTCACGCTATCCCTGTTTATCAAAGGGAAAATTTTCCTGTTTGTGAATCTTCCTCCACTTTGCGGGCTTCCACAGAAATTATTTCCCATTTCCCTATTTACACAATTTAGAGGGCTAGAACATCAGCTGCAACGGCGCCATCTGTGTTGTTTGGCATCCGTCTCGTACTCACGCTGTTTCTCAACCATGAGCTGAGTACACGTGTAAGAGACCCCGATTGGCTGACTTGCGTATTACGCTACAGCGAAACAATGTCCTCAACGAACAACTCTCGCACGCTGACGAGTGAAGTTTGTCACGCGTCGACGAAACGATTTCAAAGCCTGGCAGAGTGAGGGAGCCGGACATTGATTTAGAGATTGCCTACTTTACGAGTATTCTCGAGAGTGCCGAACGTTGTAGCGTTTGAAATCCCGCGTTCCTGCCACTCAGCGAAGCAAATGCTTAAAACGCTTTGTTATCTATACTTAAACAGGCAAAATTGACTTTCCCTTTATGACCCCGCAAAAGATCTTTAGTCCGTGTTAATCAGCAGAATGATAATAATCGAGGCGCTTGTATTCCCTAGTTTTATTCAAGATGATATAAACGTTTTGTCAGCTTGAAGCTCCTTATGGCGATATTTCAGAACAAGACTACAACCGAAGGACTACGTGTGGGACCTAAGTAAACGAACAGAGCCTTTAAAACAATCCTCATAGACACATTCTTATAGGAGGTAGACGGATTTCAACGTTTTCAAATACTAATCAAATACGAATAGTATGTATAATAATCAAATAGGCGTATTCTGAACAAAGAAATATTGACTGGATAATTTAATAGTGAAACGCAGACGCATATGCATATATACAGGAGGAATATTTATTTTTCTATAATTTGGAAGCACGCCTGCGCTGATTTGAAACGTGTACAGCTAACTATCGGGAACAAAGGATCAGTTTTAAGAAAATATCACCAATTGTCATTAACAAGCTGCACGAATGGCCTCTGAAAGTCCTTAAAGTCTAAGCCTGGTTGCAGACAACCTTTCCAAAAGGTAATGGTTGCTGCATAAAATGGAGCTTTCCAAAAACACTAATTGGTTGCCGAAAAACAATCAGAAGTTGTAGGGGAAAAAGAACTGCGGAAGCCCTTACGGGCTTTAAACAAGTATCAAAGGGCCCATTGCAATGGAGACATCACTGGTCGCGACGTAAAGGTTAGTAATGCTGCATGGTTAGTTAGACAAAAAAATAAATGACATAAAACAAGCAAAACTGATAGGTGATTATGTAGGCTCACGCGGCGAAAGTAAAAATAAAACTTGCATTATTCATTCTGTTTCTGCACTGCTTCTAAAACTGCTGTCGCTGTCTCACTTTTGATAATTTAGGGTGCTTTGTTTAGCATACGGATAAGAGTACCAAGACTCAACGGTCGGTTGATGCGAAGTATTGGGTTAGTTTCACTATTCGAAACAACCGAATAGCTCATTTTCGAATGTTTAATTTTTTTTAATATTTGGGGTTTTACGTGCCAAAACCACTTTCTGATTATGAGGCACGCCGTAGTGGAGGACTCCGGAAATTTTGACCACCTGGGGTTCTTTAACGTGCACCTAAATCTAAGCACACGGGTGTTTTCGCATTTCGCCCCCATCGAAATGCGGCCGCCGTGGCCGGGATTCGATCCCGCGACCTCGTGCTCAGCAGCCCAACACCATAGCCACTGATCAACCACGGCGGGTATTTTCGAATGTTAATACGAATACGTAGTGTTTAACATCCAATTCGTCTTCGAAAAAGCAGATTTTTGCCCGCCCGTACTTTATAGAAAAGCGATAAGAGAGTGCGCGCGACGTTCGAAGTGAGCTTGATTTTACGGAGTTCTTTTTTATTCTTCTTCTGAGCGAACAGTTGTATGACGTTTGTAGAGTTCGGTGCTGTGTCAGCCTCACTATGCGTCCATGATTGCGATTTTATTAATGTATCGTATTCGCTTGCTATTTGCTGCGCACTTTATACACGTGGAGCCACCGAGTCACGCGGTACCGCGACATCTGCGCAAGATCTCTCCCATATCCTGTGGCAAATGCGCCATCGAAACTCCCCCAAGCACGCTCAAACCATTAATTAGTAGCGAGGAGCTGTGGGAGACGGCCCTGCGCAGCTCCGATCCCACCCTACAGGACCGAATCCTGAGGTGGGCTGAGGAGGTAGCGGAGGCCTACCACGACTGGTAGACGGACGTCTATCCACATAATGTGGTGACGGACGCCTGCTGGGACTGGAGTACTTAGACCTCCCCCCCCCCCCCCCCGCCCTCCCGGCCCCTCCCTTCTCTTAAAAGGGGAATAAAGTTCAATCATGCATTCAACGCAGGGCGTAACAGAATCACTCACTTGTCTTGACCGTCGTCGCTTCCTTCGGTGTTGGCGGTGCTGGCCACTTCCAGGAGTGGCCGCGTCTCAGGGACGGGGCTGATGATGAGCGCGTGGTGCGAGTTGTGGATGGCCACGGCACCGCCCGCACTTCTCGCGTCAGGAGCGAACAGCCTGTTCTCCGTGTTCCCGTCTTCTGCCTTGCTTAGGTCCTGCCAAAGGATAATAAAAACAAAAACAAAAAAGATCCCTGGCTGAGTGACTCTTTGATTCTCTCAACTCAATTATTGGTGACCATAAATCATCGGCCATTAAAGGCCGTTGGCATATACTGATAACAGTCGCTATATAGAAGTGGTAGTTGCAGTAGTAGCAGTAGCTAACTGTGTTTAACATCTCATTGCTGCTGAATGCCACAATATAAAAATACATGAGCGTTTTTGCATTTTTCCCAGATTGTAATGCGCCCTCTGCGCCTTGGACTTGAACCCCTGAACCCACGTTCAGCATCGGAACGCTGTAGTAGCAGCATTAGTATCAGTAGCAGTAGTGTACCAGCACTATCAGTAGTCGTAGTGGTATTATTAGTAGTAGTAGAAGCTGTTGTAGTATTAGTAGTAAATTGACCCAGCACTATAAGTAATAGTAGTTGTAGTAGTAGCAGCGGTAGTGGTAGTATTAGTAGTAATAGTAGCTGTAGCAGGACTATTATCAGCAACAGCAGCAGTAGTAGGAGAGAGAGAGAGAGAGAGAGGGCTCTTTATTAGAAAAACAGAGAATTTTGCCGGCGCGTATATAACCGCTGGCATGCTACTCTGTATAGGGATGGGGAATGGGATTAAAAGATTCCAGATAAGAGTGGGAGAAAAAAAAAGGATAAAAATAAATATGAAATGTCCTACTGGACCTGATACTAATTTTTACAGGTGACATGGCGGGTAAATTTAGGCTTTTGTATAGGAAGGATGCAATTCTTAAAGCTTTCCTATTTGACCAATTTCTGTCAGGTATTTGAACAATAAATCCAAAACCCGTCGCTGTTTCGAAGGGCCGGGCATTGGACCTAAGATGGTCGGTAACGTTAACGGTTCGGGGCAAATCATGTCCATTTGGTGCTCAAAAAATTGTCTCTCGTCGCGGTACGCGGGGCATTCTAGTAATACGTGCTCAATTGTCTCTAAGTTGCGACAGTTATCACAGTATGGGCTAGTGGTAAGTCCTATGCGGTACAGATAATTGTTCGTGTATGCCATGTTCAGTCGAAGACGATGGTACAATGTCTCTAAGTGTCGAGGAAGTGGTCGTGGAATTTTCGGTCTCATTTCTGGGTCAATGTAACGTAGGAAGGTGTCTTGGTGAAGCGGCAGATTCAAGATGCGGTCTTTTTCTTGATAGGCATATTTTTTTGCCATAGTTGAAGCGTCGGCTTTTGTAAAATATGTTCTTCTGAATTTGCGGTATTGGAGTCCATTTCTGGCAGCTTCGTCCGCTCTTTCATTTCCCGAAATGCCGGCATGGCCAGGTATCCACTGGAACTTTATGCAATGCCCAGCAATCTTAGCCCTGTGGTGAAGATAAGCAATGTCAAATGTTGCTGGTTGATTATTGCAACGCTTGTGCCTGTTCCATATACTTTGTAGGGCTGCTTTTGAGTCTGTGAATATCACCCATGTCTTTGTCGGCTGCTGTCGAAGTATATACACAAGGGCCTCCTTAATGCCATAGAGCTCCGCTGAAGTAGATGATGTCGCTCGCTCAAGACGAAACGAGAATCGTTGTCCTGTAGAGGGAACAAAAAGTCCGCATGATGAACGATGTGGAGTTGTAGAGCCATCTGTGAAAATGTCCGTTGCGGCTGCGTATTCTTTGTGCATATATTCTAAAGCTATCTGATAAGTCGCTGCTTGAGGCATTTTCTTTTTCTAACTGATTCCAGGTATGTATGGCACGATTTCCAGTGGGGACAGTGTCCATGGAGAAATGTTTCGCGGCATAATTTGTGACGCCTGAGCAGGAATCGAAATAGATATGCTTCCGACGGCCTGCCCAAAGCTGGATGTCGCACGGGTTCTGGAAATATCCTTTAAAAAGTGATTCTTCGTATGAATGACGTGGCGGAGGTGTATCCGAAGTGTCTCCTGCGAACATAGCACTTCCAGAGGCAGGCATCCGGCTTCTGCTACAGTCCCTGAGCGGGACGACCCCTTCGGAAGGCCAAGACATACGCGAAGGCAGTTGTTTCGTGCTGCCTCGAGTTTTCTCTTGCTTGTGGGAGACACTTTGTGCAGGATCGGGAGGTAATATCGTAGTGTTCCGTCGACGTAGGCCTTATGGAGGAGCACCATTGATCGACAGTTGCTGCCCCACTGTGATCCGGCTAAAAATCGGAATACGTGCGACGCCGAGGAAATCTTCTCACTCAATTTTTTCACTTGGGGCGACCATGTGAGGTTCCTATCGATCGTCACTCCAAGAAACCTTTGCGTCTTGACGTATGGAAGGGCGCGACCACTCAACATTAGTGGGTATTTTTCCATACGCCTCCGCGTGAAAGCCATGGCAACGCTTTTGTCGGGGGACAATTTCAGACCCCTTGGATTTAGGTAGGCCGATATATTTGCTAGCGCTCTCTGGAGGCGTTGTTGGGTGGTACTGCGGGAACGCGCCGCACTCCAAATGCAGATGTCGTCCGCATACAGTGTGATTTTGACGCCAGGGGGCAGGTTTCTTTTCAGATGGATGAGGACTAAATTAAATAATATCGGGCTTAACACAGCTCCTTGTGGCACTCCCTTCTCGACGGCATAAAGCGCTGTGGGGCCATCCGGGGTACACATGAAAAGTTGGCGTCCTTGAAGATAGTCTGCAATCCATGCGTAGAGCCGTCCTCCAAGACCAAGAGTTTCCAAAGCGTCAAGTATCGCTGTATGATAGACCGAATCATATGCTGCCTGAATGTCTAAAAATAATGCAGTAGGTATGTTTCCAGAGACCAATTCCTCTTCAAGTGATGAAACCAAGGCAATGACATTATCAATTGCGGATCTATTTTGCCGGAAGCCATTCATTTCCTCCGGGTAAACTTTTGCAGTTTCCAGGAACCAATTTAGTCGTTTGTAGATCATTTTTTCGAATAGCTTCCCTACGCAGCTAAGCAGAGATATGGGTCTGAAGGAGGCGTAATTCGTTGGCTGCTTTGATGGTTTCAATATAGGAATGACTTTCGCAAGCTTCCATTCCGTAGGAACCTCCCCAGTTATCCATGAGGCGTTGTAGTACTCCAGAAAGCGTAGGCGAGATGTGTGGCATAGTTTTGCGAGCGCTTCATAGCTCACGCCGTCATGGCCAGGTGATGATCGCTTGTTTACGTCGCTGATTGCTGCCGTGAGCTCTTCGATGGTGAATGGTAATTCTAAGTCAGGAAGGGTAGCTCGAGGTGGACTAGGCTGACGACTTGCAATTTGCCGCAAAGGTTGTGCCCCGTTGGAAAGGAGCCTGCAGTACTGCTCTGCCACCTCTTTCAGGGATGCGCGTTCATGTAATGAGAGGGCGATAAAAGGATAAAGCTGTTGCGGCTCTTTGCGAATGCCTCTGACGACTCGCCAGATTTTGCTCAGCGGTTGTCGTATGTCCAGTGTCCCACAAAAGTCCCTCCACCTTTTTCGGTCCAGTTTGGTGAGGTAACGTCGTATATGCCTTTGTGCCCGTCGACAAGTTCTGAGGTCTTCGATATTCTTAGTACGTAGAGCCTTCCTTTCGGCACGCCTTCGAATGGCACATAACCTTTCAAATTCCTCGTCGTTTGTTGGTACATTACAATGCTTAGTGGCAGAGCGGGTACTTTGTTTGAGGCAATGAGCTATTGTCGGTATTATTTCTGTATTTGTAGTCGAGGCTGTGATTCCTTTGTCTATGGCTGCTGTGTAAGCTTCCCAGTCTACCGACTTCAGTTTCACTTTTCTGGGCGACGTCCGAAAATGAAGGGCAGAGATTAGGATCGGGTAGTGATCACTACCTCGAGTCTCGAAATCTGTACACCATCCGAACATCGGGGCCACTTGACTTGATACGAATGTGATGTCAATGCAGCTAACAGTCGTCGGATTTTTCAGGTACGTTATGCTGCCATCGTTCAAGGGCTCTATATTGTATTTTGCAAAAAGCTTCGCCAGCTTGGCACCCCGACCACATGTATGTGAACTGCCCCAGATCTCGTTATGTGCGTTGAAATCGCCACAAATAATATGTGGCGACTGAGTGTTTGTCAACAAGTTTTCCAATCTGGTCACGTCGAAAGGTGATCCTGGTTCCAAGTAGACGCCGATTAGGGTAAACACTTTGGATGCAATCACTGTGGTTGCGCAAATATATTCGTTCTTGTCATGTGGTGTTACGTCAATCGCAGAGGCAGGTATGTCGTTGCGAAATCCAACGAGCAGTCGGCTAATTCCATTTTGTCGTCTTGAATGATGAAAATAATACCCCTTTATCCTAAAGTGCTCGTCGACGCGAGACTCAGAAATGACTAAAAAAGGGAATCGGTACACTCGCGTAAGATGCTTAAAGTCTGCTAACTTCGAGCGCAATCCGCGAGCGTTCCACTGGAATATAGTACATGTGCGGAAGTGTTTGTTGGTGGACACCGCTTGTGAGACGATTGTTGGCGAAGCCATCGTTGCTACTGCGAAGAATCACGGCTTTGCGCCGTGAAAGAAGACGACACTAGCGGTTCCAAAGCCAGGATGGCCTCTACTTCAGGGATGCTCTTAAACGATGGGCTGGCACGGAGAATAGCCTTGAGTGCGGCGAACTTCATGGGAATCAGCACACTTGATATCTCATTTGCAGTGCTACCATCTAACGACCTTTTTTGGTTCTTCCTGTTCTTCTGCTGCGACCTTGAGGACACTTGTTGCTGTCGTGGGGTTGAGGTTATATCACTTGAGGGCATTGATGGATTCGTTGCAGTTGAAGGCCTTTGCTGGTTTTCTTTCACGACTGAGGCGTAGGACTTTTTCAAATTCGTGTCGCTGCGCTGCACCGTGTCGTGTTGCTTTTGGTTTGTAGATGTATACATCACATCCGGATTCGGTGGTGGTTCTCGTCGTTTCCGTACTTTTCCTTGGATTTGCTCCATAGTCCGTGCAAGAGTGGCTGATTTCTTTTTAGGACACCCTCCGTATGACGCAGCATGCTCAGCTCCACAGTTTGCACACCGAGGCTGGGAACGTGACGTGCACTCCTTATGCGTATGTGGACCAGCGCATATCTTGCAGCGGATGGGGCCTTTACAATATTTCGCTATATGTCCGTGTCTTTGACATCTGAAACATTGAGTAGCAGACCCCATGTATTCCGTCACGGGATAACTGCAGAATCCAAGCGACACTCGGTTTGGTAAAGGGGCGTCCTTAGCGAATTCCAGGATGACCGAGTGTCTTCGGGTTTCCGTTACTACGCCATCTTCGTTAGGGACGTAGAAAACTTGCCTTTTAGCAGATATGACGCCTTGTTCGCTCAAATACTCCTTGAGGTTGTCATCTGAGTACTCAACAGGAACGTCCTGTATCCTCCCGTACGTGGCAGAGTAGGAGTATGGAACTCGAGCTTCTACAGGAATGCCCGATAGATCTGTCACTGTGAGGAGACGATTGGCTGCGGGAAGTGTAGACACTGTCACCATGAGGCTTCCATCCTTGTTGAGACGGTGGCTGAGTATCTTTTCTTGGGCTGTTGTCACGACCGCAGAAGCCAGAAGATTCGGGTTTACTTTCCATAAGCTGCTGTCAGGCTGAGTTGGCTTGAATATAACAGGAACACCTGCGGCTCTTTTCTTTTTGTAAGAGACAACAGTGAAGGCTGTCTGATCCATCTCTTCGTTGTCTCCTGCAGATTCTCTAGTGTCGATGTCATCTTCACGTAGCCTTTTCCTTGCTTGCTCATCTTCTCCGTGGTCTACAGAAGCAACGTGCTGACCTGATTGCTGATGGCTTGCGACGGATGCCATCAGAGCATCACGAAGGGCGGCCGACGGCGGAGGCTCGCCTCGCTGCTTCGGTCCGGTGCGCTTCGGGAGCCGCTTGCTGTGCTTCTCTCGCAGGACGGTGACCCCCAGACCGGCGTTCGGTGAAAGAGGTGCACAAAGAGTAAAAATGAGCTCTACACTTGCTAAAAAAGACTTAAAATTACAGACGGGCGTTCGGAAGCGAGCCTATCACTCGTCGTCTTCCAGCAGTAGTAGGAATTGTTGTTGCTGATGCTAGTTGCGCTTATATATAGCGCACGAAAGAACTGTATCTCTAGCGCGCCGTTTTCGATGTCGTCATTATTGCAATTAAGTACCATTGTCGCTGTCGCTGTTGCTGGAACATTGCTACTTACCAGGACGCAGGAGCTTGCTTGGAAGTCAGTTTCGTCGCCCGATGGCTGCAGTGAAGTTTCGGCGGTGGACATGTGCATGCCGCTTGAAAGCTCCTCGGGGCCACCGGCGAAAGCACTCGTCGCTTCAGGAACGATAGGGTGCGGGGTGAGCTTGCTTCCCGCGCCAGCCGGGTTCTCTGTGCGAGCAAAAGGGTGCGATGTCAGAACGTCAAGCCAACATAATATCCTATATTTATCTGCATTGCATTACTATCTTCAAGAAAGAGTCAGAAGAGTTTACCTAATAATAAGGACCGTCAGAAGAGAATGCGACTAAAGGACTTGCGATGGCAAGGCATCACCTCTCTTACGCCTGTGGCGGCTCACGAACTTACGCAGTTGCTTACGAACATACACATAAAACACCACGTCAGTGTGTTTGCGTGCTCCTCTCGTCTTCTCGTCTGGTTTGTACTGCACTAGTACTACAAGATGGCAGTCCAGCCCGCATTACAACACTAACTTACGGACTGCGTACTGTTTTTGCGCATCAATAGTCGCTTGAGGTGCGCGTTCTTGAACTTGCGCCAGCAAGGCGCAGATAGCGCTCGCCTTCGTGAAACCTCTGTGATTTCTTCGGTACGGAATTGTGGCGCTATCTAACGTGCACCCGGCGAGTGACGGCTGTTGCCTTCGCGACAACAGCGCACAACTTTGCGTTTCTTATCGTGTTTCCTTTTCTTGTTTGTTTAGCGGGGAGATGGGGGGGGGGGGGGGGCTGAATTGACATATGACATATTAGAGGCTTCAGGCAAGATGGCGCAAACCACTGCGAACTCGGAACCTAACTTGTTATCACAAGAAAGATTTTCCATGATCGCAGATCTCGGGGGCACTGATGACAGGTAAGGGCTAATTCACACCGGCGATTCGCAGAGGTCGCGCGACTCGCAGTTAGTCGAAAATAGTCGATTTGGTTGAAGAGCGGCTATCTCAGGTCATTCTCTCGGGCGCTATATTTTCTACTCGCGCGCCTGCGGTTGCAAACATACTGAACCAAATAGTAGCACAGGGACCGGGCGATTGCATGCGCTGACGCTTATATCACGTGGCGATGATGGTACCAGTAGGCATGAGCGGCAGCGATCGCGAGACTTTCGATTGAAGACGGGCAAGTAGCTTGCTAGTGTGAACATCGGTCACCCTGAGTCGCTCCTTGGTCGCCAGTCATGGTCGGCCACGCAACCTCTTTCAATCGCCGGTGTGAATGCGCCCCAGCAGGTATCAGACGTGAAGCTACCCGAATCAATGCAAACACCAAACACACTAAGTACAGCTCGCTATCGCAGGTAAAATGCACGATGCTCTGGGCGGATAGCCCTTTGGTATTCATCCGGGGTGGCACTTCCTTTTATAAGTATTTTATTCTAGCTTCTTTTATACACTAATGTGGTTGTTGTTGTTGTTGTTGTTGTTGTTGTTGTTGTTGTTGTTGTTGTTGTTGTTGTTGTTGTTGTTGTTGTTGTTGTTGTTGTTGTTGTTGTTGTTGTTGTTGTTGTTGTTGTTGTTGTTGTTGTTCCGCATGCTTACAACTTCCAAATTACTAATCCTTTTGTCTCAACCAGCAAGCGAAGGACTAGCAGTCATTTGAGGAAAAAAAAGCAGATAAGCCGATGTCCACCCTAGAGTAATTTGAAACTTCCTTCGTATAAGGCTGTACTATATTTCAAGTGCTTCGAAAACCCCTTGATCTAAAAACTTAAAATTCGCATAGCATACTACACCTGACGTGCGATGAAAGGTGAGGCACACGCCGCCGCACGACTAGCGAAAGTGCACGAACGCACGAGTCCAAGCCATTTATTCGTTTAGTTTAACTAAACACTGCCTCCACACGGAAAGTCACAATCCGCTTGGTTGCTACGAAAACGTAACGAAAGGCACAACGAAGAGACAGTCCACATATGGCAAAAAGTGCCCTCGAAACAGGATTCGTGTTTCGAACACAGCGCAGCCTTTTAGAGCGCACCTGAAAGACGAGAAATCGCTGAAAGCACTAGTCGAACAGAAAATCATCGATGAACAAAGACCATGCGGCTGAAGCTTGCATGCTGCCAGTTTCAAAAGCACTCGCTCGTCCTTCTTTCAGACGACGTCTATTGCGAACAAAGCCATGGCTTTCTCAAATGTCGTTGTGTCTCGCGTTTGCTAAACTCTATCCTAACAATGAAAGTTCATCCACGTGGCCACGTCATGTTTTGTTTTTGTTTCTTTGCTATTTTCGAGTAGGGATATTCTACTTGAAAGAACACAAAGAACAAGTTCCGAAACAGTGCACAGATGTGCTGGAGGTAATAAAGCTACCTCGGTAGCATAAGCGATGAGTAGTATGATATTAAATCATTGGTAGCATTACGTGTCGATCTTGCATCGAGCCTGCATGAAGGCGTAAGTGTTTTGTTTGACAATAAAATATGAAACCATTCGAATGCTTCACGGTTACATAACCACGGTGAAGCTGACCGCACATGTGTATGCTTTCACTCGTGCGACTCAGTAAATACAGCGTTTGAATCACAATAAAAGAGAGAGAGAGAAAGAGAGGCATTACTTGCCACGAGAAAAAAAATGAAGTCATAGCAAAAACACTAAAGGTAAAGTAGGAAGCAGGCACAAGGGCAGCTCGGTGCTCGCCTTCAGAAGAATAGCTTGAGGTCTGTTTTACATCTTACTCTTTTCTTTCTTCCTTTAATTTTTTTGTGTGTGTACGTGTGTGTACCAGAATTTCATCCGCGCGAGTATCATTGGTGCCAAGACCATTTAGTGCTGTGATTAATTTCACCGCATCTCTCGGACATGGAATACCAAGAAATATTTCTTATTTTTGTTGGCTGTAAAACTTAAATATAGACTGAGTTTCAGCCAGCTGGCAACGCCACGTATACACTGAAACAAATATAGGGAAAGCTAAGCAAAGGAAAATAGAAAAAAAATGATGCTACGTGTGAGAACAGGGGCCGCAAGCAATAAAGTGAAATCTTCAAACAACAGTTCACCGCAGGGACGGCAAAGATGTACTTCGGACATCTATCTGGCCCGATACTGATCACTGAATGTGGCTTGGCACCTCTCTTTCTGTCGGTTGTCTTCGTAGTTTTGCTATAGATAAGGCTGCTGTTACCTACTCCCTTACGTGTCTCTGTCCGTGTTCCTTCTCTAAGCATTTCTCTCGCCAATTGTCAACACGCCTTCGCCACCGTGCTTTGTAAGTTTGATATAAAAGAAACTGATCCAATTTGCAGGCTGTTTCAACATTGCCATGTACCATATATAATATGTAGGTTGTTGGAAAAAGCAATCTGCCAGCACTTACTTTCGCTCCATTAAACCATCCCTGCAAGAGTGCTCAAATTCTTTACTTATCTTTTACATGTTGCACAAAGCCATATGAATCCCTGCTTTCCACAGTTGTATGCTCTTCCTACTCAAGCTTGCATCAAAGTATTCCAGGTCTTTTATAAGCGCGGTCGCGCGTCGATGCAGTGTGGGAGATGCGAATGTGCTTAATTGAAATAATGACTTTATTTCTAAACCATTCCAACATCCGAGCGACAAGTTGTTTGGAATTCGGAATTGGCACTTGCATCGTACCCGATGGACCACGCTCTGAACTCAAAATCAGCCTTAAAGCTATCTGTTGCAAAGCCGTTTTGCTAGGAGACAACAGGAGGAGGAGGAGGAGGAATAAACTTTATTTGTGCACAGCAGATTTGAGACCTAGGCCTCTACCTAAATGACGGCCTCGAGCCCTTGGGCCCTGGCGGCATCTTCGGCCTGCTGGATTGCCTTGCGTTGGTCTTCCGGTGCACAGCTGAGCAACGCGGTCTCCCACTGCTCTCTGGTTTTAATTATTTTATTCTGTATGGGTGTACGAGGACAAGCCCATACCATGTGTTGTAGGTCCGCCCTTTCTTCACAGAATCTACATCTATTCGTGTAAAGGTCCGGGTAGTAGCGGTGGTAGGCCACCGGGTTCGGATATGTATCTGTTTGTAAGAGGCGCCATGCCGTCGCTTGCCGTCTATTTAACGAGGAGTGTGCCGGGGGGAAATGGGCCCTTCCCAATTTATAGTGTTTGGTGATCTCGTTAAAGCTGGTCATCCGGTCTCTCTCCGTTCCCAGTATTTGTTGCGTGTCACCTGCTCGGCCTGTCAGTTCTCGAGCCAGGTTGTGCGCTATTTCGTTCCCGGGAAGGGAGGAGTGTGCGGGTGCCCATATAATGTGAATGTCGCGATCTTCACGAAAGTTGTTTAAAATTCTGAGTGCTTCCGGCGAGATTCTTCCTTTTGCATAGTTCTTGACTGCTGTAGGAGACAACAGCAACAAAAAGAATTGAGTTGTGGGGCATCATCTCCACCAGCTTTAATTGAGTCCCAAGAGTGTTTCGAGATTTGAAGGTCGCACAGCTCTGAAAGATTAGCTTGCCGCTACAGCATTAACTACAACGTCACATCTCGTTCACTCTCAGTGGCCAGTGGTGAGTATATCGTTCTGTGTGACAACTCACCACCATTGGATTGGGTCACCGCGCTGGTTGAAGTCTGGCTGACCTGCTTCGAGTGCGGCTGCATGCGACTCGGCCAAGTGGCCACGCTGCTCAGCTTCGAGCGTTCCCCGCGATTGTTGTAGCCGGAGAGCACCGGGAGCTGCGGGTAAAGACGTGTATCGCAACAGGCGAACAAAGATGAGCTAATTTGATTATAGTGAACGAGATAGATAGATAGATAGATAGATAGATAGATAGATAGATAGATAGATAGATAGATAGATAGATAGATAGATAGATAGATAGATAGATAGATAGATAGATAGATAGATAGATAGATAGATAGATAGATAGATAGATAGATAGATAGATAGATAGATAGATAGATAGATAGATAGATAGATAGATAGATAGATAGATAGATAGATAGATAGATAGATAGATAGATAGATAGATAGATAGATAGATAGATAGATAGATAGATAGATAGATAGATAGATAGATAGATAGATAGATAGATAGATAGATAGATAGATAGATAGATAGATAGATAGATAGATAGATAGATACGAATAAAAAAGATTAGAGAAGCACAAACTGAGAAAATCGCGTACACAGTCGAACAATAGCCGGAAGCGTTCTCAAAACTTCTTATGTATGTACACTTGTAGTCCTGTCATGCCGACGGGTAATGTAGGACGCACATGGGCAGTGCGTGTGTCTTAACAACAGGCTACCTCAATTGGTGAGGCGGTAGATGGTGCGGTGGTACTGTTCGACACAGTCCACCCAAGCGAGAGTACATCTCACGAGATTACAGCATAACCATGCGATCTGCCTAACGACGCGTTGGAACGTTGATGGCTTGGACTGTTGTAATCTACTGGAAGCCATCAGAAACTATTGAGATGTGTTGAGATTTTTCGATGTATTGTTGGGCATGACTTGTGCAGCGGATCAAACGTATCTTGCGTATACATGTGTTTCGCGATTACGCGTCCTAACGATGCCATACTTTTAAAATGTAGCAACAAAGGCTCACATGCGGAAAGGAAGCGAATGCGATAACATCTGCGCGAACTGTCTCGGCATTTTAAGGGAACCGAGGAGGCCCCAGCTATTGTCCCGCCTCGGCTACGGCCTTCTTTTCCGAACACGACACCAAACCGAATGAGAAAGACATGTCACTAGCACGCCTGCGCATTGTGTAACCATCTAATGCGCGCATCCGAGTGCATGCCGTTCACCGCAAGTGACGCCATCTTCCTAAGTGCGACAAAGCGAAGGTTGCGGTAAATGTTCTTTCGTGCAAGCTTACCGCGGCCCGACTCTTTTGTCCCATCGCTCTGCGTCCCACGGCGTACTCCTGGTATTGAGAAAGCACGCACAGAATGGCGTATATCTGCAAAAAAAGAAAGACAAAAAAGAACGAGAGGTTTCGGCACCAAACGCATCTCAAAGTGGTCAGCGGCAATGTCTTATTAGATGGCTCGTACTCACGTAGAAAGAAAAACAAACTCGGAATGTTCAGCCAGTGCCGCATTGATGCTTCTAGCTTGCACTTAACTTAACTAACTAAAAAAATACTTATTTACGGGATTGTCCACCTACGCGTCTGAGATTCTGAAAATAAATTAAAATCGTAGCTACACAGGCTTTATCCACGCAGGTACGTGACTCGCATGGATAAGTTATTTATTGTCAATTAGCAACAGAAATTAGGCAGTAGTTGTAAACGTATCCGCACGAGATATTTCCACCCTGTGCGCACACCTTGATAAATGTTCGTTTTGTTTTTTAGATATGTACATTTAGCCCTCCAGTCGAAATTCCTTGCAGGACACGTCACCGGCCAGCGGCGTTGATTAGTTGTCTTCCTTCGTCCTGCTTATGCTGTACAATGCGGTGCACTTTTAGACGAGCGAAAAAAAAATCGAGCGCGTACTTTGACAATGAATCAGGCGTGTGTGTGTTTGCTGCGAGAATTCAAAGTGCCATAACCTCGAATGATATTTGAAAAGATGGCTTCTAGCTAAAAACTTGTGGCCGCAGTAGTGACCGAAGAGCGCTGATAGCCCCGCCGGCCTAATAAGAACCACATGGCCGTCGGGCTATTGGCGTAGAGAGAGATGCGTATTGAATGCGTGATGTGTTTTTCCAAGCGGATTATAGGCGAAATTCTGAAAATCACGTTTTATTTCAAGTTCAACAATGTAGTAGTACTGCAACGTACCACGCGTACAGTGTTCGCATGGACTCGGTTCACATAATCGTTATTCGGAAGCGTTGCACAGCTTCGCGGGCTTCCTCAATGAGTCCGTTAAATCTCCGGCCCGATGCTTCCTTGAACTGTAAGATGTGCTGGCACCTTGAAGGAAGCACCACTTCTGCTTTGCGCGCTACAAGATGATTTTGACTTCTTGCATGGCACGTACATCCTAATAAGTTTCTGTAGAGCTCGTTTCGTTCGCGTGTTGCTGCTCTTTCTGAGTCTTTTTTTGTTTCATTAAATGTTTCTTCTCAATTTATATATAGTGCTTTGTGTGCGGGCTCGCGTGTTTGTGTGTGTGTGTGTGTGTGTGTGTGTGTGTGTGTGTGTGTGTGTGTGTGTGTGTGTGTGTGTGTGTGTGTGTGTGTGTCTGTGTGTGTGTATGCGTGTGTGTGTGTGTTTGTGTGTGCGTGGGTGTGTGTATGTGTGTGTGCGTGTGAGTGCGTGCGTGCGTGCGTGCTTGTGTGTGCGTGTGTTGTTGTTGTGTACATTTTAATATCGACGTCTTTATTTTCAATTCGTTCCTCTAATCAGCTGGAGTAACATGACAAGCGTTTGGCTAGGTTAGCATTTACAGCTCTCGCGAAAGTATATACATATCGCCATCCATTGTTCTTGATGTGATACAAATAGCTTGAGACTTTGCATAATCACAATATATGGCATTTAAGTTTTATATGAACCACATGGCCATCTGTAGTCCTTGTTTATTGCGTCTGTACACATAAAATTTCCTAATGGTAATAGCCATGACGACACTGTATGTGACACAAAGCATATAAAAAAAAGAAAAGTACGTCACTCCTCCACGTGTAAAATAAATGTATAAACGAAGTCAACATCAGCGGCCCCAGCAATATTTCGTTCAACAACGCGGACAGATCTCAAACAACCAAGTGAAAAATTCTATGTACTGATGTTATCATGTTCTTGACTCTTTTATTACATTTTTGAAAATGTACCACGGAACTCGTGGGCATATTCGTTAGAGAATACGCATCGGCTATCAGCTGTCCCATCAGTTCAAACATTTGGCTTAGTGCTTCATTTCCATCCCGTGCGTGGAAGATCTAATTAGCTGTGGTCGTCGGGCAGGTCATTTGACTGCGAATAAAAAAATGGGTAACCCTTCATTGATTTCGGTCGCATATCCCTCGGCGAAATTTTAATTAGCTTCCATGCTTCGTACCCGTTTCAGCTTTTTTTTTTTCATTCGCGCTCGTGATTCCATCTTATAATTTGCTCAATCGAGATGTCTTTACGTGGTTCTTTGTTCAATATGTAAAAAAACTGTACCCGGACTCCGCAATTACGAAGTTTGGCTCAAGGTCAGAAACCCGTCTCCAATGATTTCCTTTTTTTTCTTTTCTGCCTATCTTGCCTTCTAAGTGAGTTCGGTTGCTTCAGTAATCATGTCCTCGCGAAATTTTCTGAACTGAACCAGCTGTCTCGACTTTAGCAGCACGAAAGGACGAAGAAATATACTTTAATTGGCTTATCTTTATTATATGGTGATTTGTAGACGTCTCGTTTAACTGTCGCCGACTACTCCTCACGTACAGATGTGAAAAAAGAAGAATGAACTTAGAAGCATTAAAACTGAATGCCAACTCCAAACCACAATAACACAAAGTCACATCACATAAGCACACTCATTCCACACTAAAACTTAGAAACACTGCATTACAAATTCAACTCACATAAGTGCACTAAATCAACACGATGTCTGGTCACACAACTTCACTAAAACCAGGGCACGTAAGAAAACACGTATTATATTCAAACGAAGGATCATGAATCCAGGCATTAAATGGGCCAAAGTCGGATGAAATTGATCACATAGCTTACCACAGATAAACACTCTACTCATTAGTTTCTGAGAATGTTGCTCGCTTCTAGAAATCATAGGAGGGCCCGTCACGCTCGTCTTCGCAATGGATGCGTTGGCCAAGGACCTGAGATCTTCCGAGGTTTGATTGCCTTTCTTATCAAGCATTGAATGGCTGATCCTATTCTAAGAATGAAAACTCGTGGCCTAATTGAAAGCGTGAATGCAATATAAGAGACGGCGAAACAAACAAAAAAGAAGGAGGAGGTAGAGAGAGGGGATGATCTACAAGGTACCTTCCCAGTTCTTTCGCGCACCGCCGCAGAGAACAGCGATAAAGAAATAAAAATTATAGTGGATTTTTTAGCTCACAGACGAAGGAGTCCTTTCGAAAAAATACGTCGTTATAAACCTTAATCTTCTTTTTTTTTTTTCAAAAGTTATAACTTCGGTTTTGTTTCACCAAGCTAGACAGCTAGATGAAGCCTCCGATGAGCACTAAGCAAGAACTAGTAAAAAAATGTTTCCACTAAACTTACAATTGCAAAGAGAAAAACGTGCACGTGCGCCCTCAAAAGAGAATGTTATTCGGAGGGCGATAACCACGAAGAACCTGAATTTTATGCCTGCCTAATCTCGAGGAGCCTGAAGACGAGCCACAGACAATGCATGTGTCTGTGCGACGTGCGCATTGTGTGCGTCAAATGTTTTAAGCGGTAAAGAAAGGCGAAGGGAAATTTTTTGTTCGTAGCGATTTTCTCATTCCGAAAATCTTTCGTTGGAAGGTGCACGCGCGATTGTAGAAAAAAAAGAAAGAAAAATTGAATCCTGCGTGCCGTATAATCAACCCACGAAACCTTAATGCAGAAAGCGTCGTGAGACACTCACTTACAAAAAGCTAGACCTTTACAGCCATTGCCTACGCTTAGAGCTCTCAACGCCGCTTTTCGCTCCAGACGGATAATTCAAGAAAAGTAATAAACCGGGTAAGTAAAAGAAATGAAGACAGCCGCATCCAATTTCGTGCGAAAGGACCGCAAAGGGTACATCGCCTGCAAACGTTTTCTTTCCTTTTTTTCTTTTCTTTCTTTTTCTTTTTGTCAAGACATGTCAATGCTCGAAACAGAGTTTTTAGAAAGATTTTAATGCAGAACAACGAAGAGTATGACTACGAAAATTAGGACCGCCTGGGTGAACTGAGGCAAGGTAATTGAAAAAAAAAAAGTTGGAATGGCGATTCAACCTCTAGTTAACGCGGATCAAAGACATCGCTATCCGGAGCAAGTTGTGGGTGAGAATGGGGAGCAATCACTGCATACGGCACTCTTTAGCATCACCCCTCGCGTAACAAGAGTAGGAAAAGCGTCGGTCTGCTTTTTTTTTTTGTACACTGCGCTCTCTTTGGAATGGGCCCACATTTCTTAGACTGCAAGAACTTCGGGATCGACTCACATTTTTAGAAGCACAATTGCCGGGATCGGCCCGCGAAATAGGCTAGAAACCCACGTACCCGGTAGGGAAAAGTAGGGATAACTCGTCAAGAAAGACACTGTCCTTAAAGAAATAATGTGTAGATCCGACGCAAATATTGGAATCTATGTGAAGCGAAGCTTTAGTGAAGCGGAGAATTAAATGCTCTACAACCAAACGAGATCCAGACGCGTACGATTGGGTTTATTTTTAACCTATGAAAAGTGCAAGCTCTTGCACTATTTATATTTAGGCACCGCACGAGTTACAAATTTTGCTCTCATGCAGTTTTCGCGTGGATGCATTACACCAATCTCACGTTTTCGCCTAAATGTAAACATCAATATCAGGCCGTCGCACACTGTGACACGTCGGCGCAGTGATGCGACGAGGACCAATAAAGAGATTGTCGACGTTTCTTCTCTCGACTTTTGTCGAGGGAAGAATGTTTATGAGAGGAGTATGGCACATAGATGTATAAAATATATGTCCAATTACATCTAAGAAGCCTGTACCCATTGTGTCACACAGTGGCACATGCCGATGCTGGGGAATGGGCCAAGGATAAGCGCATACCCAGTGACAAACGCCCACTGGTAAACGAACGGGATGGTGAGTGAGTGAGTGAGTGAGTGAGTGAGTGAGTGAGTGAGTGAGTGAGTGAGTGAGTGAGTGAGTGAGTGAGTGAGTGAGTGAGTGAGTGAGTGAGTGAGTGAGTGAGTGAGTGAGTGAGTGAGTGAGTGAGTGAGTGAGTGAGTGAGTGAGTGAGCGAGCGAGCGAGTGAGCCAGTGAGTGAGTGAGTGAGTGAGTGAGTGAGTGAGTGAGTGAGTGAGTGAGTGAGTGAGTGAGTGAGTGAGTGAGTGAGTGAGTGAGTGAGTGAGTGAGTGAGTGAGTGAGTGAGTGAGTGAATAAACGTTTATTTGGTCCAGCAAAGCGCGATGGGATGGTCCAAGTTTAACAACTTTTTGAAAAATCAAGAAAGCCGTTGAATATCATGCGCGGTTCCATTAAGACGTCTGTCTGCTTTAGAGATGCCTATCAACCGACTTCAATTGTACAGCTTTCATTTGTGATTTAGTTTTATTACGCAGGACAGAGCTCCACTCGCTTGCGCTCCGTTGTCGATCAAAGCCCTGTGATATATGAGACGGAACTTACTGTGGCTCGTACCCAGGCGCCTAAGAAAGGAGTATGGCCGAATAGGCATTTTTTTTTAAATCTGACAAGCCGTTTATTATCATCTGCTTTTTCACCAAGGAATATGTGTGCTTTAACTGTCCCTATGAACCAAAACTATATTTCTCTTACATCGTGATTTATTATTTCGCAACAAAGAACACAGGTTCGCTCAATAAAACATTTATTTCGTTAAATTCCGGCTTATATACGCCGCCTTGTGGTGTCCCACTGGGTGTGACAGCACGCAAGGAAACAATAACCAGAACAAACGAAAAAATATTTGCTCAAGGTTCGAGCTCAGAGGGCTGTGTAATCAACGTACAATATGCTAACGCGTACAAAAGCATCGTGAGAAACTAAAGCATAAAACTTTAACATTCTACAGACATTCTCAGGCCTCAGAGATCTTCCTGTCGATTTGCGCTACATACCGCGAAACAAAGAAATTAACAAATTGGGTAAGTATGAACGGTGATCTGGCTAGCAACAAGATAGGAACAGCCCTAGCTAATTTTGTACGTAGCGACCGTAAACGATATTTCTCCTTAAACTTTCTTGTTGTCAAAAGAAGCCAACGCTTCAAGCAGAACATTACCGATACTTTGAGCGAAACAACGAAAAGCGCGACTGCCTCAAGAAGGAACAAAACGAGGTATTTCAAGGCACCCAAGTCAGTGCACGAAAGCACTAGAATGTGGACTAAATACATCTCTATAGGTAACAGCCCATTTTCTAAGCTTGTGTATCAGAACGCTTTATTTCGCGGTACTGCAAAAAATGTTAGGCAAACGGGTCATACCTACGTTGCTCCGATTCAGCCGTGTGTTCCAGCGAACACATTCAAAAAATATTAAAGGTTGCCTTTGACAGGATAGCGCAATTCTGGTTCATGACGGGGTCTACTCGAAGCAGCGGACACTACCTGCCACAAGAATGGAAATGCATGATCGACTAATTAACAAAAACTCATTAAATAACTTTTAACTAATTACCTTATGGCCCATATTGCAATTTACAAATTCTTGCCATGGAATTCGCAAGGCGGATCCACTTGGAACGAATTCTTTCTTAACAGAACGCCGTTTTATGCATTCAAGCACAAAAGTAACTGGAACGTCAATGCATTTCTCCGCAAAGTTCTGGAATTAATATCCCGAAACTGGTGTCATCCTGAGAATTCTTTCCAAGTGAATCCGCCTTGCGAACTCCACGGCTAGAATGACCGAATTACAATATGAGCCATAAGGTAATTAGTTAAAAACTTAATGACGACAGACAGACAGACAGACAGACAGAGACGGATAGATAGATAGATAGATAGATAGATAGATAGATAGATAGATAGATAGATAGATAGATAGATAGATAGATAGATAGATAGATAGATAGATAGATAGATAGATAGATAGATAGATAGATAGATAGATAGATAGATAGATAGATAGATAGATAGATAGATAGATAGATAGATAGATAGATAGATAGATAGATAGATAGATAGATAGATAGATAGATAGATAGATAGATAGATAGATAGATAGATAGATAGATAGATAGATAGATAGATAGATAGATAGATAGATAGATAGATAGATAGATAGATAGATAGATAGATAGATAGATAGATAGATAGATAGATAGATAGATAGATAGATAGATAGATAGATAGATAGATAGATAGATAGATAGATAGATAGATAGATGTGTTAGGTCTACTTGTGCAAGGCTATATTTCAAATGCTAACTTTGTATGTGCTGAAACGAAGCGTTGCATAGTGAAAGAGGCCGAGAACACATTAAAACGCAGAAGCATTGGTCGAAATAGCCCTATGCAGACGCCTTGCGCTCTGCAGTATTGTCCCTTCCAAAGTGCTGTCCTCCGTGACAATGCAAGTAGTGCTTGCGACGGGACGACACTTGTCACGCTCTCTGTGGCTTCTGAACTTTTTTACGGAGAACACGTCCAACAATACATCGGTAGTGTAAGGCTGGTGGAAATACAGAAAAGAAACGAAGCCTTACGTTGATGGAGCACAGCGTGTAGTCGACGACGTACATGGCGATGACAAAGGGATTCAGTCGCTGAAACAAATTAAAAAAAAAACATTATGAGTACGCATTGGATCCAGGCTCTCAATCTCAAACTAAGGAATATGGCTACGACTGCGATGGCTGCTAAAGGAAATCCTACTTTCACGGATTTACACAATAACATCGGCCCGTCGCGTGTGCAACGGCGGTGCTGAAGAACGAAGAAGGCTAGGAAACTCCATCGGCGGTTTATTAGACAAGCCACCGCCTAGATGACTGTATGTAGCACAGCATACAGAATGAAAATTAAATGCGCACAAGAAAAGGAGGACGTGAGGATAGACGGGACAACTGCTTAATTGCAAACGACGCCCACTATCAGTCGCGTGCGTTCATTGTTCGCGAAACGAAAAACGCTGGGGAAATAAACTTCGGGAAAACTTGTACCCGCAGACCGCTGACACGGAGAGCCAAAAATGACATGTGCCACACTATTCGTCCTCAAAATAGAAAGAAATAAAACAACCTTTGAAGCCATTTATGTACCTTAAATCTATTTTTTTTCCTAACTTGCAGCGAAGGCGCACTGATGCGGCTGGACTAAGATGTCGTAATCTGGGGCAGCTTCCATAATTAACACCAGTTGAAGTGTTTGTTTGACCTTATCTCTACAAACTATGCCTACTTCATTGCTCGCAGTGCACTGCTAAATACGTTCCGCACAAATTTTTCGGTGATGTTGAATGAACTCTAAGCGTGCCATCCAGTCGGAAGAGCCAGTATTTTTTCATAGCAGTCCAGGGTGAGATGGTTTCTCTTCTTCGCAAAAAAATTTTCAGCGATGGCGAATGCTAGTATAATTGCAGATAATCACCTCCCAATTATTATTTAGCATGACTAGCTAAATAAGAGTGTCTATAATTACTTCGCTGTGCACGTGGCAACTGCGGCGGATGCACGTTCACGTAGTGGGAATCCCCTAGGCAGTAATCACCCAGGCTCTAGCAGACGCTGTCGAAATTCATGACGTTGCAGCCGAACTTGTGCGGGAACTTCACGGAGGCGTCGCCACCTGTCTTTTGTCGTTGCTCCTTCTCTGGCCTACCAAGCGTTTTCTCGCAGTAAGTAAGAGAGGTGCTCATGACATTGTGTAAGGGTGGATCACTATAGCACGGAAAAAATCATCTTTTTCTTTAGGGTTCCTTTAAGAAACTCGCAATAGTTGTCTCGTAGACATTTTTTTGTACTGAGTCATCATGCAGTACCGAAATATCTTAACAACCTTCGTTCCTCCCTTATTTGGCGCGCCGTGGTATAGCTCAGTGGCGCTATGGCGTTGCGCTAACTTATTTCGAGGTCGTGGGCTCGATTCCGGCCATGGAGGCCGCATTCCTATGGCGGCGGTTTGCAAAAAAAGAAAGCGCTCATGAACCACGCGTTTGGCACACGTTAAAGAAACTCGAGTAACCAAATTAATTCGGAGTCCCCCCCACCCATTTCCACAGCAGCATGCCTCATAATGAGATCGTGGTTCTGGCACGTAATATGCCCAGAATTGTATGGTTTTTCTTCTTAATTGGAAACTGCAGAAAATGTTGGGTCCGGTACGCAGGGAGAAGTTGTATATATGGCCGGCCATAGAAATGCGCACACTTAACAAAGAGCCAATATGCAATCACTATACGTAGTTCTCTGGTTTCTAGAGAGAGAGGAACCCATCACTGACGTTTCTTTCCTTTCCTTCCTTTCTTCCTCTTTTCTTTCTTTCTTTCTTTCTTTCTTTCTTTCTTTCTTTCTTTCTTTCTTTCTTTCCTTCTTTCTTTCTTTCTTTCTTTCTTTCTTTCTTTCGTGATTTTTCAAATGCGTCGCTATAGGTTCTTACCAAGTCTGTGATGAAATACAAGGACAGGGCGACGTCAAGCAGCGTTGTCATAGAAACCACGGTGAGCCACGGAATCAGCAGAAGCCGGTTGTCCTGAAATCGTGCGAGGAACAGGGCACCGCATGGAATTACACAGAAACGCGAGAAGACCTGCAGGCGTCATCCCGAGCACCCTCGTGAGCAACACGAAAGGGAACACCGATATAATTTTCTAAGCAACGATTACTCGTAATATGCGGACTCAAATCAGACACGTTAATGTATAAGAACAATCTTTGCCTTTGAAAAATTTGGTCTTATCCAAGGCTTTCATGTAGGGGCAGGTGTGTTTAGCCCCCGTAGCCTCTGGAAAGCAATGCCCGTGTTTCCTTCGATATTGCTCGATCGCGTACATCAAATGATGTATTATCATTTACATTTTCATTGAGAAAAATGTCATTGTTTGTCCTCACCAAGTCATTATGTTTAACAGAAAAAATTTATAATTTAACCACTTGGTGGCCTTGTGCACAGCGGCATGTTTCACTTGCGTTTCTGCAGCATTATTAGCGCGGAACTTTGCGCAGAGCTTGCTTCAAATAGAGTCGACCTATAAATATTCGAAAACCAACAGAAGTTCTCCTTCACAAAGAAGATGCAGAGATACAACCTTGAGGTTATGAAAACGTTATGAAAAGGTTATGAAAAGGTTATGAAAAGGTGTATGTCTATTCTTTCTTTTTCGTTTGCCAACTTCCGCACGACTGATTTTCCAAACTTTAGGTAATTTGTGTCTCAGTTAAACTGGGTACTGGTATGCTTTACTTGTGTTTGCACGGCGTTATTAGGCGTGGAAAATTGAGCTCTACCAAAAAAATTAGGAGAACAAGCCTTGAACCTACCAGAAACAGTCCCAGCAGCAGAACAATGGAGAAAATGACGCAGAGGCCCGAGAAAATGAGAAGCAGGAGGACCAACGTAAAGCCCACTGAAAGAACACGACAAGAAAGCTTGTGGAAATGATTTAAAAGAGTACACAACACATAAACATGCACTAGACAGGAAACAGCACAATCGCATAATAAAGAAGAATGTATTTGAGGAAGATATAAAAGTACAGTTCATCTACTACACATGCGCAGAAAGAAAAAACGCCACCAAAGGAGATAAAAGAAAAGTAAGGAAAGAAAGAGAAAACGAAACAAGGCTAATTTTTAACAGCTTTTTATTCATTTGTTTCCTTCTGTGCCTTTTCTTTTTTATTGTCACCCCTGGTCCGCCCGCTGTTTATGGACCACACGCTCGTGCAGACCATGAACAGTCGTTTTACTTTTTTTCCATAAAACATCAGTTGTTAGTGAGCTCGTGCGTTGTTAGCTGTCTGGTTCGCTTCTTCCCTGTCCTTCAATTTATTTCGCACTGTGCATCGACTGGTCCATGAACAGATACCTTGTCAAAAACCTGTGAGCCGCAGCGGTAAACTAATAATGACGGTTGCGCAATAGAAATATCAACGTTGTCATACCTAGTTTTCGCTACTAGTTCTCGGCGTCCCAACATTTGTAACCAGCGTAGTTAAAAAGCAGACTCAAGATAAGTGCGAGTTTCTACGCGACAAAATTTTGCAGTCAAGGCACTTATATCGCGAGTTGGCAGAGTTTGTATCGCGTGTTTGCATCGCCCGCATGAATATTTCATAAACGTGTCTGGTTCTACAAGTAAACATTCGAGAGCAGTTCGAAAAAAAAAAGCCCGAGCCTGCGTCTCATCCTGTTTATGATGCAAATAGTCAACTGCCTGGGGCGCTTCAGACAGCTTCGGTGGTTTTGTGGTTTATTATTCACGCGTGCGCGTTATGCAGTAAATAAAGCGCAAGGAAGCAAACGCAATAGTAAAACTGCGGCGTGCACTACAGTGGAGTCAAATCTGTGTGTTCGAAATTGTGACCGTAAAACCACGCTGGCAGAACCGAGCACGCTTCGCGGCGGAAGCCCAGTTATGATCCGGCAAGGAAGCACGCTGCAGAGTCGCAAATCATGTTGAAACTTACCGGGCGTGTGAAGCACGGAGTTTGCGTGGAATATACCGGTGACCACTAGCATCGTGTAGAAAATCTGCAAGACAATAAAGCAAACGTAGAGTCAAAATTTGGGAGGGCACGGGAAGCACTGTGGTCTCGCGCGTGTTCTTGCGCTTTTGCAGCGTGTCTGTGTGCGAAAGTATGTGCCTCTTTTAGTTGTCAAGTACTTTATAAAGCAGTTGCGAGCAGCCTTGATACAACCACATGTGTAATGCAATGGCTACCACGCTAAGGGTTAAACTACGGCAATATCAAAACCGACCGAACGTCGATCATCTATACGAATCGTATGATGCGTTTGGGAAGACAGCGTAGACTGGTGATAAAATCTACACGAAATTTATTGGCGATTCCGCAAAAAACAAGCCTTAAGTGAGCTAGAAAAGCGCTTGTAACATGAGTATTCGGCCTCATAGACAGCAAGAATAAATAATATAACATATAATAAAGATACAACCTAACATCATGCCTCTGTGCTTGATGAATTGCGTGCAACTCTCTTTATCAATTCATTCATTCATTCATTCATTCATTCATTCATTCATTCATTCATTCATTCATTCATTCATTCATTCATTCATTCATTCATTCATTCATTCTAAGTTATGTTGGTTCTTCTAAAATCTATGTTTTAATATTTGTTTTCACGTTCGACCGCCTGAATCTCGTCTTAACCCGCATAACAGGTACAGTCCCTTTGCACATGAGAATAACGATAGCAACAAAAACCGCAGCACTGCTTTCAAAGCTTTCAGCTTCGTTGTCGATCGGTGTCAGGAGCCGTGAGCTTTCTGCGTTGATAGAAAACGGTTGTCCGCTTTACAAACAAACTGTTTGCCTAGGAAAACGTGCTTCTGCTTCCGTGTACAAAGGACCGCGGTTTCAATTTGGTGTGAACGAAAACATTTTCAAGTGAAGCTTGTATTACCTCGCTCATACAAAAAAGAAGCTCAAGCCGTGCGAAAATAAAAATTGCTTTGTCGGGCTGCGGATTCAAACCAACGACTTCCGGATTACGAGACCACCACACCAACCGATTCCGCCGCTGTTGTTGTTGTCGTTGTTGTTTCTTTCGTGGTATTTATTACAGTAGTATTCAACCCGACATTCACCGGTTGTGCATAGTCAGAGATTGGAGTTGGAGGGCACAATGGAAGTCATACTCGAAAAAGGCAGCGTTCATACTGTGAATGGTTCGAATGAAAAGGGTGGTAAGAATAGGCACCTCACCAAAATGGGGTACCAGTCCGGTTGTATATCGAGTCCATCATAAACATGTTTCAGGTGTAGTGTCATCTGGATGAAATGGACCCTTGTAGGTACAACCATCTCGGCGTTTCGTCCAGCATTCGCGTTTTCTACAAACTGTGCATTCCCATGAGAAAAAACATATCGAAAGGTGCATTATTATCAGAAGTCGGCCGCAGGTATGGAACAGTATGAGCGTTGATTTCAGTCTTTTTTTAAAGTGCGTTGGAGGACATTCCAAAATGTGATGGCGTCGCTGCAGCTAATAAAACGATGTTCAATCGTATTTGGCACACCACAAAGGCGACAGTTAACAGAAGAGACAAAGATACCCTTTTTCTGTAGCCTTGTTTTTACCGATATGGTTCCACTATGAAGTTTATAAAAGAACGTCTTGCAGCAAGGGGATATATATATTTTACGAGCTCGCTTTAGTACATCGTGCTCTGGCCATTTAATGTATAGTGATCGGTAAAATGGAGGCGGAAATAGCACGGACAGTAAATCTTTGTATAACGTTTTACGCGACACAGAGTACAACTATTCAGTGTAAAACCAGACTTTCAGGAAATTAACCACCAAGTAAACTTCTTGCATGAATCCCCACAAGCATAACCGCGAAGAAAATTGGAAGAAACTATTAAATCATGTAACACATTAACAAAAAGTGCGACTTGCATGAATGACCGAATTATAGAATGAGAAGTATCGCGAAAAAAGAAATCAGACACTATTTACCGCACGTAAAGATGTACTAAGCCCAGCCCGCCTTCACTAATGACCCAAAAATGTTGTCTCGCCTCATGGGGTCAAAAATTAAAAACCATACGAAGGTTGCAAGGATTCGATGAAAGCGTTGGATGTAGAGCGTGGCACAATAAATAACTTGCAATACATATATAGTAAATTTTTGTTGCCAAAAACTTATTGCAGGCTTCGGCTTTTTCAAAACTAGAAAGTTGGTGTGGAACGTGTATTTGCTGTGCCGAAACCCGTTCTTTCCAATAGTATGTGCTTAATTTATATGCGTCTAACGGCACGCCAAGGTAATTTGGCGGGACATCAGTCCACTTAACGCCTAAAAACTGTTCTGGTGTATAGCACCATGAACCAAATCATAAGCCCAAACTTTTCCAGGAGTTCATTCGTGCTCCAAATACGATGCCGAATTCCTCTATTTTCGATACTACCTTTTCAACACTGGACTTATCCATGCAGAAGAACGCCAGATCATCTGCATAATCTGAGCCTTTATTTCATTACCCAGTATATTGAAGCCATGAATGTAACTCGATTGAATTGCCCTTAAGCATAGTGGTTCCTGGTAGTCAGCGAACAGTAATGGGGACATTGGGCCTTCTTGTTTTACTGAAAAGCAAATAGAAACTGGTTCGGAGAGATAGCCATTGATAACTAAACGAGTAGAACAACAGGCGCAGCAAAGCCTAACGCCTCTAAGAACAACGGAGCCACATTGGCATGCTCCAGAAGAGAAAATAAACAGGAGTGACTCACATGATCAAAAGCTTTAGCAAGGTCTACCTGGAGCATTGCAAGCTGCTCAGAGGAACCGTAAGAGTATGGAAGAAGTGCACGGACGTTATGTATGCTGGTTTGAATGCATCGGCCCTTAATGCCACACGTCTGATAGGAACCAATGAGAATTCGCATCGCAAATTGCAATCTATTAGATAAATTTTTTTGAAAATTTTTATAATCCACGTTCGACAATGTGAGTGGTCTGTGGCCTTCAACAGAACGCAGTTTCTCCTTATCTGAACTTTTGGGAATTAAAACTGCGTGGATTTTGCAAAAAGATTACGGAAGGGCGTTCACTTCTAAACTTGTAATAAAAATGTCTGATAATATGGGACTGATAGATTATTTGAAAGCTTTCTAAAATTCACTTGAAGGTCCATCAGCGCCGGGTGTTTTCGACAAAGGCAGCTGATCAATAGCTAGCTCAATTTCTTGGATCGTAAGGGGGCCACTGATGAATGCACACTCATCATCCTGTAAAGGTTTTGCAAGAGACACAAAACAATCTAAGACTTTTGTATCGTGATCGGTGGGAGGGGCACTAAACAAAATACTGTAGTAAGTTTCGAACTGAGAAATTATGTCATTCGTATTTGTTAGAAGACTACCTTTAGAGTAAATTTCCGGAATTACTTTGGAAATAGCGTGAAGTCGCTCATCAAGTAAATCTTGACGCGTTGGCTGCTCAGACTGCAGACCACGCCTATTTTGAGATCGAACATCCGCATCTCTGTAACGCAGTGCATCATACTTTTATAACTCACATTTAAGGTTAATCGCGCGCGTACGCCCCGAACAACGTCTCTTTCTACTGACTTGTCGTTATTCGCTGCTTGGGAACTCTTAAAACAAGAGGTTCGTACAGTGGCTATAAAAATTGGATCGGTGAAAGCATTCTATAGGAAGAATGAAGAAATAATGCTTCTTAAGAGCCTATGTAGCCTTTATTGATGGAACGCGAAATTCCAGGCACTTACATTGTTGACTAAGAACAAAAATGGCTGTGGCTTAGCTAAGGTTAAGCCCAGGATGCGAAGCATACTAGCCTTTATTTGAACGCGACAGCCTTAAGGAGCTCGTGTCGCAGAAAAGCCGGTGTTACCGGCTTTTCTGCGACACCGGAGACGTTTCTTCTGCGGACACCGGAGACGTTACGTTCTGCGTTACCGGAGACGTTACCACTGAGCCACGAGTTCGATGCGTCAAAGCGGTACAAAAGCGCCTCTAGCGAACGCGGTGTTGCCTTATAAACGAGCTGTTTCTAAGGCTCAGGCGTGCGTCGCTTGCTCAGGCGCACATTTCGTTGTCGCGCCGAACGCTGCGTTTCTCGACGCTCACCGCGTCCGATGCGGGGCGCGTCGCTGCGCCGTAGCCCATTGTCTTACACCCCTTGGCGGGTCGACGGGAACGCTGTCGCGTTCCACTCTTGGAGGCGAAGCTTAAGCGTCCGCTTTGCAGCTGTTATGACGTCATATGGTAGCTATGCGGCCGCGCGCGGCGCAGCAAGGAAGAGCGTGGTTGTGCGGCTAGTATGCTTCGCATAAAAATTCAGCCACTGTTGGTGCATCATACGCGGCCTTTAAAGAGGGGTTTTCATATGCACGAAGAAGTAGACGCAGCGCAAGGTGCTGCCCAATCACGGGCGTCCTCTCCCTCCGGAGGAGGAAAAGGGTGCAATCGCGTGTTCGCTTGCCTCGCGCTCGCCGTCTCCCGCCAGTTCAGGCCAGGCAGTCAGATGGTGAGCCAGGTATGGTTCATTCTGCCGAAGAGCAAGCTGCGTTGAAGGAACGGCAGTAGGAGAGGGTTGTGCGCCGTGCCTTCAGCCGAATAACAGGCGGCGTTTGATGAACGCAGCCGGGAACTCGCTCGAGAAAGGGCTTGTCGTCTACGTGCCGACCTCGCCGTGAGAGAGCGCGAAGCCGAGTCATTACCACAACGAAGAGCCGCGCATGCCGAGCTCCGCTTGCGCCCCTCTTCACAGTAGTGGAAGGGCGGTCATATTTTTTCGCCCATTCTTTCCCTGCTATGAAATGATTATGTTGCTTTTCTTAAACCAATAATGAAAAAAAATGAAGGAATATTTTTAAAATAAAGCAGCAAGGCGTATCAATTTTGAGACGAGGAAAAGTTGTGGACTGCCGTTCTAATGGATCTATATTTTGCATGCCTGAACCACGCCGGGTCGATTTCACAGCACCCATACTTTAATAGTCCTCTGTTTGGTAATATTATTGTTATATCGTAATCGCGCGCCTATCATACATTAACGTCGAGTAATGTAAATACATATATGCAGACTGCATGAGCAGTGTATCTATATCAGCAAGTTACAGTGGACCACAATTTCTCCGTGACGACAAACTTCAGCAAAGAATAATGCAGTCACGTGGGATGGCTGTGTAGAAGATATTGTCATGTAAATCAAGATGAAACTTTCAAAATTATGCTGGCAATTCTCAAGAGACTGATAATTAAAGGGAACTGCGAACTTCTCTTCGATATCATTTACCGTGCTCGCAAGGTTAATTTCTTTGTTAATGTTTCTGTGTTCTTGAAGTATACAACTCTATTCCTGTCGTTTCGCTTTCTCACAAAGGTCATTGTCGAGGTGTTTTCTTTTTCCTTTTCTTTTTTATACAATCGAGTTCAATGCCACGACCATAGTGTTTGCTCCCACTGCAGAAATTAGAGCCGACGTACCTCGAAACCTTGACTCCTAGCGGGTTTCGTAACATCTGTTTCGCTAATTAGTTACTGCAAATGAGCAGCGGGAATGCCAGCATACTAAAGACGCTTTAAACGCCATTACTCAAATTTACAAAAAAAGTTTAAACTTCTAAACGTCTAACCGTGCTTGTTGAGCTCTTGTAAAAAGCACGGTACGATGGAAGGAAAGAACGGTTCTTTTCTTTTTTCATTCCCGCTACCCTTTCGTTATTATTGTTCATCTTCGTTAGTCTGCAGAGGTTTAGAACACTCCAGCTAATTGCCTCCACCATTCGGTGCTGCAATAAGGAATAGCATGGCGGTCGTAAAATTGGAAGTGTAAATGTTTCATGCTTTATTAGCTCTGGGATAGGAGCAGTTTGGTCACTGAAAGGGCTGAACACTACAAAGTCATTAGTCATGAAACCAATAAAAAAAGAAAGGTAGTAAAGAAGCAACAAAACGCTTTTAGCAAGTCGGTCGATCATGACAAAA